>NW_026068098.1:2001059-2057889 GCF_014885135.2 Alexandromys fortis | reverse complement strand
GGAAATGGGAGGCTGGGAGGAGGCGGAAACTTTTTTTTCTTATTCTCAATAAAAAAAAAATTAAAAAAAAATTTAAAATAAAAAAAATATCTCTAATAATGGTAATTATTGAAAATACAAGAGATAAAGAAGAGAAATTCATTATTGCAACACAAGGGGCCAGATCAGTAAAATGAAGCACCTTCTGGCTATATAAAATGACTTCATAAAACTTAATTTTTGATTGAGTTAAAATTGTATCTTGGAATCCTTCAATATTTTTAATGGATGCATCTGTATTTTTTAGTGGAATAGGATGACTCGGACAAGGTCAATGATTTTTGGCATGTAAATTTGATCATATTCCAAAAGATTTTATGCATTCTGTCTTATAAAAAGACAGTATTTTTAGACTATCTAACATTAGGGAAACAAAAAGATCTACCTGTGAACATAATAACAATTTTTGTCATTTTAAAATCAAAAGAGAACTAAAAATATCCTCTACTTGGCAGAGTTTATTCTGTAACCCTGAGGACCTCCGCACCCAGAGAAGAATGTTACAATTCAACTATTTATTAAAAGAATATTTGCTTCATTTGAATATCTATGGGTATAGCTTTAAAGTTTTAACATAACTTTACTTTTAAAAGTGGTTTTAAAGTTTACCTAATTTCTAACAGTCAAGTTGTTATATCATTTGCTACAAATCTCAGGATCGCCCTATGCGCGGGGTTCTCTAGTTCCTTCAAGATGAAGTTCAGCAAGCCTTCTTTTTTCATTTGTTTATTTATTTATTTATTAAAGATTTCTGCCTCCTCCCCTCCACCGCCTCCCATATCCCTCCCCCTCCCCCAGTCAAGTCCCTCTCCCTCCTCAGCCCGAAGAGCAGTCCGAGTTCCCTGCTTTGTGGGAAGTCCAACGACCTCCCACCTCCTTCTAGGTCTAGTAAGGTGAGCATCCAAACTGCCTAGGCTCCCACAAAGCCAGTACGTGCCACATAGTTGAGCATATACTTTTGTTGTATGATAGGGCATCTCTTGGGTATATTCCCAAGAGTGGTATTTCAGCAAGCCTTCTTAAAGGGAACCAAAGTTTGCCTCTTTCCAGGAGCATCCTGGGACAGGCTCCCCAGCATGGGAAACAGGGAGGCGATTCCATAGCAACAGTCTCCCTGGATGCAGAAGACCAAGAGCATCAGCATCTCAGGCTTTGGGCCGTAAGATCCCTTTTCAGGACACACATGACAGGGAGACAGAGTGGGAAGAGGAAGATAAAAGAGCAGCCCAAGGAAGCTTTCACATGAAGCAGCTTTGGGAGCTGCCTATCTGGGTGCTCGCAGACTAGCTTTAGGGTGGGAGGATAGGTAAAGTGCTTGCTTCAAAGCTGTAAGGACCTGAGTGTGATCCCTAGAACCCGTGTAAAAAGCTCTCCAAGGTGGAATGTGCCTGTAATCCCAGCAATGGCGAAATGGAGCTTGTTGGCTTGATAACCCAGCTTTATTCACAAAATTCTACGTAAAACAAAGTGTGTGGTACCTGGAAAACTGGAGGTTGTACCTGGTCTCCACATACATGTGTACACACACACACACACACACATATACACATGCATGTGCACACACACACATACCAAACAAACTAAACAACAGTGATAAAACTAGCTCTGTCTTCTACTGTCCCCAACATGGAGAAGCGAGCCTGCCCCTGTCTGGTGCTCCCTTTGGTCAATGCTGAGAACAATGGGCAGCTGTTTATAAGTGCTGTGGCTTTGCTTTATCTTCCCTTCCCTTTGTGCTCTGGGAACCTTAATATCCTAGAATTCACATGTGGCACTGGTTGAGTTGAACTGTATGTACAGCCTCACATATGTGAGAATTCATCTGTTAGAGTTGGGAACACTAAAACCCTCAACTAGATCATGTTTTGCCTTTTCCTTTCATTGTTTGGCTGTGTGTTGCATAAAGTACTCATTTTTGTGATCCACCGATGTGCAATCCCATGTAAACCAAGTCAGGTGAATTGGTGAACACATTAGTAAGTTAACTGATGCACTTTTCTTCAAAGTGAGCTCTTCCATGTCCTATTCTACAGACCCTTGCAGCCACCAGCCTGAGTTTTAGCCTTACCTGTCCAAGGATGACTCTTCCTTAAACAAGACAAGTGTCTAAAGCATCACTCTCTCTTCTGCTCATAGGGATTGACGTGAGTTGGAACCTCTGGCACTCACACGAGTAGACACACCCAGCATCTACCAAACATCCACTTGAAGACTGTGCTGACAGGGAGAGGCTATGGAGAGTGCATATTCCCTTACAGTCTGATAGAAACTTCATAATACTTGGCTAGATGAACCCAGAGCCCCTGACTGAAATGAACACACATGCTCTAACAGCAGAGACAATTTTTATAGGGAAATAAGATAACATAGTTGGGTGGGCATCCACTTCCATTTGAGGGACATGCCCGTGTGTTTCAATGCCCACACAGATACATTTTGTCCTGATATACACGGTTCTTTATGTTACCTCCTACAAAGACAGGGCATTGCATTTGTGGGTCTTCCTCCCTATGTCTCAAATGATGTCACTTACTTTGGGTTTGTATTTTTTACTCTAGAAGTTATAAGTTAAATTGTACCATTGTTTTTTTTTCTGCATTGGCATCTTCTAAAGGGTATGAAAAAGACAAAATAGAGGAGTAACTAATTCTTATAAAACTTTTGGATGAGTTTTCATTACAGTGGTCTGGGTTCCCATTCCTGGAGGACTGTCAGTCCAGCACAGCAAGTTAATGGCCTGGATGCCCCAAATCCCATCATGTGGCTTTCTGAATCGATGACAGACCTGCCAGTTCCTGACAGGAAGATCTAGAAGCCAATAGCCAGATTTTAAAAGATGGATTGGGAGGAGTAAACTTTGGTACCTATGCTCGGGGGTGGGCCTGTGTACTGGAGCAGCAGAAGGTAATGAAATATTGACAGTGATTTCATTTCCAAAGCCCGTTTTCTCTCTGAATCTCTCACCAGATGCCAAGTTTGGAAGGACAGACAGATGGAGCCAGGCATCTGGGAATGAGAACAGAGACACCACTTCTCTGGTTCTGAGCCACAGGCCTTGGAAACGCACATGGGAGCCCCCTGCTGGGAGCCCAGCTTTGGATTTGAAGTTTCTGGATCCTGGACAAAGGGCAGCCCCCCTACACTGGTTCAGCACCAAGGACAGCACATAGTCCTCTGAGGAGCAGAGAACAAAAACCCTGCAGTTGGATGGTTGTTCTGCTCTTGCCTCCCACAGCCCACCCACTCAATGCCTCAGGGGGTGTACAGAAAGACTATCCTATTAAATGGACAGAAAGCTCTGTATTCCTTCAAAACAACCCTTTGAAAGGCACCCCAGTGTGGACATGAATGCCCGACACCTGAGATCTGGCACAGTGCCCACACAGTCGCTGAGCACTCAGGAGAACCAGCACTTTACTTCTCCCAGCCTCAGCATCATTTACAGATTTTCATTTGTGGTGTGACTATTACCGCACACTTGGCTGCCTGAAGCCACATCCGCTCATGAACTCACACTCTGTGGGGCAGAGGTTCAAGCCTGTGGTTGTCCCAGGAGGCCCAAGTTCTCTCAAAGTCAAGTGTTCTCCAGGTTGTGTTTTCATCTGGAGGTTAAATGCAACAAAATCCATTCCTGATGGTTGCAGAGATGAGGTCCTTTCTACTGTCTCACTGGCTATAGGGACCTGCTTCCACTTTCCACAGGCAAGCCTCTCTCCCCAAAACCAGCAGAGGAACCATCCAGGGTACTCACTGTCCTTCCCACTGAGCTTGTTTTCCAGAGGGAGCCCTGTCCCCTTATAGGCATCACTGCTTTAGGTCAGACTCCCCACTGTTCCTTGTTTTAATTGAACTAATTTGGGATGATGGTACACCCTGTGAACAGCCTGCCAGCAAGACCTATGTTAGACAGCCCACAAATGAGAGAAAGCTTGTGTCCACCAGGGGCCTACAGTCATGAGAACAGTCTGAAAAGCCAATCACCAAATTTCCTATGGATCTAGGTTCATATGTGTCGCTAAGTATTGAAATATTGTCCCTTCATCAAAGAACAGAAGCGAAACTGTTCTCTACTGAAAGTTCAGTTCTCAGCCTCAGTCTGTAGGAAGGGGAAGAGAGAAGCAAAGGAGCATGAGAAGTGTGAGATTTTTGCATGAGTCAAGTGTTTTTTGCAGTGTTCATTCAATGTTCCTTGGTATATATTGTGAGAAACATCTCTTCAGTGGTTTCTAACTGAATGTGGCAAAAAATGGAAGCTGAAGTCAAGCAAGTCTGGCAAGCTAGGTAGAACCAAGAGCAAGCCCAGGGCTGGAGACATGGCTCAGTGGTTAAAGAACATTGTGTGCTCTTCCAAAGGACTTGAGTTCGATTTCCAGCAACCACATGGTGGCTCACAACCATCTGTAATGAGGTCTGGTGTCCTCTTCTAGCCTGCAGGCATATATGTAAACAGAATTGTATCCATAATAAATAAATATTTTTTTAAAAAAGAGCAAGCCCAACAAAGGTTCTGAGAAGCCCTGCATCTATGCATAGCGTCGATTCTAAGGAGTGAGCAGAGGAATGACAATAAAATTTATCACTAATGCTTAGTATTTCATAAGATGTTCTATATTAATATCAATATATGCATTACAGAGGTTGTAAGACTTCATTTGTCCAGAAAGGCTGGGCTGTTATGAAATTGATGATAAGGTAGCTATCAGTAAGGACAGACCAGGGCTTCCCAGCCACATGTTCAGAAAGGCTGTGATAAGTAGATATTCCTTATAAAAGAAGCTACTCATTCATTTCTCAGCTGCCCAGACCAAAATAATCATACAGAAACTATATTAATTACAACACTGTTTGGCCAATAGATCAGGCATTTACCTATCTAGCTCTTATATCTTAAATTAACCAATTTCTATTAATCTTTGTATCTCCATGAGGCTGTGACCTACTGGTAAGGTTTTTTGGTATCTTTCTCCTGTGTCAGCTATTTGGTATCTCTTTGACTCTGCCTACTCTCTCTATATCTTTTCCAGCTTGGCTTTACTCTGCTAAACCATTGGCCAAAACAGTTTCACTCGTTAACCAATAAAAGCAACAAATATACAGATGGGCACCCCACATCAGTTCCTATCTCCTATGATGCATTTCTCAGAATCTAGGACCACAGTGGGAGGGTGTGGTATCTTTGGGCTGGAGACACAGTAGGAAGGACTGTCTGGCAAGGGCAGATTCACTGCCAGGCAAAATCTTCCATAGAAGGGATACTTTCTGGGAGCCTCACCCCCACCCTCATGGCTGAATTAATCTGAAGAGACCTTCTTTATAGAGAATGGGACCTCCAAACAGGAGAATAGTGGCAGGACTGCCAAGAAAACATGAAAAACACAGCTGGAGATAGCAGACCACCAGATCTGGATATTCTCTGTTGGGACTCAAGAGAGGAAGGATGAAGGACCCATGAGGAAAGGCTGCTTTACCTCCTCGGTTCATCAGCAGTGATCTGCCTGCTAAGGCCGCAGCACATCAGCCTCCACGAAGGAAGAAGCTCATCGGAGAAAACTGCCATGGGTAGATCCAGTGCAGAACAGGCTTGGGTGCTAGATGGCAGAGGGAGTTGGGACACAACCAACTTAGACAGAGAAGCCAAACCTCCAGTACCATTCTTCCCTACAAACACAGTTTAAGGGCAGAAGGAATCCAGCTGAGAGCTGCAACCTTTGTGTAACTCTGAAACACAGCCTGCTACACAGAGAGGACCAAGAGGTGAGTGATCAGCCACCAGGAGGGACAACCCACTCTCCAGGACCTCCATACTGAGGCAAAACCCCAGGCCCCTCCCCCACTTGCCTCAGCTTCTCTAGTCAGTCAGCAGGAGAGTTTCATGTGGTAGGCTGCTCTAAAACCCCCATCCCATTCATCAGACCCTGTAAGAGACAAATCCCACCCTGCCCTCAAACTTGCCTATGCTCCCCAAAACCTCAGTGGAACTCTGAAACACAGCCTGTTACTAAACAGAGAGGACTAAAAGGTACGTGACCAGCCACCCAGGAGGACAACCCACTTTCTAGGCCCTCCATTCTGGGGCAAAACCATGGGTCCCTCCTTCACTTGCCTCAGCTTCTATAGCCAGCCATCAGGTGAGTTTCCTGAAGGTAGGCTGCTCCAACCCCCCATCCCATTAATCAGACCTTGAAAGCTCTAAGTCTCACTCTGTCCCCAAACTCTCCAAACCCTGCCCCTCACAACTTCAGAGGAACACTGAAACACAAGCTGCAACTACAAACAGAGGACCAAGAGAGAGGGCCAAGAGAGAGGGCCAAGAGAGAGGGCTAAGAGAGGAACTCAGAAACACAAGCTGTGACTGCATAGAGTGAACCAAGAGAGCAGACCAAAAGAGCATGCCAAGAGAGACCTCAGTGACTCCCTGAGACACAGACCGTGACAGTTTAGAAAAGACCAAGAACAGTTCCCAAGACACAGACAGCCACTGCAAGGATTGGACCAAGATGCAAAGACAATGCCGGCACTAATTGAAGAAAGAGATGGGTAGGTGCCAATGCAAGAATTCATCCAACAGTCCAAAAAGCAACATGATAACATCAGAACCCAGTGGTTCTGATCAGGAAGACTTGACCATCCTAAAATCAGAAGAAGCAGAAGAAAGCTATTTTTAAATATTACTTTATAAAGATGATGAATACATTTAAAGAGGAAATGAAAAACTCCCTTAAGGAAATGGAGGAAAACACAAACCAGAAATTAGAAGGGATTAACAAATCTCTCAAAGAAACACAAGAAAAAAAATCAAACAGGTGAAGCAAACAGTTCAAGACTTGAAGACTGAAATAGAGGTAATAAAGTAAACACAAACTGAGGGACTTCTGGATATGGGAAATCTGGGTAAACAAATGGGGAATACAGGGGCAAGCATAATCAACAAAATACATGAGATGGAAGAAAGAATCTCAAGCATTGAGGATACAATAGAGGAAATAGATTCATTGGTCAAAGAAAACATTAATTCCAACATATTTTTTTAACACAAAACATCTAAGATAGCTGGGACACCATGAAAAGATAAAACTTCAGAATAATAGGGATAAAAGAAGGAGAAGAACTCCAGCTCAAAGGCACAGAAAACATATTCAACAAAATCATGGAAGAAAACTTTCCCAACCTAAAGAAAGATATCCTTATTAAGGTACAAAAAGCTTATAGAACACCAAATAGACTGGATAAAAAAAAGGCCCCTTGCCATATAATAATCAAAATGCAAAACATACAGAATAAAGACTATTAAGAACTGTAAAGAAAAAAAGTCAAGTGACATGTAAAGGTAGACCTATCAGAATTACACCAGACTTCTCAATGGAAACCATAAAAGCCAGAAGGTCCAGGGAAGATGTGCTGCAGACAGATGCAAGCCCAGACTACTATACCCAGCAAAGCTTTCAATCACCATTGAGGGGGAAAATGAGATATTCCATGTCAAAACCAGATTTAAACAATACATATCCACAAATCCAGCCCTACAGAAAGTACTTGAAGGAAAACCCCAACCCAAGGAAGTGAACTGCACCCACAAAAACACAGCCAGCAGTTAACCCCACACCAACAAAACCCAAAGAAGGGAAAAACACATACACTGCCACCAAAAATTAACAGGAACTAACAATCATTAATATCTTTTAATATCAATGAACTCAATTCACCTATAAAAAGACACAGTCTAAGAGAGTGGATACAAAAGCAGGATCCATCCTTCTGCTATATATGAGAAACACACCTCAACCTCAAAGACAGACAACACCTCAGAGTAAAGGGTTGGGAAAAGATTTTCTATTCAAATGGACCTAAGAAACAAGCAGATATAACTATCCTAATATCTAAAAAAAATAGACTTCAAACAAGAATCAATAAAAAGAAATAGAGAAGGGTACTTTATACTCATTACAGGAACACATCAAGATAAAGTCTCAATCCTGACCATCTATGCACCAAATACAAGATCACCCACATATGTAAAAAGAACATTACTAAAGCTTAAATTGTACACCAAACCCCACACACTAATAGTAAGAGACTTCAACACCTCACTCTCCCCAAATGGACAGGTCAACCAAACAGAATCTTAACAGAGAAATAAGAGAACTAACAGATGTCATGACTCAAATGAACTTAACAGACATCTACAGAACATTCCACCCAAACAGAAAAGAATATACCTTCTTCTCAGCACCTCATGGAACCTTCTCTAAAATTAATCACATACTTGGTAACAAAGTAAACCTCAACAAATAAAAAAAATTTGGAGTAACCTCTTGTATCTTATCAGAACACCATGGTTTAAAATTAGAAATCAACAGCAACACTAATTTCAGAAACCCGCAAACACAAGGAAATTAAGCAGTGCTACATTAAACTATCCATGGGTCAAGGAATAAATAAAGAAATAAATTAAAGACTTCCTAGAATTCAACAAAAATGAAGGCCCAATGTACTGAAACCTATGGGACACTATGAAAGCAGTGCTAAGAGGAAAATTCATAGCACCAAGTGCCTACATAAAGAAAGTGGAGAAATCCCATACCAGTGACTTAACAGAACACCTGAAACTTCTAGAAAAAAAAGATCTAGACTCACTCAGGAGGAATAGAAGACAGGAAATAAATCAAATTGAGGGCTGAAATCGATAAAATAGAAACAAAGGAAATAATACAAAAAAAAATCAATGGAATAAAGAGCTAGTTCTTTGAGAAAATCAACAAGATAGGCAAACCCTTATCCAAACTAATCAAAAAGCAGAGAGAGAGAACATCCAAATTAACAAAATCAGAAATGAAAAGAGGAACATAACAATAGATGCTGAGGAAATCCAGAAAATCATTAGGTAATACTACAAAAATCTGTACTCCACAAAATTGGAAAATGTAAAAGAAATAGACAATTTTCTGGATAGGTGCCACATACCAAAATTAAGTCAAGATCAAGTGTACAATTTAAATAGGCCAATAACCTGCAAGGAAATAGAAGCTGTCTTCAAAAGCCCCCCCCCCCTCAGAAAAACAGGGCTAGATGGTTTCAGAACAGAATTCTACCAAAACTTCAAAGAAAAGCTAATACCTATACTCCTCAAAGTGCCCCACATAATAGAAACAGAAGAAGCATTGCCAAACTCTTTGTATGAGACTACAGTTACCCAGATATTGAAACCACACAAAGACTCAACCAAGAAAGAAAATTACAGACCAATCTCACTCATGGACATAGATGCAAAAATACCCAATTGCAAACTGAATCCAAGAACACATTAAAAAATCATTCACTATAATCAAATCAGCTTCATCCCAGAGATACAGGGATGGTTCAACATATGAAAATCTATCAATGCAATCTACCATATAAATAAACTGAAAGAAAAAATATGATCATCTCAGTAGATGCTGAAAAAAGAATTTGACAAAATCCAACACCCCTTCATAATAAAGGTCTTGAAGAGATCAGGGATACAAAGAACATATCTACACATAATAAAAGCAATATACAGCAAGCCAATGGCCAACATCAAATTAAATTGAGGGAAACTCAAAGATATTCCACTAAAATCAGGAACAAGGCAAGGCTGTCCACTCTCTCCATATCTATTCAACATGGTTCTTGAAGTTCTGGATATAGCAATAAGAGAATAAAAAGAGATCAAGGGGATTAAAATTAGAATGGAAGAAATCAAATGTTCATTACTTGCAAATGATATGATAGTATTCATAACTGACTCCAAAAACTCTACTAGGGAACTTCTACAGCTGATAAACACCTTCAGTAATGTGGCAGGATACAAGATCAACTCAAAAAATCAGTAGCCCTTCTATCTACAAATGTTAAGAAACTGAGAAAGAAATCAGAGAAACATCAAACTTCACAATAGCTACAAATAGCATAAAATACCATGGGTTAACACTAACCAAAGAAGCAAAAGACCTGTTAGACAAGAACTTTAAGTCTTTGAAGAAAGAAATTGAAGAAGATATCAGAAAATGAAAAGTTCTCTCATGCTCTTGGATAGGTAGGACCAACATTATAAAAATGGCAATCCTACTAAAGCCAATCTAGAATCAAAGCAGTTCCAACACAATTCTTCGCGGTCCTTGAAATAACAATCATCAACCTCATGTGTAAAAACAAAAAAGAAATCCCAGGATAGCCAAAACAATCATGTACAATAATGGGACTTTCGCGGACATCACTATCCCTGACATCAAGCTCTATTATAGAGCTCAGTAATGAAAACAGCTTGATATTGGCATAAAAACAGAGAGGTTGACCAATGAAACCAAATTGAAGACCTGTATATTAATCCACACACCTATGGACACCTGATTTTTGACAAAGAAGCTAAAATTATACAAGGGAAAAAAAGAAAGCATCTTTTTTTCTTTTCTTTCTTTCATTTCTTTTTATTCTTTTCATTGTGGGGCTAGCAAGAAACCTGACACTAAAGAAATTCCCAGGAATCCACAAAGATGACCCCAGTTAAAAACCTAAGCAATAGAAAAGAGGGTGCCAGACATGGTCTTGCCCTGTAGTCAGACTGATCAACACCTTAAATATCACCATAGAACCTTCATCCATCAACTGATGGAAACAGAGGCAGATACCTACCTGCACTGGAGCACTGGAATGAGCTCCCAAAGTCTAGGTGAAGAGTGGGAGGAGTGAGAATATAAACAAAGAGATCAAGACCATGATGGGTTCACCCACTGAAACAGTCTACCTGAGCTAATGGGAGCTCACCAACTCCAGCTGGACAGGGAAGGAAATAGCATAGAACCAACCTAGTCCCTCTGAAAGTGGGTGACAGTTCTATGGCTGGGGCAGACTTTGGGGCCACTGTAAGTGGGACCAGGATTTATCCCTACTGCTTGTACTGGCTTTTTGGGAATCATCTTTGAATGGATACCTTGCTCAGCCTAGATATAGTAGGGACAGCCTTCCTTGGATCTTCTCCAAAGTAATGTGCCTACCTTGCCTTCTCTAAGGAGTGGATGGGGGCTGGGATATGAGGGTAGGTGAAGGGAATGGGAGGAGGGGAGAAAGTGAGAACTGGGATTGGTATGTAAAATGAAAAAAAGATAGTTTGTTTTCTTTAAAAAAAAATAAAAAGTGAAAAAAAAGACTCCACCTAATAGAGTCTTGGAAGCTTCAAAAGGACAAATCCACCCCTCCAAGAAGGAGAAGGCTTGGTGGCCATTGACCTGCCTCACTAGGACCATCACTCTGAATTAACCGTGTGGAATTAGTAGATGCAACCCAAGCCAACAAGTCTTGTAACACAGAGCACAGAAGGGCATGAGATGCTGGTTCCCTCAGGATGAAACTTAGGCACAGGTACATTTCCAGGCCTTAGGCTCCCAGGAGACCAGCGTAGGTTGGAACATGAGCCTGAAACAAAGGTACTCACTTGAATGAGACTCCATGATCCAAGAGAACCCCTGGCAGACCCAGCAGGTCCAGCTATAAACTCAACTGGAGATTGGCTGCTGGGAAGATCCTTCTACCTGTTGTTCCAGACAGCCATTGTAATGCATCCCAGAGACAAAAAGCCACACATACCAAGGCCAGAGCTAATGTGCAGTATTGTGGATGCTGGAAGGCACAGACACAGAGGGCCCAGCACTGGGACCTTAAGCGAGAGACCACATGTCTCCACCTCACTGGGTGGGGACTTGGAGACTGACTTGAGACAATATCAGCTCTGATGTCTTCAGGTTGCCATCAGCAGTAGTAGTCTTAGATAGCATGGGTTAGTACTTGCCAAGTCTAAGACTGTTGCTCAAATTCTCCAGGTTTTTAAAATTCAGACCTCCTCTTATATGGAGGGTTTCTGGCATTAAGTCATTGCCCCAGGAAGCACACTGTGGGCATACAGACCTACTCATAAATGTAAATAAGGAAATAAACACAGGTATATTCTTATATATAATTCATTGGTGTGATAATTGAATGAAAATCAAATGATATTCAGCTATTAAAATTTCATGATGAGATGTTTTTAAAGCAGAACATTCTCACCATTTTAATGACCTTTTGATGGTAACAGTTCAAAGCAGTAGCCTAATAAATGATGTTCAGACTGTCTTCTATTTTCAATAAACTCAATTATTCAATTGAAAAATTATTAATAAAATTTCTAGACTATGTAAAAGAGTTTAATTTGAACTTGTTTCTTAATTCCAATACAGTAGAACAAACTTCTGGGTGGTGGCTTACATATCATAGGTGACTTCACATGGGACTAAAGAGAATATTTAAACTTTGTATTACTTTTATTTTTCAGTTGTGTGTATATGTGTTTGTCTGTGTGTGGGTGTGTACATGTGAGTGCCGTGCATGCAGAGATCAAAAGAGGCCATCAAATGGCCAGAGCTGGAGTTGTTGGCAGTTGTGAGTCCCCCAGCTTAGGTGCTGGGACTGAACTTGGATCTTCCACAGAAGTAGTATGTGATCTTAATCTCTAAGCTGTCTCTCCATCCACTGAGCTTTTCATGATGATTTTTCTGAGAAAGACTTTGTTTTCAGAAGCAATGGCATAAAGAAATACTCAGTTTCCCAAATAGTAAAGATATCCTCATGTGGTCCATCAGAAGCCCTATTAAAAGGTAAAATCCTCTTATCACTAAGGACCTACTGCCCTCATGGTCTCACCGCCCACTCCACAGAAGAAAGAGCCAGATATGCAAAAGCTCTGTGGAATGCGGTGTTTTCTAATAATTCTCAACAACTGGAGGTCTGTCTGATTCCCAGACCGCCTATGATCTGACTGTGTCAGCAGTGCCTGGAGTGGTGCTGTCTGGATCAACAACCATCAGCAAGAGGGTGCTTGAGATCCATTTCTTGGAAGCAAGATTTCCTTCCAAGCCTCTGTGAGCAGACAGAGGGGCCAGGCTTGAAGTTGGACATCCAAATTTTCTTGGCCACTGGGAGGACTAGAGTAGAAAGGACCTTGGAATGGATCCAGAACAGAACAGTCAGAGATGTAAACAAAACTGAAGACCAAATGAAGAAGGGCTTCAGAAATCATAGATGTCCCACTCAGGGGTTCTCAGAAGACAGTGCTACAGGAAACTCACCAAACAGGGATTGACACATGTTGGCCCTGACAGCATCCTTCAAGAAATGCTCTAGGTTGTGTTTAGTTTGCATCCTGCTACCAATGCCCATCTCACGACTTGTGAGTACTGGATTTGATCTGTAGTAGCTAAGTTGGGTCAACAAAGATACAGCTTTTCAAACTGCAAGTTACAGCCCCAAAGTGGACTTTGAGGTCAATTAATCAAGTCATAGTATTTTCCAAGTTTATTTTTATTATTTTTAAATTTTGTGTATATGTGTGTGGGGTATATGCATGTAACTGAAGGTACCCGTGGAATCCAGAAGAAGGCAGCAGACCCCTGGAGCTGGAGTTACAGGTAGTCATGAGCCACCTGACATGAGTGTGGGAACTGAACTCAGGTCCTCTGAAAAAGCAGCACAGGCTTCTAGTTGCTAGGCCATCTTTCTCCAGGCCCAGTCATAATATCTTCAAACAACAAAGACTAAGAATATCTGAGCAGTGTTATTAGGGAGAACAAATCCTGAGATGTGAGTGTATATGTGAATGTGTACATGTGTGTGCATGTGGTATGTGGACGTATAGTGTGTGTCTGTACATGTAAAAAGGCCTTCCCCATGTCAGCAAGTCACAGGCCAGAAGCAAACATTAGCTAACGAGAAACAACCTCCTCCAACAGAGGGAGAAACCAAGTATTGGAGGACGCAGCTAGCACAGACCAAAGGATGAGAGAACAAAACAGTGTGCAGAATGCCAACCAATGAGTGTCTTTGGAGTTCGGCAGGCTGGAGAAATGTCAAATACACATTCTAGTTGAGCAAAAAGCACCAGACCTTCAAGTTGTACAGCAGAAGCCCTGCATTTCAGATTCCCCTTTGTCTTCATAACAGAGTATGGCTCCTTAAACCAGTGGTTCTCAACCTGTGGGTCATGACCCCCTTGGGGGTCACAAATTAGGTATTCTGTGTATCAGATGTTTACATTACAATTCATAATATTGGCAAAGTTAATGTTATGAAATAGCAACGAAAATAATTGTATAGTTGTGTATCACCAAAATATGAGGAACTGTGTTAAAGGGCCACAGCATTAGGAAAGTTGAGACCTGCTGCCTTGAACCCTGGTCTAGTTAAAACACAGCAAGTAGCATTGGAGGCTGAGGGCCCAGCAACTGTGTCAAGGCTATGTATGTGGTGTTATTTACTTGGTGTGGGGCTACCAGGGTGGACACCAAACACACTGGGTTCCTATGCTGTGGGGAGTGGTGGGGGAAGGGTGGCCAATGTGAAGGCCCATCGTTTGACATTCATTTCTGGTTCACATCTGTCTGAGAATTCTCCATCGGCTTAGCTACTCTTTCACTCTGGGAATATTTATTGAGTGTGTTCTGTTTGTTAAAGAGTGTGCTATTTAAATGGGAGAACATGAACAAAGATGGAATGCTTTCTTTCTCTGCTTGTGTCTAGGGTGTTTCAAAATGTTGTTAAATTATCATAATTAAATCATCATGAAGTTAAGTGGAAATCATATGAAGTGCTGTGAAGGAAGTGGGGAGGGGGCACTGTGGCCCGAGAACAGAGGTGACAATGTCTTTGAGAACGAGCCTAAGGTGGACAGACACTGGCTGAGCATGGTGGGGAATCCTCCATGTGTGAAGGCAACAGCCCTGAGGCAGGAGCGCACACTGGCTGCAAAGAGAACAGAGACTGGAGGAAAATCCAGGGGCTAGGCGACAGAGTACTTAGTGGATGTGTTACAGTGGAGTTCTTTTTCCTCTGGGCTTACCCATGAGCCAGTTACCAGTAACTTACCTGAAGAAAATCTTTCTTACTGGCTTTCCTCTTGGCAATAATTGCAGACTGTTTTAGGAATGGATCTCAAGCTAAGCTGGGGAAAATCTCAAGTCTGTGCAAGCAAAGGACGGTACTAACCTGTAGAGGGCAGTGTGGGCACAGGAGGGTGCCAGCATCCAACAGTCTGGTAAAAAGAGGCATGAGGTAAGGGATTCTGGATTTTGCTTCCTTCTGCTTTTTGCATTTTCTCATGCTGGGCTTTGCTTTCTGTCAGTCATGATGTGAGCAGCCCTCTACGCCACATGCTCCTGCCACCATAATGTTTTACCAACCACAAGAGCAGCACGGCCTTCCTTTCCCGTAGTGTTTCTGTCTGGTATTCTTGTCGCAGACATGGAAAATGGCTGATACATGGGTAGAGGAGCCAGAGCTAGAGAAGGAAGAGGAATTAGCTGCAGTTTCACAAGTCTGGTGCTGTGTGAAGAAGAGGCACCTCACTGCCCATGCTCACAAAAGCGATGACCTGGAAGTTATCACAGAGTACAAAACAGGCACCTGGGAACCGCTCTCCTCCAGATGCTACTTCTGACCAAACCAAAATGAGAATACAGTTCTGCAGATGCCTGAGTTGAGGTCCCGCAAGGCATATGCTCCACATGGTTAGAGACTCAGAGTGAATTCAGAGACAGGCTATCCCCGGAGCCTGTTGTTTCTCTCTCTGGTGTGCAAAGTTCCTCCTCCCTTCCTCCCTTCCCCTCTTCTGTTTGCAGAGGGATCCTTGCTATGCTTAACCTTCTCACAACCCCCAAAGACAGGGATCATGTCACAGAGCACACTGAGCAAATGCCCTTTGGATGTGAAGGTCACTGTTTGAAGGACAGGTGACATTTGGGGTGTACAGAGGTTTCCCTCTCCCTTCAGTATTCAGGGGTAGACAGGCCTGAATAATATGGTCTATGAGAATAAACTGTGAGTGATGTCTATGCATCCAACCACAGGCTGTATGAGAAGCAGAAATAAGGGGGACTCAGGAGTTCCAGGTGCCCCAGGGACTATCTGAGTGACCAAGGTGAGCCCTCAGATTCATGAGAGAAGAGATTAGACTGTACAGTGGCCTCTACCTTCCTTCCCCCTGCCCATACCTCTGGGTCTCTTGGTCTTAGACCAGTAGAAGGAATCAGAGGCAGCAAACTACATTAATAAACCATCAGACTTCAGACTTCAAAATTATCTGCAGCGAATTCATGACTCAAGGGAGAGTGGGGGTGGGGGCAGGAAGCACAGCCAGGTCAAATGGCTGTCAGGAATTTTGTACAGAAGGCTTGGAAATAAATTCAAAGAAGACAGCATTTACACCCTAGGCGTGCAAGTTATTTGATTGTTCAGCACCTTAAGGCCCACGTTTGCAAAAACCACCTTTCAATGTGAAGAATATCAATAAAGCTTATAACACGGTCAGTTAAGCTTCTGGCTCCTCAAAGGAAGCTGATACGAAGCAGCCGGTGACTGTGAACGAGATCACTGCCTGCACATACAGTGCTTGCCTTCTGGTCTCCACACAGCTCCAAGCTGCAGGCAGGATACAGTACTCCCATCTTCAGACTCAGCTTACAGAATTTTCTCAAGGCATTTAGTTCCTGTACTCAAAACACACAGTCCAAGTTCCACAGTGAGGTGGGGGGGGGGGACACAGAGAAAATGTACTGCTTTGTACTCTCTCACAGCTAACGGCACACCTCAGGGGGCTTTAAGGGCTGTTAAGGAAATTTAGAAGAGGAACTGCTCACTGCATCTTTACCTTTCTTCACGCCTTAAAAGTGCCTCTGTGCTGTACAAAGTGGATACTGTCAAATGTTAGTGGGGACAAGGGAGGAGATCAAGAGCCTGTGAAATCTTGGAGTGGTATGTAAGAGGCTATCAGCACTGACTGCACAGCTGATGTCAGGACAGTGTGGAAGAATCCTGAGAAAAAGCAAGCATTGTCATGGTGGAGAGGGGGACTCAGGAGATTGGCAGAGTATTGAACCAGCATTCAGGAGGCCCTGCTGTTCCAGCTTCTTTCCCCGATGCTGTGATAAGATACTGCTGACAAGAGCAACTTAGCAAAAAAGAGACTATCCTGGCTCAGAGCTCAAGGTACAATCCATCATGGTGTGGAAGCCAGAGTGGCAGGATCCTGAGGCCAATGGCCATGTGCTCTCTGTAGTCAGAAAAGAGCAGTGAAATGGGTTCCCGCCAGTGCTCAGCTCAGCTGACTCTCTCCATTTTATACAGCCCAGGAATGGTTCCACCCATCACTAAGATGGTTCTATCCACATATTTAACATCATTGATATATTCCCCTACTGGAACTCTCAGAGGACCCCCTTCCAGATGATTCTTTCAAATTAACAATACTTACAATTATACTTGAATATCACCTGTTCTCAATATCAGCAGACAAGAAGGAAGAATAATATGGGAGGGAGGGAGGGAGGGAGGGAGGGAGGGACGAGGGAAGGAGAAAGGGTAGAAGAGGTAAGGAGGACGGAGATCCTGAACAGGATGGGGTGACACCTTGATAACCTTTCATGCTGTTGTTCTGAGCACTGTGGGTAATTTGTAGGATGGGAGGATAGGGCCATGTGATCTAATTCTTGCATTCACATCCTTAGAAGGGGAGGGCTGTCCTCTGGGAACTGTGCCTAATAAGCCACATCTGGTGACCTTGCCTACACCACTCTGGTAGGGATCCTGTGACTCCCACACTCCCCCAGATAAAGCTTTAGGGCAACCTCAAAAAAAAAAAAAAAGACTGTGAGGATGGTAGGAGAGATTTTAAAGCCTGTCTGCAAATGGCTGATGCCACCCATGGAAAGGAGTCTCTAAAGGCCTTCTGTTGGATAAAAGGCATTTCAGTGACTCACAAACAATAAGCCCAAAACAGGAAAAGAAACCTTAAGTAGCTTCCAAGTGAACTATAAAAGGCTACACTGGCCAGCCATCTACTCTCCACTCCTCACTGGAACCTTGTATCTATTGAAGAGACTTCCTTCAGGCTTCGCTGTTGGAAGGCCAAGCTAACCAGTAAATACTGTACATTAACCAGGGTTGACCAGAGACCCAGAACCAATGGAAGAGACAGACTTGTAAGTCCAAGTTCTATAGCACAGTCCCACGTGAGACCATGGGGTAACTGCAGAAGCAGGAAGGGTCAGTGCTCTAAGTCTGGAAATTGAGAGTTCCCATGTGGAGATGTTGTCCCTGGGAGATAAGAGGTAGGACAGCCTTAGGAAGCAGACCCAGTGAGAGGTCCTTAGCATATGAATCTGTGTCTTTGAGAGGGTGGAGAACCCTGACTCATTTCTTTTGCTGACGGGCTCATGTGTAAGCTGTTGGTTCTGCCACATACTTCTGCCACAATGCCCACCCCTTGATACAGTCCCAGAGCTATAGACAGCCAAATCTTGGACTCTTGACTCCAAAACCATCAGCCCAGTCTTTTCGTTAGGCATTTTGAGAGAGTGTTGTAAATCTGGCCAGAGTGGGAAGCCAGGAGGAATTTGCTCTCTGATTTTAGAATGGTGGGGCCTTCAACGGAGGACATGAAGCCTAAAGGGAAGGTACTTCCACTTGGCTCAAAGTGGTAGTATTCAAACACTCATCTCATGCAAACCCCCAGAATAGTTTTCTTAGATAGCTGGATGTCATTCTATAGCAAAGTTGACCCATGGGGTTGACTGTCAGGCAGATCTGTCATGCTCCTTTTTGAACAGCAAAATCCAAATGGCCTCAGACTCATTTTCCTGGATTCCTTCTGCTGTCACTTTTTGTTTTGAAGAATAGGCAATGGTTAGTGATTATTGAAAGCTTGAAAGTATAGAAATATATAACAAAACATAAAATGTATTGTTTACCTATAAAAAGAAATAACTAATTCTGTTTTATTAAAACAACCTTTCAAGCCATACATAGTAGCTCACCCACAAAATTGAGGCTACTTAGAAAACTGGGGCAAGAGAATGTGATTTTTTTTTAAATTGTTTTTACTGAGCTATATATTTTTCTCCACTACCCTCCCTTCTTTTCCCCTCCCCTTCTACCCTCTCCAATGACCCCCTTTCTCCCAATTTACTCAGGAGATCTTGTCTTTTTCTTCGTCTTATGCAGATCCACTATGTCTGTCTCTCTTAGGGTCCTCTTTGTTGTCCAGGTTCTCTGGGATTGTGAATCGTGAGCTGGATTTTCTTTGCTTTATGTCTAAAAGCCACGTAAGAATGAATACATATTATATTTGTCTTTTGGGGTCTGGGTTACCTCACTCAATATGTTTTCTAGATCCATCCATTTGCCTGCAAATTTTAAGATGTTATTATTTTTCCGCTGTGTAGTACTCCATTGTATACATGTATCACATTTTCCTTATCCAATCTTCAGTGGAGGGGCATTTAGAATGTTTCCAGGTTCTGGCTATGACAAATAATACTGCTGTGAACATAGTTGAGGACATGTCCTTGTAGTGTTTTTAAGCGTCCTTTGGGTATATACCCAAAATGGTATTGCTGGGTCTTGAGGTAGGTTGTTTCCTAATTTTCTGAGAAATTGCCTTACTGATATCCAAAAGCATCTGTACCAGCTTGCACTCCCACCAGCAATGCAGGAGTGTTCCCTTTACCCCACATACTCTACATCATAAGTTGCAATCAGTATTTTTGATCTTGGCCATTCTTACAGGTATAAGATGGAATCTCAGAGTTGTTTTGATTTGCATTTCTCTGATGGCTAAAGATGTTGAGCATTTCCTTAAGTGTCTTTCAGCCATTTTAGATTCATATGTTGAGAGTTATCTGTTTAGAACTGTCTCCCATTTTTTATTGGATTATTTGTTCTTTTGATGACCAATTTCTTGAGTTCTTTGTATATTTTGGAGATCAGTCCTCTGTCTGATGTGGGGTTGGTGAAGATCTTTTCCCATTCTGTAGGCTGTTGTTTTGTCTTGTTGACCGTGTCCTTTGCTTTATAGAAGCTTCTCGGTTTCAGGATGTCCCATTTATTAATTGTTTCTCTCAGTGTCTACTGAGGTTATATTTAGGAAGTGGTCTCCTGTGCTGATGCATTCAAGTGTACTTCCCATATCTCTTCTATGAGGTTCGGTATGATTAGTTTTATGTTGAGTTCTTTGATACATTTGCTCTCTACTACAGAGCTACTGTACTGGAAACAGCTTGGTATGGGCATAAAAACAGACAGGACGACCAGTGGAACCGAATCAAAAGCCCGGATATCAATCTGCACACCTATGAACACCTGATTTTTGACAAACAAAAAATATAAAATGGAGAGAAGAAAGTGAATTCAACAAATGGTGCAGGCATAACTGGATATCAAAATGTAGAAGGATGAAAATAGATCCATATCTATTGCCATATACAAAACTCAAGTCTGCTATCACTTCTTATGTGGTCTCTTTAGCCACTGCTTAGCCCAGTATGACCCATACTGTCAGCCAGTAGTGGACCAGTAGATGTAGTGGACCCTGCTTCACTCAGCTGCCACTACAGCCTGGGCATGGCTAGCTTGTAGATCTGGGAAAGTCAGAAGTTGATCATTTGAGTTATAGGCAGTGATTTCCGGGGAGAAGCAAGGCCCATCCTCCATAGTGCCATCCCTTAAGGCAGTGCTTACTTCCTACTTGCACCCAACCTTATCACTTGATGGCAGTGACCTTGCAATGTGCCATTCTTGTTCCTTGCCTCAGGTCCCTGGAGCTACTCAGTTTTTGTGGCTAGAAGTTTTAAGCTCCAGCCCTAGACTTCTGAGGCTCAGCCCATCATCAGATGGGGACAACCCACAGAGTGCTAGACTGAAGTAATAGGAACACATGAATGTATAGTGTTTCTTCTGCTTTGGTGGCACGTGCCTTACATAGGTGTCTGCATGTCCTGGAAAAGTAGGGCACACAGAACACCAGCCTCTGTTAGTCCCTGAGCTAGCTTCTGGGGCCACCAGTCTCTTTACCATATTCACTGGCTGTGCCCCCTCCCCTGGGCTTGAGGCCTTTGCAGAGCTCTCCTTTCTCTGGCACTTTGTTAATAACTGGAATCTTATTTGTAAACCATGCTATAGAACCAGGTTATGCTGTCTTTCAGATGCTAATTCTCGCTTCTCTGAAATTCCTTTATTCTCCCATTGAGGCCACATGCTCCCCCCCCCCCCGCCCACTCATCATGGTTTGACAAGAACTACACTGCTCAGACCCCCATCATGCCACAGCTCAGCTCTTCTCATACAGTGGAGCATAGAGACACCATGGTTCGTGGCGACCCCTCTGTAGTTGCTGCCCAGTGAAAGTGTTGAAGGTTGGCGTAAAAGCTTTCCCTAAGTAGAAAATAGACTTGCATGCCCCGCCCACACTGCACATGTGTAGAAGGATCAGAGCTGGGGGAAAGCAAGAGGTGACAGCAGCAGTGACAGCGATCTGTGGACACCACTAAGAGCCAGGGTTGGTTTTTAAGAAGCGCCACTTTCCCCTGACCCTGGTCACATCTGAGCATCTGCCCTCTCTGTGGGAGGGTCTTTCATCTCCCAGGTACCTTTCCTGCAAATACCCTCATAGACCCACTCAGGGCCATGCCTCTTAGTTGATAATCAAGATGAACCTGAGTTAGTCTGCTTGGTTAGCACAACACTGCTGACCAAAGGTCAGTGTATTTGCAGTGAACTAAAGTTCTATGGCCTTTCCCACTATGTGACTGAGAAGCCATGACTCCCATCCCTGTCTCTGTGATGAGACAAGTACCATCTAATTATCTATCCAACACTGTGGAGGAATGAAACTTTCAGAACCACGGACAGAGGATGAGGCACCCTGTTTAAAGGCAGCATGCAGGAAGAGGACAAGGTTCCTACTGGACAGACCTCACAGTCCAGACAGTGACCTGAGGCCAGTGTAGGTCAAAGGGCAGTCCAAATTTGCCAGTTCGATAGTTTCAGTTAAACTTGTACATGCAAAGTTCAAGTTAGAGTTCTCTGGGAACACTGCTGAAGGTAGTGTTCCAGAGGGGTGAGGTCCAGGTCTGGCACTGTAGAAACCACCTCTACTCACAAAGCATCTGTACGTTCCTCACTATCTTTAGACCTCGGGTATCTTAACTAGGTCTCCCAACATCCACAAGGGAGAAATGAATAGAATACAGTGTGCCTTCCTTTCTGAGGTCTAAGTCAATTATAATCATGTGAGTTCTCCTGCAGCTCCCACCCCGCCCCATTCCCCTGTTCTTGTTTAGGCTCTAACATGGCAGAGCTTTAGTAAGAAAAAGGGTTAGATCTCTGGGTCACTAGCAGTAAGCAAGCCCATGTCATAGGAGGACTGTAAAGTGAAGCCAGGCAAAAAAGATTTGCAAGAGAGCCCTGCAGGGTACCCTTGTAGGAGAGCCACACCCAAGAGCCTAGCAAGATGCTCATGACATAGACCCATGAAGGAGCCCCATGGCAACAGGCCCTATGGGAGAGACTTCAAAAGAAGTCCACCAGGTACCAATGAAAGCGACAAGGTCATTTTACATCATGGCTAAGACCCTGGAACACATTTGCTACTGTAGCACACCTTCATCTATTCTAACAAATACACTGGGCATTGAGAATGGGATTCAAATATGGGAGGAGGCTGCTCCAGATGGAGATGTGATCATGTGAACACAACCCAAATGTGCGATATACCAAAAACCAATGGGAGAAACCCAAGCATCTCCTGCAGAGTCTCTCAGGGTAATTTTGTCTAACAGCCAACCTTTGATAGGGAGCCACCATTCATTTCTGTGTGTTACTGACCCTAATGATTCTTTGGGTCCATGTAACATATTTCAGGCATCTCAATCAAATGCCAAGAATAAAATGTCAAATCCTGTCTTTCTCTGCATACCTGACAACAAGGAAAAGTCACTACTTGCAAAGATACCAAGCTGGAGAAACCCAGGCTGGCAGGCAGGCTGGCAGGCATGCTAGCTCTGATCCTAGTCTGGGTTCAACGTTGTCCCTGACACACAGCAGGTGGCCATTACTGCGAACTATAAAGTTGAAAAAGAGTTCCTTAATGGGTATAACAGTGTGTAAGTGCCTGATTCTTAATAGGGACATATCTAAAGGTAGTCTCTCTTTGTCTCTACAGAAAACTAATTGGATGCCTCTGCAGTTGGGTGACAGCATCCCAAAGCCTCCCTGAAACACTGGTTTGTGACCAGGCCACAGACAGTATTTGGAAAGAACATATCCGCTCAGGAGCCCAAGTCCAAGTTCTCAGCACTTGGAGATTTAAAGGCAGCAAATAAGAGATAGAGGAGATAGAGGCTGAGGGAGAAGGGGAAGGCAAACAAGGGAGGAGAAAGAGGAAACAGATGCAGCCGTTTATAAGGTGCAAGGGAAAATCTTGTGTTAAGATGAGGTGTTTAATTTTAATTGGGCATGTTCATTAGTTGTGCCAAAGGAGGTTTTGGTTGCTGGGCTTCAATACTTTGATAGCTGGACCTTGGCAGCCAGCCTCAGGAGGAGGAAGTGGCTGAATAAGGAAATGTCCCTTGGGGGCTGGCTTCAGGAATGTAATCTAACAGCTTTTATCAGAGTAGAGGGAATGGGAGACAGGCAAGGCCTGACAGAGCTAAGCCTGCCATGCTCAACCTGGCTAGAATCCCTTCAGTGACCCCCACCATAAAGTTATTTTTGTTACTATGTCATAACTATAATTTTGCTACTGTTATGAATCATAATGCAAAATCTGTATTTTCCAGTAGTCTTAGACAACCCCTGTGAAAAAGGGTAGTCCCAACCTACTGGTTAAGATACAGGTTCAAGGATTGGAACACTTGTTCCTTAGCTAGTGGCACGCTCTGGGAAGGTTGTGCAAGCTTCAGGAGCTAGAATCTCCTCACAGGAGGAAGTGGCTCACTGGGGAAGCAGGTCTTGGGATTTAATAGTCTGGCCCCACTTCCTGCTTATTCTCTACTTTGTGAGGGCAGATGTGACAAATGGCCTTCAGCTCCCACCCCCACCACACTGCCTGCTGCCTTGTCTTCCACACCATGGTGGACTGTATCACCTTGTGACTGGAAGCCAAGAAAAATCCTTTCTTAGGTTGCTTTTACCAGAGTATTTTTGCATAGCAACAAGAAAGTAGCTAATACAGGGATTATGCTTCTAGCATTCAAAGCAAAATGCCTACCAAATGAATCTGGACAAAACCCTAACCTCTCTTGAGATACGTCTATATCATGAAGTACAGATGGCAACATCGGCCCTATAGAATTGAGTATATTAAGTGAATGTCTCTGTGTTAAAACCTACAACGAAATCCCTCTCACAGCACAGGCCCTTGTGAATTTTAATGAATGTGGGTGGCTGGGAGGATAGACAGATGGAAAACATCCTTTATAAAAACAAACTTGACTTTTTTTACTAAGGAAATAAGGTGTGCTTTAGGATATTGTGAGAGCAAACACTGCCTGAATCTGTATCACAGAGTTTACTGCATCATGGGGACTGAGCAGACGCCCTCTAGGTAGCCAGGCACACAGCTTCTCCCTGTCTGTCCAATGCGAGCTCTTCCCATCCAGCCCTCATTGCCTGGTGCTGGGCTATTTGGAGATCACCCCACAGTCTCAATCATTTGCTTCCCAGCTCTGCAGACTTTGATCACCATTGTCTCTCAGCCTTCTCATTCAAGATTGAAGTCTTTTGTGTTTTTGAGTTTGTCTTCACCAGTCAGCCTCCTTATGCCTTTTATCTTTTAAAAATCTCTTCTTTGGATCATCTGTGGCACCATTATGTCTTTATGATTGTCAGCTGCGAGGGGGGAGATCTAGGCATGGAGGTGCCCCAGGAAGAGGTGGGTGGATCTCTGTGAGTGCAAGGCCATCTTGGTCTACACAGTAATCCAAAACAGACAGGGATACACAGTAATACATGGTCACAAAAAATTAGACACACAGACAGATAGGATAGATAGATAGATAGATAGATAGATAGATAGATAGATAGATAGATAGATGATAGATAGATAGATAGATAGATAGATAGATAGATAGATAGATAGATAATGGGAGAGTGAAACAAACAGTGGAAGAATAGGTCTGAGAACACTTGTGCACATTAGTTATCCAATGAAGGAGTTTACCTATTGGTATAACAAAACCCCCATCCCCACCCCCACACACCAATGTTCTAACCCAATGTTGAACCAGACCTCCTTAGCCACACCAGACCTTATCTCCCAAACCTCCTAGAGCATGTGTTAGAAGACCAGATTATAGGACTCTAGCATGGTCCAGTAGGAGGTCCTGGTCCCAGGTAGCAGCGAGCACTTGAATTCCACGGTGAGTGGTGCAGCATGACCTAGATGCATGGCGCAGGGTGTACCAGATGCACAGTGCAGGGTGTACCAGATGCACAGTGCAGCGTGTCCCAGATGCACGGTGCAGGGTGTACCAGATGCACAGTGCAGGGTGTACCAGATGCATGGTGCAGCATGTGCCAGATGCACAGTGTAGCTTGAAGACTCACTACAAAGACGGCTACATGATATGGATTACTTACTGAAAGGATATTCACTTTGAGTGCACTAGGTTAGATGAGAGATATCAGAATTATTGTCCCTTGTCGGGCTCACACAGTGTTTCTGGCAGATGAGGCTGGGCCTGACATATAGAACCAGTGTCTAGTAGAAGGCCTGGGAGTGCAAGCCCTTTCAGGTGATTTATGGCCAGAAAAATTCAAGAAACACTGATAGAAATAGAAACTTATTTGGCAAATGAAGTTTGAGATCAGGAATTTTTTAGTAGACCAAAGGTTCAGAAGTCAAACTGCAGCTTTGTGCACACACACAAACACACACATGCACACACACACACACAAAATGAGGTTCTAAACAGAGTAGTACAGGATGCACAGTGCAGCGTGTCCCAGATGCACGGTGCAGGGTGTACCAGATGCACGGTGCAGGGTGTACCAGATGCACGGTGCAGCATGTCCCAGATGCACGGTGCAGGGTGTACCAGATGCACAGTGTAGGGTGTATCAGATGCATGGTGCAGGGTTTCGAGAAGCACCTGGTATAGAGTTCCTTAATGTGTCAAGTGGGGCTGGGGAAACATCACAGCCAAGCAAAGAGCTTGCCATGCAAGCATGAGGACCCAAGGTCAATGCCTTTGTCAAATGGTAGCCTGTGGCTGTAACTCCAGCACTGGGAAGACAGAGGTGGGTGGATCTCCGAGCTTCACTAGAATCCTACTGAGTTGTTGAATACTAAATGTTGAGATTTTGTCTCTAAAATCAAGATGGATAGCATCCTGAGGAATGGCACCCAAAGTTGACCTACGGCCTCGCAAGCGTATGTGCTTATACACACAGAAGCTGAAAGAATGATGTTATTGACCTACACGGCTCCTGGAACTAACTACAGAGCCCCACCACAGGCTAGTCTGTTTCATTCTGCACTGCAGCAATAACAAGAAACCACCCATGGCCTAATGTGGTGGTTTAAATAAGAATCACCCCCATAGGTGCCTATATTTGAATGATAGACTCTGGGTTGGTGAACTGTTGGAGACGTGGCTTTAGTGGTCTGGGTGTGTCCTTGAAAAGGTGTATCACTTGGGGTGGCCTTAGCCCACCCCAAGCCCAGGGCCTCTCTATCTAGTTCCTCCAGATCAGGATGCAAAGCTCTCAGCTATGGTCCAGCACCATGACATGCCCGTCTGCTTCCCAGCATGAAGATCACAGACTGACCTTCTAAATATGTAAACAAGACCCCAAATAAGTGCTTTCTTTTTATAAGAGTTGTTTTGGTCATGGTGTCTTGTCACAGGAATAAAACACTAACTATGGTACCTAAAAAGCCACACTTTAAGTCCATCTGCACCTGCTAGCCAGCATCTCCTTTGCTTTCAGGCCTAGCATCCAAGCCTTCAGGAGGAAGCGTCCAGGGAACAAGTGAGTCTCAGAGAAACAAAGTCACCACCGGTTGTTACTGCTTTTGACTCCACCTGTTGGAAATGCTGATTCCTCTGCCAAAAACAGCGAGGAGAGTGGGCTTTTCTTCAGAAACGTCAGCCCTTCGGCACCCAACTCTCCCTGGGACTAATTGGCTTCTATTTTTAATCGCTTCTGTGTGCAGAAAGAAAGCACAGCTTTGGAGTTGTTTTTCATCAGGGGACTGTAAATACCTCCTCCTCTCCTTGTGAATATGTCTTCCCAGAAATCAGAACTCCTCGCCAATAGAAAGAGCCTGACAATGGGGAAAACAAAACCCAATTACTTTCCTTGTCCTCCGGGTCCCATAAATTACTCACAGCATGCAGGGCTAGGGGGGGAGGCAGCAGGGCTGGAGGAGGCAGCAAGGCTGGGGGAGGCAGAGTTTTACAGCATCATCACCAAGTAGCAAAGTCAGGCTTGAGTGTGTGCAAACATTTAGTGAGATGGGAGGGAGATTCATGAGCTGTTCTGGAGTTGTCAGAAGGGACCCCCACCTGCTGCACTACAGGCTGAAACAACGCTCTGTCAGGCTGCTGTAGAAACATCTAATTGCACCCTTGTTCCCTCCCGGCCTCTCTTGAGTCTCTCGCCCACGAGCTTGATTTTAATTACATAACGCTCAGAAAGAAAAGCAGGAATCACGAAGTCAACTACAGGCAGTTAGTGTATGCAAACTGGTTGACTTGACCACATGCTTAGTGGTCTGGGGGCCCTGATAGAATGGTGTCCGTTCCCAAGCCCATCTCAAACTCAAACATCACCAGCAGTGTGAGGTCCAAGCATCCGTGCTTTAATAAGCTTTGGAATGATGCTGCCATTCTGGTGGTCAAGGCTGTCTTGAATTGCAGCTGAGTGACAGAGTGCAGAGACAAAGGTGTCACATCTTTACACACAAGTCTTATTCTTTAGACACTAAGTGTACTTCTCAATATCAGCCTAGAAGCTGTTGTAAGTCAGCAGCAGCGCTATCCAGGAGGGAACCCAGCAGACAGCCTAGCTGTGCCATTCCTTGGTGTCTGAGCTGGACCTGAATTCTGCATCCCTCATGTGGGGTTTTGCTCCAACCCATAACCCAGGTACATAGCTGGTACCTGTGACTAGGATTTTGCACCATCCTGTACTACTCTGCCCAGAACCTTAGTGGGCTTCTTTATCCCTCCTAGCATGCTGTGAGCATCACTTCTTACATCTCTTCTTCAGACAGACAAGCCCTGACCTTAGCTAGAGGCTTTCAGAGCTGAAAGGTCTGAAAGATCTAATTGGATCCCAATTAGATGTGTTTTTCTGTGTTAAGATGAACAGGTGGTAGTCCATGGGTGAGATATTAGAGATTGTGCCAATTAGAAACAAACAAAAGAGAGATGGGTGTGCTAGAAACGGCCGGCCTACACTGTTGTAGTATCACTAGGCTGGCTGAGACCAGGAGGAAATCATGGTTGCTTCTCAGCTCTTCTTCAGACCCCTCCATCCCCATCACATTAGCTCCTATATCTTCCAAGATTGGGCGGAGGTTTGTTTATTTACAGGCCAGGTGGAGGTATTGTTCTGATGTCAATGTGTTGAGCAGTACAATAATACTGGTTCACCTGATTATATTCTCTCTCTCTCTCTCTCTCTCTCTCTCTCTCTCTCTCTCTCTCTCTCTCTCTCCCTTCTTTTCTGTTTCTGTTTCCTTGGTGTTTCTTTCCTTCAGTGTTTTGGGATCAGCTCAAGCCACTCCTTCCTGAGGTCTTGCTACCTCTTTCTTCTAAACAGAGCCTCATCTTTCAGTCCTGAGAACTGAACTCTGTGCATAGCAGGCAAGCACTCCACATCTGAGAGACCTCCCTAGCCCCACAAACTTCTCCTCAGTTGGCCCTGGCAGCTTTCCACTTTGTCCTGAGCACCTCCATCCCATCTTTCTCTTGGGGACTCTCCCTCTGATGGTGGCTCCTTCACATGGATCTGCCAGTAGATAGTTCACAAGTGCCTCCCATGAGAACTATGCTCAGAAAACTCAAAACTCTGTCCAGTGGTCTGTGGAGATGTTTTCTCCCCAAGACCCCATTGCTTTGGCTTTGCCCCGAGTCACCAAGGCCCAGCCTCACCCCATTTTGCTGAGCTACCACAGAGTCCGTTAGGCACCATGACTCTTCTGTGATTCTGAACTGCCATTCACCCCATTTCCCATGTATATTTGTTTCTTTTCCTGTTGCTGTGATTACAACACCCTCACAGTAACAACCTAAGGGAGAAAGGGTTTATTTTGGCTCCCAGTTACAAAGGATACCATCCATCTTGGCCAAGGAGAAAAATAAGTGGCAGAGAGATATGGTACTGGGAGCAAGAATCTAACATTGCATCTTTACTCAGGTAACAGAAAGCAACAAATAAGGCCAGGCTACAAACCCACAAAACCCACACCCAGTGACACACTTATTCCAGCATGTGTCCACCTCCTAAAGTTTCCACAACCTCCCCAAACATCAGGACTAGTCAGGGGAGCCAATGTTCAAAGACATGAGTTAATGAGTGCCATTTCATATTCAAACCATGAGCCTATGTCTGGGGTAATAAGCAAGAGGTGGAATAGAGAGGTCATTCCCCATGCCTCTGAAATCCCAGTCCCCACAGCCTCTCTACAGGCAGGAGGGAGAGAATCAATAACACTGACATAGGCAGCTACAGTTCACTCCTCAGCAATCCCTGAACAGTCCGTCTAGTCCTTTTCTTTACTGTGTGGAAATAAGTTGTTTTGTGTGCCCAGTCTGGATCTACAGACAAAATGAAATAAGGGTCTCATTTTAATATCTTGTACCATATACAATTATAAATTCAAGATGGCATTTATCCTAAAGAAAACTGTAGAATTTTAAGGGGATCTGGGAGCAAAACAAGGACGAGAAGCTCATCCTAGTCTGGAGCAATGGAGAGAACGATTTGTGAAAGGAAGTGTTACTGGAGCAAGGATGGATGGAGAGACGGAGGTTCTGGGTAGAGATGGCACAAGCCTGGGTTTCAAGTAGTGAAAGTCCTGTCTCCCGAGACAGTCACATTCTTCAGCTCAATTAAGAATCCAGTGTGGTTCTCAGAGCTGCTGCACAGCACAGGTAGCATCACTGGTAGGAAAGGAAATGGGGCTGGGAAAGCAATGAGCTGGGTGGTAATTGATGCCATAGAGAGGTTTGCCCATCCCAGTGTGCAAACAGATCTGTGCCACAAGGGAGAGCCCGGGACTTGGAAACAAGAAAAATAGCATCTCCCTGCCTCTGTTTCTCACTCCCTCTCTTCTGCCTCTTCCATCCCCTCACTTCCTCTTTTTTCTCTAAACAGGTCTTGGATTTCTGGCCTTTCTATCTGCACATGTTCTGGATAACAGGGAACCTTAGAAAAAGAAGGCAATCAATGGGGAAGCCCGGGTGACCCCAGATGATCGTAGGTTTTTGTCCTGCAAACTGTTTGCATGTGCCCACAGGAGAAAGCAGAGTTTCAAGTGACTGTTGGGGGCTCGCTGAGTGTGGAAGGTGCCCTGTGGAAGTCATGTCAGTCATCTCTGGGCCTGAGGCAAGCTCATAATCACCTACCCAGGCATTTTCTGGGAGCAGGTGCAGAGCCCCTAAACTCCCACATTAATCCAATGCCCCTTGAGATGTGGCAAACTGCAGGATCGATAGCACTTCAGAGCTGAAAGGAATCTTCATGATCAATCCTCCAGTTCATTTTACAGAAGAGGAAACTGAGGCCTGGAGGCATTTGCTGTCTGGCCGCAGAGCTCACAGTTTATCATGAGTGTCACAGAAGTGGCCTCCAGGTTTCAGGCTCTTGTGTCAGTCACAAGGAAATGTTGAGCTCCTGATGAACATGTGATCATTGGCGTAGAAGGCTGCCTTCATCTTCCCTACGATCTCCCTGGGGGTCTGGTGGAGAGAAAGCCCTGCATGCCATTGAATATGAGCCTGCAAGGACAAGGAAAGTGCCCAGGAGGTAATGCCAGATGAGGGGTGTCAAAGTCACCAAAATCTCCGAGGAGGCAAAGTAGATGCATGGGTACTAAATAATACATCAGAGCGGAAAATGCTGAAACCCAGTATCCTGCAGAGAAAGAAAGCAATCAAAAGCCGGGCGATTCACACCACTGAGCTGTGAAAAAGCCTCAGGAATTAACACCCCAGGATCCGTGGAAAGTAGGACTGATGGGCGGACTGAAAACAGAGGATGGGGAACAGTTTGCATAAGGAATATTTAGAACCCCCATAGCCCAGCCAGGTGATCAGCCCACTGTCCAAGCTCCACACCCCGAGACACGTAAACCCTTCCCAAAGTACCTTGCAGGCAGGGTCTGAGACAAGTTTATACAGATGGGCAGATTACCTGGAAATACAACCCCACCAAGAAGAGGTAAAGGGGTCTAAGGAATGGCAACATGGGAAGCTGGAAGGGAACCATGAACAGAGGCACTACCACAGTGGCTAGGATATGGGTGACTCCAAAACATATGTGGATCAGATTCTAGGTCATCTTCCCTGCCTAAGGCCAAGGGTCTCCTGAGAGAATAAAAAAATGGGACAACTGAGTCTCTAGTGTGGTTACGGAGCTAAAGCTATTAAGCTCCATGTTTTAGGAGAATGGAAGACATTTAAAGGGTACCAAAGCAAGTGCTTTTCCAGGGCTTGTTTCTTTTTGGTGTTCATACTGCATACGGACCAAAGACCTCACATTCAAGATGCAGGGCTAAGATCAATGGCATCTTCAAATGCTAGGATCGAAATCTGATCCCATTAAAAATAGGAGCAAAATTCAGAAGGTTCTGAACGCCGAGGCTCCTCAATTTTCTCAGCAGAAAAATGAAAACCCTGAGCACCCTACACTCCCAGTGCTCTTGTCTACAGTAAAGGACTGTGTTCATGCAGGGCACCATCCATAGTGAGTGCACACCAAGAACTTCCCCTGTATGTGCACACTCACAAAGTCCAATCAAGGAAGCGCTATTGGGCCAGGCTGCCGGGGGATGTCAGAGTTCCCTGTGCCACAGCTCCCCTGGCCTCCAAACTGCCCTCCTGTGATGGGACTGAAGATGCAGTGAATCCTGCCAGCTTCTGGAGAAGCCTTCTCTGTGCTCCCCATATGTGTGGCTTCTCTACCCTAACATGCAAAAGATTCACTACATGTCCATCTCTCTGTGTGCCTCAGTCACTGTCCCCCAAGCCATCCCTTATCAAAGGGAAGCTTGTCCACTAAGCTGTGTGCCTCCTGAGCCTCCAAACACCTCAAGCCCTTCCATCTGCCACCACCCCAGCTTCTCCATACCAGTCTCTCTCTGAACATCCTTTCTGCCTTCTTCCCCTGGATGAAGCCTGACTGTCACTTGAGGACACTGAGTCCCCATCAAGACCCTCAAACCAATAGGCTAGTTGCGAAGCAGGTGTTCTCTGGTCTCCTTGTTAGGGCTTCTAGAACATCATCTGTTTGGACTCATTGGGGAAATGCTCTTGCCAACTCCAACCCTAAAAATCCATCATGACCCATATGACCAGTTGACTCAACCCATGCTCTTCTACTCGGTCAGGAGAGAGTGAGCAGATCCTCCTCTACCTCAGCCTGCCCAGGCACAGGAAGTCCCTAGTATCCAGTTAGTCATGACTGTGGAGTCTTTCTGACTGGGGCTTTTTCTGAGGCATCAAGAGACTCTGAAGCTTACAGGGCAGCCACCAGAGCCAGTAAGGAGTCTACTTGTCTGGGCCTCTATGCTTCCAGACCAATTTAGCAAAATTATAACCTCATCTGCATTTTTGTTTGCACTTCAATTCAATAAATACTTCCTAAGCACATCAATTCACTGTGCTAAACACTGTGGAGGCAAAGATGTCTACAAGGGAGGCATTCTTCAAAGAACATGCTGAAGTGTTCGCTTTGCTCTTTCTCCTATGCACAAACTTGCCACCTCCAAGCACACAGTGTATCTTTCCTGGTACCTAAAATCCTGTCTCCTTGACCTACTGACATAAGCACTTCTCAAATGCAGATAGGAACAAAAATGATGATTAAATCTATTCATTTTTTAAGACAGAATGATTGCCTTTTCCACTTAGGCTCCTGCACGTTAAATATAATAACACTAGGTATGAAATCGGAGAGATGACTCAGTGGATGGTTTAGTGGTTAAAAGTGCTTACTGTTCTTTAAGAAAACCCTAGTTCCATTCCCAGTACCCACACTGGACAGCTCATGCTGCCTATAACCCTAGTTTCAGTGTTCAAAAACAGTCTTCTGGCTCCTGAAGGTATTGCAATAACATGTACACTTTTTTAAAGAAACTTAAAAAACATAATGCTATCAAAATAAGAATTGGTATTTTACAATTTAAACATTTGCACCCATGCCAAATAGGTACATTGGGAATAATATCAAAGCACAGAGTAGTAGGCTCGCCAGCCTCACAGACATGGTTTCCTGAATCAGAGGTGTATATTCTTCAAACTTGCACCAAACTGTGTGATCGAGAGCTTGTAGGTTCTCATTTCCCCATTACTGAATACCACACTGTTTTATAAGTTGAATATGCTAGGTACAGTGTACGTAGGTGCCAGTTAGGTCAGATTGCTGACTGCTAACCTGATAGGTCAGTTTCCTACTAACTTGGTCATTAGGCTAACAGCATCATTCTCCCAATATTCATAGGCTACAGTGTGGGCAAATGACTAGTTCCATTTGGGGCTTTAGTTTCTGGGTTGTGGAATCTGAAAAGCCACAGTAATAAACATAGAGATAGATAGAGATATATAGATATCTTTTTAAAGAGATATAAATATATACCTAACCCATCTACTGGCAACCACGGAAGAGTTAATTCCAAACATGCCATCTCATTAGAGAGATGTCCCTCATAGACCTACCAAAGACCAAAACTGCCATTTTTATAAAGGTCTACATATTTTCTTCCTAAGATATTTTTGTATATATGGACATGAATAATAACTTCCTAAACCGAGTCTGTTCTCATTCTCAGAAGCTCCCCTGGGTTTTGGTGTGGTTGGTTGGTTGGTCGGTCATGTTTATCTGTATCTGCTGGTGGCATAGTGAGGGACTGGGGCTCTTGGTTCAGCTCCCCTGTGCTGCCTCCCTTTCTCGTCTTCTCTGTGCAGAGACTGCTCAGTCTCAATGCTCTTCCCCCTCCCACACTCCTCACATCCACAGCCAGGCTGTCCTCACCAGCACTTGCCTTTGTACAGGGACTGAATCTGTCCCCAGTTCTCTGTCTTCACCACATCCCTCTTCCAGAGAAGCCTTACCTCTCCCCTGGACTGAAGGCACAGGCTCCTGAGATCTGCATGTCCATCTTCCATCAAAACTCATTCTCAAACGGCATCTCTAAGGTCTCGGAAATAATATTTGGGAAGAAGTGGGGACCAGATGATGCCATAAGCATACAGGGTCCCTACATTAGCATTTATGGCCATATGATAAGGAGATTATGGACCTGGTTCCGTCTTGTCATGTCATCACTATGGAACTGGTTCTGTCTTGTCACATTATCACTCCCTGCAAGCTCCCTTACTTTGAACCTCTGGGCTCTCCCACCTTCCTCGTTCCCTTGCCTACTGACTGAGGCTATCTGTTTCCCTTGGCCATGTGGGAAAATTCATAAAATGCAACTGTTTGTGAGAAATTTGCTGTGCTCAGGGGTCCTGTGTCTGCCTCTGGATCTCCCTGTAAGGTCTTGCCACCTGCGTGGAATGAAGTGGGAGGATCAGCTAAGAATTCTCATGTGGTGGTTGAGTCCATGAAGAAAAAGAGTCATGACACCTTCCATTTCATAAAGAACCAGTCGCCCCGGGGCTGCAGGGCTTTTGCGACCTGAGTGTCACCTGCCAGAGGAACATATCCTGTTGGCCACAAAGGCGCTTCCTTTCTCAGATGGAAGGAGGGCCAAGATGTGGGTGGATAAGGCCAGGAAAATGAGCAGGCAGCCTGCCCACTGAGCATCCACGCAGCCAGGATGCTCAACCCAAAGGGACACCTTAGTGTGGAAATACCAATGAGCCATTGCCTGGGCTGAGGGGTCTACCCTGGGTGCATGAAAGGCTTTTCTAAGGCCTGGTGCTCGTTTCTTTCTTTTCTGCTTCCTCTCTTTCCACTCCTTTCAGCCTCGCTGCATGTCCTTTTCTACTTCTTTCCCACTGTCTTTAGCCTGCTGTGGCTCCCATTTTCCCATCCTTCCCTGGGCCAGCCTCAGGACCACCGTCCCTTCCTGAGGCTCTGCTCCAGCTCATTTCCCCTTCATGCTGGGCCACAGATGCTCTGCTTCCACCTTGATGCCACACTGGTGCATCAATCCAAGAACACTCCTGAGAGCTCAGGGCATGCCAAGTGCAAAGGTGAGATGATGAGACGGGGACTTTCGTGCCTGAGGTGTCAGAGTTGCCAAATCCCATGCAATTACTGGATGAGTATGGGCTTCAATGTTATTCTAAAACTCTTTTTTAATATCTCTGTAGCTTCAAGGATTATTTAAGAGGATGGAGAGTTGGCTAAGTCAGTAAAGTCCTCACTGTAAAAGCATGAAGACATCAGTTTGAATCCTCAGCTCCCCAAAACCCAACTGTGGCAATGGAATACTTAGAACCCCAGAACTGGGGAGGCAGAGCCAAGTGGATTCATGGAGTCAGTCAGTGAGCTCCTACTTCACTAGAGACCCTTTCTCAAAAATAAGGTGGAAAGCAAATGAGAAAGAATGGAACATTGATTTCTAGCCTTCACATATACCATGTGCACATGGGCTCAAATGCACATGTTCACACACTCACGTAACACATACATGCAGATAAACAACCAGAAGTGTTAAGCTTCTCCATGTTCTATTTCCTTATTCATAATATGGGCACTGGATAAGACTTGAGAAGGTGTCAATGAAGGCATATAACATAATTTTGCTGGGACACACACATTGCATCATGGGATACTCAATACTGATAGCTGTTGTGCCAAGAGAGCATTACCTCCCGAACCAATGCTGAACTCACTCATGAAATCACTGCACTAACATCATGGGACACTTGCTGACTTTGAACCTGCACCCAGGAAGCTGGGCAGGCTCCATATAAAGCATATATAGGCTAGCATATAAAGGCTGATCACCCTCAGGACAACAGTGAATACTGCAGCTCTGTCTGACCTCAGTCAATCAGCAGCTTTCCCATCCCTGGTTGAGAAAGTCTCAGGCTAGCAATAAACCCAGGAGCCCCACTCCTAATCAAGATCTTTCTGGATTTTGAATTACAAGGTCAAGGCTGGATCCTGGGTCTCTCCAACTCAACGTGGGACTCAGAAATTATCAAAGCTAGGTGCCTGATCCCCAAAGGCTGCAGCCAAGTTTTGCCTAAGCACTCACACAGATGATTTTAGCTGGCATTTTGTGTTCTTTGGGGGCCAGTGAGAACTAGAACTTTTTCCTCCACAGGGAACTGGGGTTAATTGTTCTGCCTCAATCATGATCTTTATGGGTTTTGTATCTTCCCTGGACAAGCTCTAGGTGAGAGACTGTTCCGTCTCTGTGGCAAGGCAGTGCAACCTTTGATCTCCTTCCAGCAATTCACATATGCTAGCAAAGAGGGCCTCTCCAGAGCTCATAAGCAGGCCACAATTTATGGACCTGGACATGCAGATAGGCTCCACATACACAATCGTACTAATGGTGATAATGGTTGGAATGACGCTTGTCATGTTTCAAAATATTTTCTCTCAACTATGCTTATTCCGTGCTCAGGTGAGAACTGAGAACCAGACACTAATAGTAGTGGACTACAAGTGATCTGTGATGAAATGGTGGCCCAGAGAAGTCACCTGGCCACAGAGACAGCAACTTTAAGAAAAAACTGTACTAGAGCTGGAGTCTCCTGATTTCCGATCATATCTTGCTCTCATGGAGGCTGTTTGGACTCTTGATCATGAATGTTTTTAGGGGGTCCTGGAAGAACTGAAAGGCAACCTAGCAGAGGAAAAAATAGGAAAAAACAGACAGAGTACATATACTCAGAATAAGCAAGTCAACTATGGCTGCAGAGACAACTCCTGAGTTCAGAGGAGGCAGTCTTCCCTGCCTAGGGAAAGGACCTCCAGGTAAAGCAGCAGGTGATCTGACTGCTGACTCTGGATTGGCCATTGGTCTTCATGGTGATCCATTATGTAAGCAAGCACTATTGCAGTCACTCTTGCTATGAGCTACATCCCAGCTATCTCACATGCTCCAGTTCTCAGCAAACAGCAGGCAAACCAAGAGCAGTGTAGGATATCACTCACTCTCAGGAGGCTTACAACATCCAAAGAGAAGCAGGGTTCACACAAGACATGTGTACCAAAGTCTGCAGTGTTGGCCAATGTGGAAGATGGAACCTGTGAAGGAGGAGGGTGGATCTGGCTCGGTGGGAAGGAGAGACAGGCCAATCTGCCTTAGAATTCCTGGCCATTTGAGTGTCTGAAGATGATGGGGATATGGCAAACCAGGACTGGAGAGCTAGAAATGGCCTCCTGGTTTGGGGGGGATGGTGAGAAAGTGCCGACCTGGCTTGGCAGGAGTCCATCAAAGTTTCTGAGCACTCCATGTCTCTTCATTTAAGATTATAACCCAAAGCAACACCATTAGGGCCCTCCTTGATTGGGAGTTATTTTTGTGCGATTTGATATAATGAAGCTAATTTCTCAGACACACAGATCAGAACATTAAAATGATAAAGTCCAGGATCACAGGACATAATCTGCAGCAGACAGGTTTACAAGAAGTTATGAAGGTCTCCATGGCACACAGGTCTTCCTTTTGTTTGGTTAGATTTAATCCAAGATATTTTATATTATTTGTGGCTATTGTGAAGGGTGGTGTTTCTCTGATTTCTTTCCCAGCCCATTTATCAACGAGGAGGGCTACTAATTTTTCTAGTTAATCTTGTATCCTGCTACATTACTGAAGGTATTTATGAGTTATAGGAGTTTCTTGGTAGAATTTTGGGGGTCACTTATATAAAGTATCATATCGTCAGCAAATAGTAAGAGGTTGACTTCTTTTCCAATTTGTATCCCCTTGATCTCCTTTTGTTGTCTTACTACTCTAGCTAGAACATCAAGTACTATATTGAATAGACATGGAGAGAGTGGACAACCTTGTCTTGTTCCCGATTTTAGCAGGATCACTTTGAGTTTTTCTCCATTTAGTTTGATGCTGGTTGTTGGCTAAATGCTATGAATGTGTTTTATTGCCACTGGTTAATAAAAAAGCTGCTTTCAGCCAATGGCTTAACAGAATATAGCCCGGCTAGAAAAGATAGAAATAGAAAGTAGGCAGGGTCAGTGAGAAGCATTATAGCCGCCTGCAGGAAACAGATGCACTAGATCTTTGCTGGTAAATCACAGCCACATGGCAATACACAAATTAATAGAACTGGGTTAATTTAAGATATAAGAGTTATACAGAAATTAGTTTAAGCTATATGCTAAACAGTATTACAATTAATACAGATTTCTATGTGATTATTTCAGGAGTCTTGGCGACCAGGAAATGAACATGCAGCCTACCCCAACAGGTGTGTTCCTTGTATTCTTGCTTTCTCCAAGACCTTTATCATGGAGGGATGTTGTATTTTGTAGAAGACTTTTGTGTATTTTTTTTCTATTTTACTTATATGGTGGATTACATTGACAGATTTTCATGTATTGAACCATCTTTGCATCTTTACTTGGATGAAGTCTACTTGGTTATGGTCGATGATTTTTTTGATGTGTTCTTGGATTTGATTTTCCGGTATTTTATTGAGTATTTTTGCACCAATGTTCGTGAGTGAGATTGGTCTGTAATTCTCTTTCTTAGTTGAGTCTTATGTGGTTTGGGTATCAGGGTAAATGTAGCCTCATAAAATGAGGTTGACAATGTACCTTCTGTTTCTATTATGTGGAGCAATTTGAGGAGTATTGGTATTAGTTCTTCTTTGAAAATCCTGTAGAATTCTGTGCTGAAACCATTTGGTCCTGTGCTCTTTTTGATTGAGAGACTTTTGATGACTGTTTCTATTTCTTTAGCAGTTATAGTCTATTGAATTTCTTATCTGGTCTTGGTTTAATTTTGGTAAGTGATATTTATCCAGAAAATTGTTTATTTGCTCTAAGTTTTTTAATTTTGTGGAGTATAAGTTTTCAAAGTATGACTTGATGATTCTCTGGATTTTCTCTGTGTCTGCTGTTATGTCCCCCTTTTTATTTCTGATTTTGTTAATTTATAAATTCTTTCTCTTCCCTTTTGTTAGTTTGGATAAAGATTTGTTTAGTTTGTTGATTTTCTTGAAGAACCAACTCTTTGTCTCATTGATTCTTTGTATTGTTTTCTTTGTTAGGACACGGTCAACAAGACAAAACAACATCCTACACAATGGGAAAAGATCTTCACCAACCCTGCACCAGACACAGGGCTGATCTCCAAATTACACAAAGAACTCAAGAAACTGGTCATCAAAAGAATAAATAATCCAATAAAAAAATGGGGCACAGACCTAAACAGAGAACTCTCAACAGAGGAATCTAAAATGGCTGAAAAATACTTAAGGAAATGCTCAACATCCTTAGCCACCAGAGAAATACAAATCAAAACAATTCTGAGATTCCATCTTGCACCTGCCAGAATGGCCAAGACCAAAAACACTGATGACAGGTTATGCTGGAGAGGATGTGGGGTAAAGGGAACACTCCTGCATTGCTGATGGGAGTGCAAACTTGTAGAGCTACTTTGGAAATCAGTATGGCAATTTCTCAGAAAATTATAAAACAACCTAATTCAAGATTCAGCAATACCACCTTTGGATATGTACCCAAATGATGCTCAATATACCACAATGACATGTGCTCAACTATGTTCACAGCAGCATTATTTGTCATAACCAGAACCTGGAAACAACCTAAATTCCCCTCAACTGAGGATTGCAAAAGGAAAATGTGATACAGTTATACAATGGAGTACTACACAGCAAAAAACGTAATGACATCTTGAAATTTGCAGGCAAATGGATAAATCTAGAAAGCATCATAATGAATGAGGTAACCCAGACACAGAAAGACAAATATAATACGTATTCACTCATAAGTGGTTTTTAGACATAAAGCAAAAAAAAAAAAAAAAAAAAAAAACAGCCTACAGTCAACAACCCCAGATAATCTAGACAACAAAGAGGACCCTAAGAGAGACATACGGGGATCTAATCTGCATGGGAAAAAGAAAAAAGAACTCCTGAATAAATTGGGAGCATGAGAATCATAGGAGAGGGTAGAAGGGGAGGGGGGAAGGGAGGAAAGCAGATAAAAATAGATAGCTCAACAAAAACAATAAAAAAGAAGGTCTCTGGAGCAGTGGACTGAGCTCCCAAGGTCCAAATGAGGAGCAGAAGGAGGGAGAACATGAGCAAGGAAGTCAAGACCATGAGGGGGGCACCCACCCACTGAGTCAGTGGGGCTGATCTATTGGGAGCTCACCAAGGCCAGCTGGACTGAGACTGAAAAATCATGGGATAAAACTGGACTCTCTGAACATGGTGGACAATGAGGACTGCTGAGAAGCCAAGGACAATGGCACTGGGTTTTGACCCTACAGCATGTACTGGCTTTGTGGGAGCCTAGCCTGTTTGGATGCTCACCTTCCTAGACTTGGATGGAGGGGGGAGGACCTTGGACTGCCCACAGAGCAGGGAACCCTGACTGCTCTTCGGACTGGAGAGGGAGGGGGAGGGGAGGGGGCGTGCGGAGGGGTGGAGGGGGAGGGAAAAGGGAGGCGGGGAGGAGGCAGAAATTTTTAAATAAAAAAATTCCACTAATTAAAAAAAAAGAATAATTACAGGATCAAAGAAAAGAAAAGGAAAGGAAAGGAAAGAAAAGAAAAGAGAAAAGAAAAGAGAAAAGAAAAGAAAAGAAAAGAAAAGAAAAGAAAAGAAAAGAAAAGAAAAGAAAAAAGGTCTCTATGGCTACACTCTTCATTCAAAGAGCCTGGCTGCCTATCAGCATGTCTCACCTCCCCCAGAAAGCACTTCCCAGTGAGTCCACCCACAAGTGTCCTCCCCAGCCATGAGTTTGCAATTGTTCTCTCTTTAGCGTCATGTCAGTTGCAACCGCATAGGTCATATGGGGTGCTGTCCAGAAAGGACAGGGTGTTAAACAGAGCAGTTGATTCCATTCCATGGTCGTCAGGAACAGGGTGCCAACTGAATGGATGTGCAAATGTCCACAGCAAGGAAGTCCTTTGCTCTCTGCCCAGGAAGGATATGTATGGCTGTGGCATCTGGCAGATCTACAAAGGCTGTATCATATAGTAGATCTATTTGTAACTTACTGAGAAACCACCAGTGGCTATGGAGCCAGGTCATATCAGGCTGTATCCAGAAAGTCACTCATGGTACGGACGCTACAGAAGGTTGGCAGAGATCTCCTCCCATTGTTGGGCAGAGCACAGAGCCTCTAGTGCAACAGCCACTCTCCATCTCTGTGAAGGTAAGATAGTTGAGCAGAAGGAAGTACAAAACTTATCAGAACATGCCTCACCCTGGTCCACAGTGACAGAAATTCTGTTGTTCACTCGACCACTCCACAGGAAGAGCACAGCCACCAGGAGATGATGTGACCTTGGACAGTCTGCCTCTAACAGGTCCAGGAACTCCAACCACAAAGCCACCCAGGAACATGGGCCCTGGCACCTGTGTCTCATACCAGATTGTTCAGATGATGATCTGAGAACCTTGTGCAGGACACAGAGTCCTGCAGACCCGGGCAGAAATTGGGAAATCCAGATGGGGAGGTCTGCTTGACTCCTGCAACAGAGTGAAGCAGCCACATCCTCTTTGTCTGGGACTACAGATGACTGAATGACCCTTAGGAAGAACTGCGTCTGAATACGGGCTGGAAAGAGGTGGCCCAGGATGGGAAGGACAAGCAGTACCCTGGTAAATAGAACACTGAGGCTTAGTATGGCTCGGGATGCACATACCTTCAGAGGCCCAAAGGGCCTTTGAGAGTCACTGCCCTTAAATGTCAGTCGGCAATCATCCCTGAAACAGGGCAATGCAGCACAGAAGGAACACAGACTATGTCTAACTTCATGCTAGTAACAAGGTCTCTTCTAGAAAATGAGCTTTCTAACACATCATTTATGTTCTTGTGGGATGGGAAACAGTGGTGGGCGATCAGAATCCCCACCAGGAACCAGTGAGAAGCTAGGCTCACGCTATCTCTACTGTTGGAGACCTGAAGCTACAGATCTCAGGGAAATAAGGCTGGCTGAGAAGTAGCACATGTGTTCATCTCACGGAGAAGGTGGTCACGGAGTTATTACACCTGAACTGTATGTAAGGTGAGCTTCAGCACAGAATTAACACACCAGTGTGCCATATGATGCTAGTGCTGCTGACTTGAAAATTAACTTCGCTTTAAGTTCTTATTCCAGGATTTTAAGCAAATTTTGGCAGAATTTGTCCTTGCACCCCCAAAAGACTGTCATACTTTGGGTAGGGAGGTCAATTTTCCAAACTAATAAATGATACAAGTCTGTCTGTGTCCAAACATTGCCACATCTATCATGGGTTCTACAGTGGATAACCCAAAACAGCCATGGTGAGCCCGTGGGAGGACAGCACATGGTCAGGCTCAGGACACGGTGGCTACTTCTTCCCCTACTGTGCAAGCCTGTCCTTCCTTCAGGCGATCTGACTTCACACAGCCTTCAACTTATATTCATAGGATCCTTATGCTCACAGGGTCATCATGCTCATGAGCCATGATGCATGGGAGGCTATCTGAATGTAAACACACACAGTGTGACCCCCTTAACACATCCTCATGCCTCAAGTTGCCATTTCTATCTCCAAGAACAGAGACAGGCTAATTAAGCTAAAGGTTTTTAAAGATTTTCATAGTTAATGCTGGGGTCTTGCAATAGTCTGGGAATTCACAGCGGCCCATTGCCATGAGTGCCCAGTGATCCCCCGTGTGGAGTGTCAGTCGTGATTTACATCCACCTTCATGGAAAACACCGGAAACCTGGTAGTTGAGAGATTGCAGCTCCAGCACAGGGGAAGCGTGGACTTGAGAAACTGTCCCAGATCAGAGCAGGGCTGACAGAACCAGCCCACCACGGCATAACCTGCTAGAACTTGGGGACAGAGGGCTGGACACATTCTGGACAGCATGGCCCCCACTCACAAAGATGTTTGAGTGGAAGGTTGGCTGAGGATGGCAGAAGTAAAAGTAGGGGCTCCCAGGAGTCTGCACCTCACAAGCTGGGCTCTGAGTGCAGCACCGTCTATGGTGATTCATGCAAAAAGTGTTCATTAATTCACTGATAATTTGTGTACTTTTGTACTGTTCAACCTAAAATCCAGGACCACAGGCATTCCAGGCATGCGTTCGGCTAACAGGCCACAACCCAACTAAGCCAAGAGATGAAATGTGCACAGAAGACAAATTAGAAACACACAAGGTGTGTGTCGTTATTTTTGGAGTTAGATACAAGTGGCACTAGATGGCACCTTGTAGGCTGTAGACAGTAATGAACCATGATGCTTGTAGAGAATCTAAAAGGATGAGGAAGGGTGTGAAGTCCAGAGATCTGAGTTGAGGAAGCAGCATTGTCCACTGTGTTCCTCCTCCTCTTAAGGCTGATGGTACCTGTGGGAAAATGGAGGGCTGACAGGAGACGCATGGAGATGATTCCCAGGGAAGGATCTATGAGAGACCCTCTACATAATTCCCCAAAGTGAAGTGCTTCTGAGGATGCTGCCTGCACAGCAGGGAATGTGGAAGGGACATGCTGGGAGAGAAGCCTGGTTGTCTTCTGTGATTCTCTGAAGATGGTGAGGTAGGCCTCTGTGACCTCACAGGTTAAATCCGTGTCCTAGTAACAGCAGTGGTCTTGGCCTAAGGACAGCTCAGAATCAAGTGAGAAGGACTGGAAGTCAAAGCAAGGCCACATGTCTGGGCAAGTTTGGGCTGTTTGCTGGGGTGTACACTCCCCATAATTAATCAAAGTGACCCATTCAGTGTGAGGCACTTCACTGGGCCTTTGGGGGGTACTGAAACAGTGAAATAGTTGAAATGTCCCTTACACAGGACAGCTAGAAACTGCAGGGATCAGGAGTTCACAGCAATGGTACTGGACCCTCAAGAAACCAGGAAGAGAAACCTTCAACTCATCAAAGAGAGGGCTCTTGGAATGGAGCAACACAGACGTATCTGAACCAGGACTCAAGCTTCCAGTCCAGGTAAAGAATATAAAGGTTGCTGTTGGCATGCCCATATTTGACCACCCTTCATAGCTTGTCCAGCAATGACAGGAAAGCCTGTGGCGTACTGATGGCCGAGCTTGGCTGACAATAGCAATCTTTTCATTTGAACCCACAGAGTTGATACACTTTACAAACAAACATGTCACCGTCACTGGAAACCCCATGGCAGAACTCTCCCCTCTAATTCTGAACTTATATACATGTTTTCACTTGGTATGTGTGCTATTGATGTGTGTGCTCTTTTCTTCAGGGTGATATCCATGTGTAAAAGTGCATGTAGATGATACTGAATAATGTCACATGTTATCCTCTATCAACATTAACGAGACAGTAAATTTATGCTTAGATTTGTTAATAAGATGACAATATCACCACATTTACAACATCCCACTTTCCCGGGACCGTGCTAAGCACAGTGTGAGAAAGCATGGCTTTACTGCATACTACACTCTGGCACACAAGAAGAAACAGGACAGAGGTGTGGTCAGGTCTCTTATGATAGCTCACTGCTATGAAAAAGGCTGTGGTCTTTGTGGGAGGAAACACAGTGTCTACTGGGGTGGGCTGGAATTCAGATGGAGCTGCAGGTGTGGAAGGAGGATGGGGCTATGTGGGGGGAGAAATACATACAGGATTCTTGGGATGAAGGCCTAAATTAAACTCCTTGTGCTGTTCTGGGAGTAGGGGGTGCTAAAGGGTCTGAGGCACAGTGTGGTCCTTGAGGAGACCTCTCACAAGACATGCACCATAGAAATAGAAAATGTTGCCTTGGCAGATGTGTTCAAGGAACTAGCCAATCAAGAACCCGAGGAGACTACAGTAACTATTCACCAGATATGAGGACACAGGCTGAACCCAATCTGTACCATGTGAAAAGACATCAGGCTACAGACTGGCGCAGGATAAAGCTCTGTTGTGCCCCAGTCAGAGACAACTGTCCCTGTGACAGAGCATATGTCCAGGCATGTCAGCGCTTTTCTATGCAAACCTCCACCTGTATTCATCAGCATAGGTGAGGGCAACTGAGGCAGGGCAGCGCCTGTCCCAAGACTCCTGTTTCCTTACTACGATGGGATGGAGCTCTGATGTTCAGCTGTTCTCCAGTGAGTGACATTTTCAGAAGTCATCGAGAACCATGCAGGGCCAGGTAGCAAATTTCATGACATCTGGGCAACCCAGCTCCAAGCTGTGTTTAGTGGTGGCGACAGGACAGGTTGCTGACACATTTATCAATCAGCTCTGTACCCAGCATCCTGCAGGTGACATGCTCCATGTTTCATGATGAGAGAAACTTTCTGATAAAATAGATCAGCAGAAATGATGGAGCAACCTTTGAACTTTGCACACTGGGCTGAGTGTGACCCATCCCTGATGCCCTTGAGATTCCGAGGACTGGTGATCCCTTCAGGGGAAGGAAGATTGTGTGTGAGGTTTTTCCATAAGATCTTATGGAAAGCCTTCATGTCATTCCCCTAAAAACCAGTCCAAAGATGCCCATTAACCTGGACAGCCTCTCTCCTTCCCCTAAAAGAATGAAGTCTTGCTTCTGGGACCTCACATGAGGGTCACTGTCATGGGCATGGACATGACCTAGTTCTGATGGCAGCAGAGTCCATTATCGTGGGCTAGGATTTAAACTCAGGAGAAGCTGGGCAACAACCCATTTCAGGCAAGTGGCTGTGGAAAATTCTTTAGGTGACGATGTGGTCTCACACCAGTGTATGTATGTGCAGGGGCTTTATAGACAAAGGGTGACTAAAGCACAATTCAATGTCACGGGTTTTGTTGTACAAGACAGATGTGATCGTGAGAAGAGTTGTGTTAGGAAGGAGCAGAAGGACACCCTCACAGAGCATGGCTATGCTTGACACACAGGGAGAGAACACCAACTCCACAGCACAGACACAAGCCTTGTGAACATCTGCACAACCTCCAAAGCCTTAGCAAGGCACCTCCTAAACCATGGTTCTTAGATTTTCTGTGATGTAACACACTCTCTCATGTGCTGGTGGCTCCCTGCTCTAGAATATTCCTTTACACTGTATAAATATATATTGTCATGATTGGTTTGGTGAAGAAGCTGACCAATAGCTGAGCAGGATAAAGTTAGGTGAGAAATCCAAACTGAGAATGATGGGATGAAGGGTGGAGAAAGAGGAGTTGGCAACAGATGCAGAGAGAAGAAAAATGGCCATGTCATACTGAAAAAAAAAGATACCACAAAATAGGTCAGAATATAGGGGGGAATATGGGATAATTAATATGTAAGTGTTAGATAGCAACAAGTTCTAGACACTGGCTTAGCATTTATTGTTAATATCAAACCTCTGTGTCCGTGATTTAGGAACTGGCAGGCTGGAGAGAAACTTTCATCTACATAGTGATGTGACATTTTAGTACAATTCCTCACATGCTAGGGACCAACAACCAAAACATTGTTTCCATTGCTACTTCACACCTGCAATTTTGCTACTATTAAGGATTGTAATGTAAATACTTTTGGAGGCCGAGGTCTGCATAAGGGGTCACATGTGTCAGGGTGAAAACTACTACCCTAGCACATGAGGACTACTGCTGTTCTTTCTTTATCTTCCTGTGATATTCATTCATGGGAATGGGATTCCACACAGATTTTGATAAAAGTTTGCATGGGTCCTCATTAGGACTCGCTTCAGCTCTGTTGAGAAGCAGTTACCTTCCCATGTTAGCTCATCGAGCCTCTCCACCACAGGCACTATCAGAGATGCATCAGAAAAGACTTTGCCAACCACCTTTCTCTCCTACATATTTCATCTATTTGTCTAATACACAGTTTATTTCATCTGGTGTATGTGCTTGTTGTATCTGTTCCTAAGGGACAGGTCATTGATGTCCTTAGTATATTTTCCTAGCCAAGAAGACACCAAGTATTTTTTTGTCAATATAAACATGTCTATTTTTAATTTCAGAAAAGCTGGCCATAGACAAAAGTTATTGACCACATACCTTTAGAGACACATGGACTCTACTGCCTCACGCCTAAAAACAAACATATACAGGACCATCCAACAGGGCCATTTATCCAGGCAAACTAAAAACTAAACTGAACACTAAAAAGTCATTATATACAAAATACAAGTAGCCAAGGTGAAACATGGACCCTGAAGAACCCTGGGCTAAAGGCTGAACTGAAAGATCCTCAGGTTTAAGCATAAACCTAGAAAGGCATGAACACAAAACAAGAAGCATTTCCTGGTCTACCACTGAACAGTGTACTACCAAGGCCCAAATGTAGGAGAGAAGTGTGCCTGGATCAAATCCTGAAGCAAAAAAGGCTTCCATCATAAATAGTAGGGTGTATGGCCTAAAAGAAGATCATAAAGAGTCCAGGTCCACAACAAGAAAAATGGGGCCCTGGGTCAATCCCTGACCCCAAGTAAACCCAGGCCTAAAGACAGACTATGTCTTGACATAGATAAATTGCTCAAAGGGTGAAGGCCAACCAAAGTATAGACCGGGACCCACGACACCAACGCCTGAAGAAATGAGATGTGTGCCTGGACAAAGCTTAATAGTGAATCCCAGGTCTAAAGAAAGAAGTGGTGAGGCCTTGGGCCTCTTCCTGAACCTCAAGATCCTGGACTCAGAATGTGATGATAACGAGGCTGGGACAATCCCTGAATGAAATGGCAGGATTAAAAACATTGATCCTACTGCATGTATTGGTTTTGTGGGAGCCTAGGCAGTTTGGATGCTCACCTTACTAGACCTGGATGGAGGTGGGTGGTCCTTGGACTTCCCACAGGGCAGGGAACCCTGATTGCTCTTTGGGCTGATGAGGGAGGGGGACTTGATTGGCGGAAGGGGAGGGAAAGGGGAGGCGGCGGTGGGGAAGAGACAGAAATCTTTAATTAATTAATAAAGAAATAAATAAATTAAAGTGATATGAAAGATATTCGTCAGTATTGCTATGGGATAGGGTCATTTCAGGTTCCCTATCCTCCGCTTCCCAAGGGACTAACTGGGGACATCGCCTTGGGCTCCTGGGAGCCACTCTAGGTTCAAGTCTCTTGCCAACCCTAAGGTGGCTCCCTTAACTAAGATATGTGCTTCCCTACTCCCCTATCCAACCTTCCTTTATCCCAATCTTCCTGTTTCCCCAAGTTCCCCCTATCCTCCCCTTCTCACTTTTCTCTCCCCGTCCCCCCTTATCCCCAACCCACCCCACCCCCAAGATCCCAATTTTCTCCCCGGCAATTTTATCTACTTCCCTTAGCCAAGAGGATAACTATATGTTTTTTCTTGGGTTCACCTTCTTATTTAGCTTCTTTAGGTTCACCAGGTATACACTCCGTGACCTTTATTAATGGCTAGAAACCAATTATGAGTGAGTACATCCCATGTTCATCTTTTTGGGTCTGGGTTGCCTCACTCAGGATTGTGTTTTCTATTTCCATCTTTTTGCATGCTAAATTCGAGAAGTCATTGTTTTTTACCGCAGCATAGTACTCTAATGTGTATATATTCCACACTTTCTTCATCCATTCTTCCATTGAAGGGCATCTAGGTTGTTTCCAGGTTCTGGCTATTACAAATAATACTGCTATGAACATAGTTGAACAAATGCTTTTGTCATATGATAGGGCATCTCTTGGGTATATTCCCAAGAGTGGTATTGCTGGGTCCAGGGGTAGGTTGATCCCGAATTTCCTGAGAAACCGAAACACTGATTTCCAAAGTGGTTGCACAAGATTGCATTCCCACCAGCAATGGATGAGTGTACCCCTTCCTCCACAGCCTCTCCAGCAAAGGCTATCATCGGTGCTTTTGATTTTAGCCATTCTGACAGGTGTAAGATGATATCTCAAAGTTGTCCATAGAACCTTCATCTGGTGATGGATGGAGATAGAGACTGAGACCCACACTGGAGCACTGGACTGAGCTCCCAAGGTCCCAATGAGGAGCAGATGGAGGGAGAACATGAGCAAGGATGTCAGGACCACGGGGGGTGTACCCACCCACTGAGACAGTGGGGGCTGATCTATTGGGAGCTCACCAAGGCCAGCTGGACTGTGACTGAAAAAGCATGGGATAAAACCGGACTCTCTGATCATAGCGAACAATGAGGACTGATGAGAAGCCAAGGTCAATGGCAAGGGGTTCTGATCCTACTTCATGTTCCGGCTTGGTGGGAGCCTAGCCAGTTTGGTTGTTCGCCTTCCTAGACATGGACGGAGGGGGGAGGACCTTGGACTTTCCACAGGGCAGGAAACCATGACTGCGCTTTGGATTAGAGAGGGAGGGGGAGAGGAGTGGGGGGAGGGGGAGAAGAGTGGGGGGAGGAGGAGAAGAGTGGGGGGAGGGGGAGGGAAATGGGAGGCTGGGAGGAGGCGGAAACTTTTTTTTTCTTATTCTCAATTTAAAAAAAAAGAAATAAATAAATTAAAAAAGAAAAAAAAATTCCCCTGGGTCAAACCCTAAGCTTGAAGATTCGGAACCAAAGAACTGATATGGGCCTAGGGTAATCCCTAGGGTATTATGGCCAAGGTACAAAGAAGACTTGTGGTCTGGTATACTTCCTACTCCTGAAAAAGGCCAGACCCAAACAAAATTTGATGTGGGTCAAGGCTTACATCTTAATCTGAAAAAGCCTGAGCCTAAGATGAAGAGAGGTGGGCCTGGGATAATATCTTATATTGAAGAAACCTTGGCCCAGACCAGGGTGTAATGTTGCTGGCACAATCCCCGAATGCTATGATGGCTTGGCCAAAAAAGACATGGTATGTGGGTCTGGAACAACCCTGCAAATGAAAAAGGCCAAAGTCAGACCACAAAAGTACAATGCCTGGGCCAAACCCTAACCCTGGAACAGCCTTAAGTTCCACTCTCTGGGACAGGCCCGGGAGTACTGAATCCAGGCTCCCTCCAATTTCCTAAGCTTTTCTGGACATCCAGCAAGGTGTATACATATACCTATGCAAGCATCACCAAGTAGAATCAGCACGTTGTCGCATACAGCTATGCTATTTTTGATAGATGAATATCAACTAAAAATAAGAAAGAGGCCATGAATTTGAGTGGGGTGGAAGAATGAAAATGGTAAGACAGAGAAAAGGAGTGTAAAAAAGGTATGATTTTATTTGCATTTTAAAAATGAAATGGTAAAATAAAATTTGGAATTACTTCATAAAAGTCTTAATCTGGGTTTGATATTCACTATTATTTATGCAATGACACATATCCCATATATGTCTGTTTCAGGTTAGCACTTCTCTCTGCACCCCTGGTTCTCTTTTCTAGGAGTCACAACCACAGACCTTATAACTTCATGTTGGTCATGTAGGTTCCAATGTGACACAGCGCAATACCTTGATCCTCTAAATCATCTTGACGTCCAAGGATATGATGCTCTATCATATTCTACGATCTCATTCCACCCACATACTTCCCCAATCCCCATCTCTCATATTAATCAGTCCCTACTATTCTGCCTTCACCTGGAAGAAAGGCAAAACAGAAGAGAGGAGTCCAAGCATACTCAATTTCTCCCTGAATCAGAAGAACGCTGGCCGGGCTTTTGTTTCATATTTATATAGTTACCTAAGTCTGAAATTCCAGAAAGCCAGAAATTATCCTATAAATATCTTCCTAAATTTCCTATATCAATGACCAAAGGAAAATAGATTTAGATATGCTATTCAACTATTTTTCACACACTTCGAATGTATTTACAATGCTTTTGTACTATCCACATAAATAATTTTTCAATTTTTATGCAAATAAAGTGGTTAGTTAGTTGGTCTACTAATAAATAAATAAAGTTTAGAAATAAAACTTTTGAGATGTATGTAATTCATTCTGAGAAAACAAAAGAAACGAGACGTTCTGGTTACATCAAAGATGCCTATATTATTGCATGGTATGTGCCAGCTAGAACCTTGAGTACCCAAATCATAGGAGACTCCTTAACATGTGGTTTTCAATATCCAACATTTCTAACTGTTCAATCAATCATTATTTGTTCATTTCTAATATCTGACTTAATTTTTGAGACCAGGTATAGCTACCTAGACAAACCTAGCCTTGAGCTCACATCACTCCCCCTTGCTCTGTGCTCAAGTGATGAGACTCAGGGACCACCATCTTGGCTCTGTTGCTAGCATCTTCAATTAGAGCCATAGGTACAAATGGAAGCACATTAGCACACAGGGCTTGCAATCTTCTGAGCTCAGCACAGAGGCTGGTAAATGGCTTTGCAATGACAAGGAGGCTCAAGAACAAGCAGAACACACATCAGTACATAGGGAGCCAAACTCCTCTGCCTATCTTCCAAAGGGCTGCACTCATGAGAATTAACTTATGTTGGACACTGAAAAACAGAAGGGTCAAACAGCAATAATATTCACTAAAATTTCATGTGAATGTTAATACCTTAAACAGTTCTATCTTATGTATGAAAAAGCTCTTAAAAGCATTCTGCAAAATGATCTTCTATGGACTTGCATTATCAGCAATTATACAGATTCCACAAGAAGGGGTGGCCTCTACCCGTAAGTTTGCAAATTAACTAGTACATTTTAGCTAATAAAACAGTGTTGAGAGGGCTTCTGCTCTCACTGTGCCTAGAATATTTCACCAGAACAATTGCACATGTCAACAGCCATGCCTCAGAGCTCTTTCTTACAAGGCCCTCAGGGTAGAGAAGCAATAATTAATCCTCTCAAAGTTAAGTAACTGAGTCTCAGGACTTTCCCGTTTTTTCATGTTTCATTCAGGGTCCAGGGTACTGCACAGTCAAAGTATTTACTCCCCCAAATAGAAAGAAAATTAAATGGTAATTAACATGACCTTTTTTCAAAATATGATGAAAGCATGGATCTATAAGATATTTCAAAGACTAAAGGTTTGCCAGCTGGCCTCCTACCTCCTACATTTACAGGATCATTTGTTCCTGGGACTGAAGCACACTGACAGTCAACACAAGCACCATGGCTGTGAGAACACAGATTCCTGGTGCCCTTTGCTTGGACAGATGCTAGGGTGTTACTTCTCTTCAGGACTCCTTCCCTGGAATTCACCCAGTGTCCCCTGGATCCTCATCCCCGGGACTATCTGAATCCATGTTGAGTGAAAAAAAAAAAAAAGACAACCCATGCCAGTGGCTTCTCATAAAGAGAAATTATTTTCTCACAGATCTGAAGGCTGGAGGTCCAAGTTCAATATTCTATCAGCTTCCGTATCTGCTGAGGGCTACTTCCTGGCTCATGAGCCCTCCCAAGGTGACCTTTCATCAGATCATTTACCCTGTTCATTGGGGTACCACTGTCATGATGTCAGTACATCCCAAAAGCCCCATTTCATCATCTCTGGACTATAAGATCGCAGCATGTGAATTTGGGCCTCACCGGTTCTCAACAGAGCAGAGGCCCATTGTCTTGGACACCAGAAAGGCAGCTTATCTCTTCTGCATGGTTACTCTCTCCATCAGTCAACAAGTTGTCAGTAACAGAACATTCTGTGACTTTCTAGATAGAGAACAAAGATGGGATGACTCCAACCACAGAGATGTGAAAGGAGCTGCAGCCAACACCACCCCTGAACTGCAGTGGGAAAAAAAAGAGGAGCTACGTACAACATAATCCAAGCCTCCTCAAATTGCCCTGGCTCTTGTCTCATATCAACCCAGGAAAGCAAGAAGGAGCATTGGGCTGGTTTTAGAATCCTCCCACAGAAGTACTCCCTGGGAAACACTTATGGTGCATGCATGAAGTTGAACATCAGCCCACGGACGTTTTATTACACTAGATAAAACCCCCACATACCAAGAAAAACTGCTGGGCAAATAAACAGTTACCTGACGATATCAGTCAAGTATGAAGGTTTCATGCCTGATAAGTGAGTGAGGTCTATATGAATGACCAGAGTTCTTTTACTACACAATTGGATACCTCCAAGGTGGTCAATACAGGGACCCAGGACCCACTAGGATACAAACAAGATGACCATATAGTAGGGAGCACTTCATACTCGAGTAGGGAAGGTCACTATGTTCACACTTATGTTAAAAGAACAAACCGTTTGAATAAAGTCTGAGCATTGATCTACTCATAACTGGGCAACCTTCAGAGCAGGTCACAGACCCTAGCCTGCAGTGATGAGCAGAACAGGAGCTAGAGGTGGAAAGAGAATGAAGTTTATTCATAGGCTTCCTGGACTCTGGGGTGTCAGCTGGACCAGCTGATCTCTAGACAACTCTTTATCACATGTCCTAGTGACTTCTGTCTGCCCCAGGTCACAGGTTTGTTGGGAGAAGTTGTTCATTTGTTCCCAGCTGCTCAGCCCTGAAATGATCACACAGAAACTATGTTATTTAAATCACCGTTTGGCAAATCACTTAAGTGTATTGCTAGTTAGCTCTTATATATTTGATTAACCCATTTCTATTAATCTGTGTATTGCCTTGTGGTTACGGCAAGGTTCCAGTGCATCTGTCCCCAGTGGGGCTACATGGCTTCTTGGTGACTCCGCCTTCTTCCTCCCAGCATTTGGTTTAGTTTTCCCACCTAGATCTACTCTGCCCTAACATAGACCAAAGCAGTTTCTTTATTCATTAACCAATAAAAGCAACACATATACAGAGGGACTTCCCACACCATAGGTTAAGTCTACAGATGCAGAAACAACCACAGGCAAGTTACTTGCAGTTCATAGTTGTAACGAGTCTAAACATGACTCTATTTCAATCTTCTGTTTACTTAAACTGATTATTTAAAAATATTTTTATTAATTATTTGAGGATTTCATGCAAAGTTTTCTGGTCATATTTATCTTACACTCCTTCCCTTAACTATTTCCAGATCTACCCTTTGCTCCTTACCCCCTAAATTTGCTTACTCTTAAAAAACAAATAGAAAAAATAGCCCACTGGCTCTGATTTAAGCTGTCCATATGTTCCTGGGTGTGCATCCACTGGAGCATAGTAAACTTACCAGGAGCCATGTCCTTAAAAAAAGCTGACTCCTTCATCAAAAACCATCAGCCATCCACAGCTCCTCAGATAGTGATTAGGGCACTTGAGACCCTCTACCCCCTGTGCTGGAATGTTGACAGGCTTGACCTTATCCAGCTCTTATAGAAGCCACTACAGATGCTGAGAGTTCATGGGGGCAGCAGTCTAGTGTTGACCAGGAGATGCTGTTCCTCCCTGGTCCTCTCTGACCTCTGGCTCCTACAGTCTCTCTGTTCTTCTTTCACTGTGGTCCCTGATCATGGGGAAGGGAGTGACACGGATGTCCTATATGACTGAGCACTCCACAGGCATTTATTCTCTGCATTTTGACCAACTGGGAGTTTCTCTATTAACCCCCTTCCACTGCTGGAGTCTGAGAGCTGCACTAATCTCTCGGTTTAAAGATATGAAACTGGAGACAGTTTGATACCCTTTAGCATAATAATTGTAGTAGATTCACCCATGGGGCTCCTGGGCTCCCCAACCATATGAATTTTGCCAGAGTCACAGTACCACCCCTGTTTCTTTTAGTTAATTTTCACTGATAAATAGTAACAATTATAAATGAATCTCCTGATATGGAAAACAACATGGCAGCTCTTCAGGAAACAGAGCCATAGCCACCATGAGATCCAGCAATCACACTCCTGGGTACAGATCCAGAGGACACAGCCAGTGTGTCAGAGGTTTGCTCAAATGCTCACAGCAGGGCCATTCACAGTAACCACGGAATGGGAACCACCAGGTGCCTGTCCACTGGGGAAGAGCAAAGAGAGGGAAGAGCCACACGGTGGGAAACTCCCGAGTCATCTCAAACTCTAGTTACAAAATTTGACACAGTGCTGGGTTTTAGCAGCTATGGAACATGGTCTACATACTAATAATGGTAACTCGTGACTTATACTACTTCGTAGTGATGTCTCTCTTATTCCTCTTCATGTGTCACTTTTAATACCACTGCCTGGTTGCACATCTGCATCTACACCACTGCCCTTGAATTTATAATAAGGCAGAAACAAAAACTTTGATACTCCTGAAGGTTCTATCATTTCCTTATTATGACCTGGCTTTATAGAAATCCCTCCTCCCCTATAAATTACTAAAAGAACACTTCTTTCATAGACATTTGACCTCCTGAATGTCACAGAAAACAAATTATACATTTTATGCGAAATGCTTTAGACTTCCCCTGTACTGATGATTCCCAAGATTCCCCAGCTTCAAAACAGAATTTTTAATGGCTTAGAGTAGAAAATGTTTCCTGACAATATCATCGTGGGCTTTGAAACAAGTTCTGTGTTTGTATCTTTAAGGGAAATGGGAGGCTGTAAGGCGAACGCAGGGTGAGAGGATGAGGAAGTGGTAAGAGAGAAAAGAAAAATGAGCTGTGAACAGAAAATATAGCAGTTACCAAGAGGCAGCATTCTATAGAATAAATGAAGACTCCCATGTACCCCAGAGATAGCACCTTTGCTAACAGCATTATCACACCTGGCCAGACTCAGAGCCAGGCCCGCAGATAATTAGGGTCCGGGCTCTAAAATAAAACTCTAAAGGAAGAGATGCCCAAGTGAATAAGGCTTTGAATAAATCAGCTTGAATTTGAAGATACCCTAGCCCTCAGAAAGCTGTAGTATATGAAAAAGTGGTTTAATGCAGACTGAAAATGTTATTCTATTCTTTAAAGACTGTTGGTAGACCAGCGCGCAGACGTGGCGGGCAAACCTGAGGACATTAAACAGTGAAGCCCACACTGAGAGCAGATCGCCACACTACAACTAAATCAAGTAGGTTTTTGGGGGCCTGGCCTGCAGACTGGTAGACCTTTTATTGGCGAGGTCCATGGGCAAATGGTGAGCCTAGTCCTGTCCCGGAAGACCACCCTGTGTGGGGAGAGTGTTCTTGGCCCACAGCGGGACACAGGAAATGGAGCAGGGCATTCCATGACCACCTTGACACCCCCTCCCCTGTTAGCCTGCAAGGGCTGCTACCCTCGGCTGGGGCTGTTCCTCCTCTGCTGAGACCTCTCTCTCCCTGGCATATCCCAGCTTGTACCCAGTGGCCTCCTTCACTCCCCCTCCCTTCTGCTGGGCCTCGGGATCACCAAGTTTAGCCTGTTTGGGCGCTGGATAGGGAGCTCGGGGCAGAGGGCAGCTGTGAGTTCCTCTGTTTTTTGGTGGCTGGCCTGCAGACGGGTAGGCCTTTTGTTGGCCAGGTTCCTGGTAAATGGGGAGCCTTGTCCTGGTCCTGAAGACCCTTATGAGTGGTGGAAGAGATCTTGGCCAGCGGCAGGACCCAGGAAACGGAGAGAAGGCATTTTGTAAGCGGGTCTCCTAGCCAGCAGGAAAACCCGTTCCTGTTTTAAAAGACCCATTAGATAGCATCGATATTACAAGCAATGCTGCTATAAACATAGTGCCCTTCAATTGAAGAATGGATGAAGAAAGTATGGAATATATACATATTAGAGTACTACTCAGCAGTAAAAAACAAGGACTGCTTGAAGTTTGCAGGCAAATGGATGGAAATAGAAACCACTATCCTGAGTGAGGTAAGCCAGACTCAAAAAGAGGAACATGGGATGTTCTCACTCATATTTGGTTTCTAGCCATAAATAAAGGACATTGAACCTATA
>NW_026068098.1:1998486-1999959 GCF_014885135.2 Alexandromys fortis | reverse complement strand
CCAGAAAATATTTTTAACAAAATTATGGAAGAAAACTTTCCCAACATAAAGAAAGATATTCCTTTGAATATTCAAGAAGCATACAGAATATTAAACAGACTGGATCAAAGAAAAACATCCCCTCACCATATAATAATCAAAACACAAAATATACAGGTTAAAGAAAGAATATTAAGAGCTGCAAAGGAAAAAGGGCAAGTAACTTATAAAGGTAAACCGATCAGAATTACACCTGACTTCTCTATGGAAACCATAAAAGCCAGAAGGTCCTGGATAGAGGTACTGCAAAAACTAAGAGACCATGGATGCAAACCCAAACTACTATACCCAGCCAAGCTATTGTTCACTATCAATGAAGAAAACAAGACATTCTAAGATAAGAACAAATTTAAACAATACGTAGCCACAAATCCAGCCCTACCGAAAATAATAGAAGGAAAATCACAACCCAAGGAATCCATCATTGCCAACACTGTCTACAATAACTCAGGCGTCTAGCAAACTTTCACCAGCACAACTCAAAGAAGGGAGGCAAACAAATGCTACCACCAAAAACAATAAGAATAACTGTAGTAAACAACCACTGGTCATTAATATCACTTAATATTAATGGTCTCAATTCACCCATAAAAAGGCACAGGCTAAGAGATTGGATACGAAAACAGTATCCAACATTCTGCTGTTTGCAAGAAACACATCTCAACCACAAAGACAGGCATTTACTCAGAGTAAAGGGTTGGGAAAAGGTGTTTCAAACAATTGGTCCTAAGAAAAAAGCAGGTGTGGCCATACTAATTTTTAACAAAACTGACTTCAAACTAAAGTCAATCAGAAGAGATCGAGATGGACACTTAATGCTCATAACAGGAACAATTCATCAGGATGAATATCTACGCCCCTAATATAAAAGCACCCACTTATGTAAAAGAAATATTACTAGAACTCAAGGCAGACAACAAACCACACACACTAGTAATAGGAGACTTCAATACACCTTTCTCCAATGGACAGGTCAATCAGACAGAAACCTAATAGAGAATTAAGAGAATTATTGGAGATAATGAAGCAAATGGACTTAACAGATATCTATAGAACTTTCCACCCAAATAGGAAAGAATATACCTTCTTCTCTGCAGCGCATGGAACCTTCTCGAACATTGACCACATACTCGGAAACAAAGGAAACCTCCACAGATACAAAAAAAAATCAGTGTCCACCTGTGTCTTAACAGATCACCACGGACTAAAGTTAGAAGGCAACAACAATGCTACCCCCAGAAAGTCGACAAACTCATGGAAACTGAACAGTCAACTACTGAACCACACCTGGGTCAAGGAAGAAATTAAGAAAGAAATTAAAATCTTCCTTGAATTTAATGAAAATAAAGAGACAACATACTCAAACCTATGGGACACGATGAAAGCAGTGCTAAGAAGAAAGCTCATAGCACTAAGTGCCCACTTAAAGAAAAC
>NW_026068098.1:1867421-1994986 GCF_014885135.2 Alexandromys fortis | reverse complement strand
GATGAGGAGGGGGACTTGATCGGGGGAGGGGGAGGGAAATGGGAGGCGGTGGCGGGGAAGAGACAGAAATCTTTAATAAATAAATTAATTAATTAAAAAAATAAAGACTGTTGGTAGAAAATCTGTGTTTTTGAAAATCTTCATAAGACTTGCTGCCTGCTGAAGAGCTGCCTCTTGACTCCAACTATGAAGTCATGTCTCAGAAGGGTATTTCATTTCTACATCACTCAGATTCTACTTACAGACCAAAATATTTGTTAAAATTTGATAGTCTTTGTGATTGCAGTCTAGTTATTTTTTTCTAGTTATGTGCACGTGTGTGAGTGTGTACAGGTGAGAATAGGTGTGCACAGAGGTCAGAAGTGTCAGAATACCTGGAGCTAGAGTTACAAGCAGTTTGTGAGTACGTGGCGTGGGGGTTAAGAATCAAACTTATGTCTTCTGGAAGAACAGTATCTGCTCCTGACTCCCAAGCCACCCCTTCAGCCTCTTGCTTTGTTTTGTTTGTTTGCTTATTTGTTTGAAAGACTGACGAAGCAATGTGACTGAATCTGGGGACAAAGTGTGGCTATGTTTTAAGTGATATACAATTATCTTGTATTCATATCAAAAGCTAAACTACACAGTTTTTAAAAATCTATGTGTGTGATTTCTGATCCTCTGGTGTGCACTGCCTCTTTTCTTTAGACTACTTTCTCTGGCTCATGCCACAGCCCCTCTCTTCTTTACTTGAAGTTAGTCCATTGATCGGAGTAACCTTTTCTTATATTTTGTTCCTCTAAAGTTTTATGAGATGGAATGATATCTGCAAAGTACTTAAAAAGATTTTTTTTAGGTTAGTGTTGTGAAAACAGTATTGAGGAGCAGCTGAACCAAATGAGTAATGAGAAAAATTCATAGTGATCATTTGGTTTGTGCATAAATTGCTTTTTATTATTTGAATTGATTTTAAATAGGACAAGTTCTTCTTATAGATCTTCTAATCTTTCTTGTTTATCTTCTCCTTGAGTAGCCTAAATAAAAATCCACTGCCATTGGCCACTTTGTGTGACTCCCACCACCAACAAACAGAATCCTCTGTATGTTGAGAAACAAAATAGAGGACTTCGGAAATGTTTAGGTTCACTTCATTGGAGTCTCCTATGATGGATACTTAACTCAAGTTTTTCATACATGAAGAAGTAGAGATTTTGATTTATGGATTTGCATTTCTCTCTATGTTGGGAAAATTCTACACACAAAGGGTATTTCACAGGGCTGGAAAGATGGCTCCATGGTTAAAAACCCTTGCTGCTCTAGCAGAGGACTCAGGTTCGGTTCCCAGCACCCACATGGAGTGACTCACTATTATCTCTAGCTCCAGAGGATCCAAATCCTTCTTCAGAACCATGAGGGCATACCCATGAGGCATCCATTCATACACATAAAAGTAAAAATAATAAGAAACCATTTTAAACAAGAGTCCAGAAAGTGAGAACTCTGGGGTTTTGGTTCCCATCACTTCTTCTGTGGTCCATATCTAGAGCCTTGACAATGTGGCTACGTGGCTAGGGTATCTCCTCTGCAGGAAGGAAGGGGGCAGTTTGGCGATCATCTCATTAACAAAGCATCCCACCCACAGCTATGGGGATGCCCTGTCACACTGCACTGTGAGAGTGATCATGTGTCCATAGATAGTTGAAATCCCAAGTTCCAACACTGTAAGACCTTGACCAGATCTCCGCAGGACTTTGCTGGCTGTGGACTGGAGGACTAATGGCAAGGTATCTGAGATGAGGAATGAAAGACATGATGAAAAACAAAGTTGGTGAGTGTTTATGCTCGTTGTAAACAGCAAGCTTCCTTTCACGTCCCATGCTTACCTGGTATAAAGATTATTATTTCTACTTTATGCTTTGGGTAAAAAGGTGGAATAAAAGAAAACAATCTTGTCAGTGAAGGAGACAAATAAATAGACTTTCGAAGGACAAAGTACTTCATAAGCTGCAAATACTAGGAGAATCCCAAGAATCTGGACCTCTGAACCTACTTTGTTTTGTGCTTTGGGGTCAAACAGATAAAAATTCTGCAGATAATGAGAACTAGACTTCCCAGTGTTGGGGAAAGAATTTACAAACAAGAAAAGGGAGGGGACTGAAAATATCCTATGGTGCTGAAGGCAAAGAATAAAGCAAACATTCACACGCCCACGCTGGCAGACACAGATGCCTGAACAGGAAAAAAGAGAAGCGTGGGTTCTTCCCTGCAGAGGAACTGCAGTGAAAGAATATGAAGTTGGGGAAAAATGCATTCACCATTAAAACAACACAGCAAGACATGGGAGCAAGGCCGCATAAGTGGTAAAATTGAGGGTGAGGGAGGTAGCAGAGAGAGGGTGTCCCCACAGTCTTAAGGCATCCCAGTAGCACAAAGGTACAAATTAACAATGGAGAAGCAGAGCAGGTGTCACTTTGGCTTAGAAATTGGTTTTAACAATACCAGATAGAAACCATTGTCCAGTGTCTTCAGAGGGAAGATGGTTTCATGGGTAAAGTGAATGACTACCCAAGTCCTGCAGAAGGCTGCTGTATATATCTGTAACCCCTGAAGTGTATATGGAGTAGAGACTGTCAGGTCTCCAGATCTTACTGGAGAGCAAGACAACCTGAATTCAGAAGTTCAGATTCAGTGAGAGACTGTCTCAAAAATAAAGTGTAGAATAACTGAGGATAGCCAACATCAATCTCTAGTTTTCACTGGAACATATACACATATACATACATACACACATGCATACATACACATGCATACACACATATATACATTCATACACACATACATACACACACACCATAAATACATATATACACACATACATAAACATATATTCATATCTTCATGGAGAAAAATAGAAAGCAGGCTATGTCGTGAGCTGAACACCTTCCATGTACTTAACAACTCTCGCTTGGACTTGGACCATCTTTGTATCTTTTCATCTATGTGGCATTGTGGTTTATCCTTTATCCTTGGTTCCAGCTCCATAAAGGAGGAATCAGACTTCCTGTCAAAGCCTTTTCCTTTCCATTATCTCCCAAAATTCAGAAATCAGAACATGATCTGGTCTGAGAGGGTTTTATGATTCATAATTATAACATGGGCTGAGCCAATTTCAAAGCTGGTCTCTGCTGCTCACTGATGACAGATGGCGAGAGACTTCCCCGGATGCTGAAATGATGGCAGAAGAAGGTGTTCTCCCCCAAGCCCAGGAATCCAGAAAGTAGGTAGCTGTAACCTGCTGTTGGCCAGTGCCCTTTGCGACTCTGGGCTATGTACCAGCATTGCTTCCTTATTCTGAGAACACACCATTCAGTACCCTCTGGAGAGACGAGCAGGGAAGTGACAACTTCAATTCTGTACAGAAATCACAGAGGACATTGAGGAGAGACAGAAGAACACACCTTTTTATCTCTTGCAAACTCATTCCCCTTGGTAATGTTCATTGACAGACAGGGAAGACTTGGTTCTGTTCCAGTCAGGGAGGCAGTGACAGGGGTGTCTGCAGAGGGCAAAAAGGCCCAGAAGAAGAGTGTGGGAGGAGCTTGAGACCAAACTACAACAGTGAAGTAAACAAGTCAACAAGAGCCAACAAAAACTGGGCTTCTTGCACTTTAATGACTCTCCCTTGGAGTTGGACCAGCCCTTGCATCTTTATACATGTAGGGGACAGACAAAAGCATCACAAGGGATGCATATAGCTTCAAAAGCCACATGAGGCAAGTGAGGCTCCAGGATATGGGCAATGGGAAGCTACAGATGGTTGTGTGGGGCAGTGGTGTGGACACAGAAGTGACAACAGGTACCTACACACATGTGGATACAGATGCAGACACATACATGAAAATAAATCTTTAAAAGTCATAGTAAAAGAATGGCAGGGATAGCACCCAGCCCCAGCTAGAATCCCTGCACAGAACACGGGGAGGATGCTGGGGTGAGACCCAGGATCAATCAGCATTTGGTGCTGTTCTTTGCTTGATCTCCTTGACTAAGGGTTCAGGTATGCTCACAAAGCTTCTGAGCAAGCATGTTGGGTTGGCATGCACTTACTTTCCTATGCCCCAGAAATGCCTGCCAATGAATAAAAACACAATGCAATTACAGAGGAAACAGTGAATAAAAATTAAAGACACAGTGTTTTAATAGGGCTATAACAATACAGAAATTTCAGTAGTGAAGGGGATTAGAAAGGTTCACTATAGTGGTTTGAGTGTACGATGTTTCCACATATGCTTGAACACCTGACCCCAGCCGGTCATGCTGTGTGGGGAGGATTAGGGTTTGGCTGGTGGAGGTAGGTTGGTGCAGGAGTTGGGGTGTAGATGTCTCCTTCTCAGCTTCCCAGTCCTCCCTCGTCCTGGTGTAAAGAGCCCTGCCACTCACACCCACCTTCACGCCTTCCCTGCTGATGGACTGAGGCTGAAAACTCTTTTATCCCAGTGACAGTAGTGACACAGAGGAACCCCACCCCCTGGAAGGTCACAGTAGGAAGTCAAACAGGCAAAGCCATGTCCTTCCCAGAACCCGGGAATGTTCCAATTGGAGGCAGTGCTCTAAGCCTGAAGACTGGGTCCTTATAGATGTCCACTTAAAACAGAAGGATGTGCTAGGTGGCTTTCTTAACTACATCAAAGATGCAGGTGAGTTCTTGAAGTAATTCAATCAGGGCCTCCAAGAAAATCAGCTTTGAATCATAGCCAGGCACCCTCTGAAGACAGAGTACAGAGAGACCAGATACATGTTTCTAGACGGGAGCATTCATTACTCAATAGACAGTAACCTGAGAAAAGATGTGAAAGCTTTACTTTGAGGAAAAGGTTGTTCTGGGGTAGATATTTGGAAGCTTTATTTTTAGGATTAAAAGCGTGGGGGGGGGGAGAAGGCTCAGCAGTTAAGAGGACTTACTGCTCGCCCAGAGAACATGAATCCACTCCTAGCACCTGTATCGAGAGGCTCACATCTGCCTTTCTCTCCAGTCCCAGAGAATTGATGCCTCTCACCTCCAGAGGCACCTGCATTCACATACACATAGCCATACACAGAACACACAATTTAAAAATAATAAAAATAAATAATTTATTAAAAATTAATAATTAAATTAATTTAATTTAATAAAATATTAAAAAAGAAACATCTGTCATGGTCAGACTTAAAGTCTTCGATAAATATTGACCTTCCTTTGTGGATATGGTTCAAGTTCCTCTGATGTACTATGTATCTTGAATTGTCCAGGAGAGCCTAGACTGGCCATTCAGACCCTCAGAATGAAGACCCCTGCTGCAGTAAGATGGGTTTACTTCTTACATACAAAGGTAAGATGGAGGCCACATTGCTCACTTGGGGGACAGAGAAGGGATAAGCTAAGGGATGTGGGCAACCTCAAGAAATTGGAGGCTTTGGGGAAAGGATCCTCTTCTAGAGGCCCCAGGGGAAACAGCCATGCCCATGCCTGGACTCGGGGCCAGCTGTGTGCTGTGGGACTTCCGAGTTCCAGAATTACAAGGTAATAATGTGTTCTTTCAAGCTACTCGATCTGAGATAACTGCTAACGGCAGTCACAGAGGACAGTGTCTCCTAAGATGGCCAAGACATGGAGAGCATGTGCACAGAGGTCCCCAGCTGAGGGCTGGAAGGAGCAAGTTCCAGGTGAAGGTGGCCAGTGTCTTGCTCTTTACCACGGAGGTCACTTCTCTCTGATGCCCAGCTCTCTGCCACTGGGATAGAAGTGTCTTACACAAAAGGGCTTTTCTGTGGTGCACAATTGCTCTCAATACTACCCAGGGGGAATAAAACATTCCCTGTGGTTCACAAAGGGAAGAGCGCTCTAGACTGTAGAGGGAAAGAGACACTGTGACACTTGTTCCCCTAGGAGTGAGGGATCAGACCCCTGCTCATGTTCCCTCTTTTTCAACAAGTCGTTGTCTCTGTAGAGATGCAATGCCGTGAACAGTTGTGATTGCTGTGGAGAGTCCACATCCTGAAAAGTGTGATCTCTGTAAAGATGCTGTGTCCTGAACAGTGTGATCTCTGTAGAGATTCTGTGTCCTGAACAGTTGTATCCCTGTAAATGCTGTACACTGCCCTGGAAGGAATCTCCCCTACTGGTCTTGACTTTTTCATGTTGCAAATCTTGCCTTTCCTTGTATTTTGTTCTAGAAACTCACAATTATCTCCTGGCAAATAACATTAGCATCATATGAAATAGTAATTGAACATTCACATTATTTATCTACTACATAACAAAGTATCCCTTCACTTAAGCCTAAAACAATAAGCACTGATGTGGGAGTGTCATATATCAATCTGTTGATTTCATTGGTTAAGCAATAAAGAAACTGCTTGGCTGGCCCTGATAGGTTAAAACATAGGTAGGAGGAGTAAACAGAATAGGATGCTGGGAAGAAGAGGAAGTGAGCTCAGACTCTGCTCTGCTCCCGGAGAGACTCAACAGCTCTGCTCTCTAGAGCAGAGACGCCAGGCTCCGCTCTCCCAGGCAGCTCCGACCCAGGATGGACGGATGCTAGAATCCTCCCGGTAAGCGCACCTTGGGGTGCTCACACACATTACTAGAAATGGGCTAGTCCAGGTGCGACAGTTAGCCGAGAAGAGGCTAGATAGAAATGGGCCAAGCAGTGTTTAAATGAATACAGTTTGTGTGTTGTTATTTCGGGCATAAGCTAGCAGGCGGCCGGGGTGCTGAGGACGCAGCCCCGCCACTCCTATTTCAACAAAGCACTAGTTATCTTGCAATCTCCTGGTTTCAGACATAATGGGGGTATTGAGTAAGAGAGGGTGTCCATGAGGTACTAGGGCTGAAGGACTCTTTCCTACATGAGATGCTCAGGAGCCTGGTGAGAGAACTCTGGCTGTTGCAGGAGCCTTGGTTAGTCACGATACAGGACTCTTTGTGGGGGGGCGGGCTTCAAACTGTACTCAAAGTGCTGTGATTGGTTCCTAGAGCAGAGACCAGAGAGAGCAGAGATGAAACCACAGATCTTCAATCATCCAACCTTGAAAGCCACACACACACACACACACACATATACTTCTGCTGTTGACTGTCCTGTCCTTGTCATTGTGTGCGGCACCATCAAGGACTTGGGAATCTCTGGAAGTCATTCTGAAGCCTCACTGTTTTTCTTGTAATTTGGAGGAGACGAAATCATGACTAAGTCCGTGATGAGTCTCTCATTTGGTTTCAACTCTCTGTGTTTTGTTTACTTATCCCAGGGCATCATTATCAATCAATGACTGCAATAAACCAGCCACGCTCACATTTACCCTCCTAGCCACTCCTCTCTGTCTAAAGTTTAGAGGTGGTAAATAATTCCTCAGTGGGAAGTGGAGCTTAATCAACAGGATGTGAACGAGGGTGATGGAAGGACATGTAGACACAGAATGTGACTCTCTAGAGAAACTGCTTCTAGCTCCAGATGTCTTCTAAAGCTGCAGGCAATGGTAGCACCCTTCAGACTGCCTGTCAGGTCAGTAGACTCCATCAGAAATTCAGAGATCAGAAGCCACTGCTGTAGTCAAATCAAAGGCCTCCGCAGATTTGACGGATGAGTCATTGGGACTGCATAGTTGAGTTCACTCATTTGCTGAGAGTAGAATGGATCAGTGCTTCTTGAACTTGGACGATTGTCTCATTCTTCTGTGTTAAAAGCAAATTACCAAGCCCTGTCTGTGCACAGTACAGGTTGGCAGGCACATCTCCAGAATCTAGGGATAGCTACCTGGGATGAGCTAGTGGCTTGGACATCATTGGGCCAGCTCGGGTTGTTCTGGTAGGAAATGGCAGAGCCTCTTACTTTGAGGGAAAATATCCAGTGATGATGGTTTTCTCTTGACGTGAGCTTTGGCCTTGCGCAGAATTTACTCCATAAGAGGGAGATGGCCTTCTAACCACACGTGTCTAAAAGTCTATGAAACTGGGTGTTGTAAGAGTTGCAGGCTGCTTTCCTGGCACCGGGCCGCCCACACAGCTAGCTTTATGCCCCAAAATAATTACACAGAAACTGTATTCTTTTAAACACTGCTTGTCCCTTTAGCTCTAGCCTCTTATTGGCTAGCTCTTATATATTTATCTAACCCATTTCTAATAATCTGTGTAGCCCATGAGCTGGCTTACCAGGAAAGATCTTAACCTGCCCCTGTGTCGGGTGGGAGAATCATGGCGACTGCCTGACTCAGCTTCTTTCTCCCAGCATTCTGTTCTGTTTACTCCGCCTACCTAATTTTCTGTTCTATCAAAGGGCTAAGGCAGTCTCTTTAGTTAACCAATGAAATCAACACAAAACAGAAGACTCCCACATCAACTAGGTATTAAAAAGTACATGCATGGTGGGAAGTAAGCATCTCATTCCAGTAGATGGGCAGAGCCAATTGATCTGAAGAGTCCTTCTCAAGCAGCAGATCGTGTCCTATATATTGAAAAGGCTCACATAGTGAATTATTGCCCTCCATCTCCAGTCATGATGATTCCAATGGAGAACACATTAAAATGAAGCCCAGCTCTGACACTGTATGCTTCCCAATGCACATAAGGATAACACCTCCTTAAAAATAAATACATATGAATTTCCCACTTAAATTCATGTTAACTAACGGTCACACACCTGGGACACCCAGAGCCTTGCTTTCACATTTCTACATATGAACCAAGAAAAAATTAGAGTTCCAAAGCTTCCTCCAAACATTAATTATAAAAAGGGAAACACACACACACTGCCAGTGTTTGTTAAGGGCAACACATAGAGGCAAAATCTCATCCCTGGTTCTTCTGAATGGCTAGGTTGTGTTACACACATGGATTCCAAGTGAGTTAGGAAGACTATCCTTACTAGCAGTAGGAGAAGGGACCATAGTGGTGACATACCCGGACTCCTTGGGCGGAAAGAAGAAGGGAGGTCACCACCTGGCTAAGTGTCAGAGTGCCTCATGTTCCCTTGAACTACATAGTGTCTGCAAGTTGTGTACATTGTTGCTGGTGCTACTGTTTAGTATCTGCTCTTCAGAAGCAGTGTGGGCTTGACAAATTCGGCTGGAGACAGATTATAGCAATAAGACAAGGCAAGCCAGGAAGGAAAAACTAATTAGCAAATTCATTTTATACCCTGTCAAAGTAAAATTTAAGAAGAACAAGAAAGCCAGTAACATCTCCTGTAAACACGGGATTTAACCTTCTGAATCAGATGGCTCCTGGGGTCAGACACCTGAGGGTTCTGGTGCTAATTTAGAGGAAGACAAATAAGCCTGTATGCAGGAAGCAGGCTTTCTAACTACTGGCTGTGTTCTCTACGTTATTTCAAGAATGACCAATTCCTGATCTAACCGAGGAAAACTTCATTTGGAGGTGACCTCCGGTGGGACTGTGGGCAAGCATTGATACTAGAGACAAGTGTTCACACAAGATAGTTTCATGAAAACAATTCTACCAACAAGAAGATCCTGGGGGTTGTTTATAAGAGCAGTGAGGAAACTAGCTCTCCCCATGCCAGGGCATTCCAGGGTTCCTGGTCAGGCTGTGCTAACACTGAATCCTCTCTCCACCCCTGGACATCACCAGTGCTCAGCATTGCTACTGATAGCTTCCCTTGGTTCTCTTAACAGAGAATTATTAAAAGGGGGATTTTACTGAGTAATTGCAGGACTCTTGCTCAGTGAGGTCACATGACGAAATGTAGGTATTTTCCTCTTTGCCCAGAACCTGAAAGCCAAGAAAATCAGGAAACTTTACCTTGAATTCATCATGTGGGGATGCAAAAGCTGGGGATGAAGCTGGGCAGCATAACCGTCCTTTCCTTCTCTACTCCCTCTAGAGTGAGTGTGAAGACTTGGATTTCCATTGCATTCTCAGTAACTCTAAGAGAACTGAGAAGAAGCAAGCCATCATGTCACATGCCCAGATCAGAATAAGCCTAGGATATCCCCAAATGGCCATAGGGAGCCCCCCAACGTGTTACTCCCCTCTCTTTGTAGCTAGAATACAGACCTACTATCAGCTTTCTGATCTCTGATGAAGCATTGCCTTCACACACTTCACTTCTGACTTCAATTTTCTTCTTCTAGATGGTCGTCCCACAGGAGTCTCTGCTGGGCGAGAGCAGGTCTGTGTACCAACCTCTGCCAGGATGACTTCTCCAGGGAACTTTTGGTCACAATCAGGAAAGACAAAAAAGGTGCCTAGGAATCTAGTTGACGGGATTTGGAGTCTGTCTCCTTGTTTACTGTTGATAAATGTAGGATTGTCACCTCCCACACTGATGTTCATTTTGTACTTTGGGTGGCATGTTCTATGTGAGAGATTCTTGTTTGTATCTACTATGCCAGATTTGGATTTGAGGACTTGAGTCTTTCACCAATTCTGGAACATTATCCAATCTCACATTTTATTTTATTTTTAATTTACTTTTCAAAAAATTAAAACAATCTTTTTTCATTTTTCATATCAATCCAAGTTCCCACTCCCTCTCCTCCTGCCAATTCCCTCACCTCCCCCCCCCACTCCACCAGTTCTCTCCTCAGAGAGGGTAAGGCATATTACTTTGAGGAAGGACCAAGGCACTCACTAGTATATCTAGGCTGAGCAAGGTATTCATCCAAAGAGAATGGGTTCCAAAAAGCCAGGACAAACAGTGGCGATAAGTCCTGGTGACACTGCCAGTGGCCCTGCAGTCTACCCCAACATACAACTGTCACCCACATTTAGAAGGCCTAGTTTGGCCCTATGCTTGTACCTTCTTTGTCCGGCTGTAGTTGGTTAGCTCAGGTAAACTGTTTCGGTGGGCATCCCCATCATGGTCTTGACCTCTTTGCTCATATTCTCACTCCTCCCACTCTTCAACTGGACTTTGGGAGCTCAGCCAAGTGCTCTGCTGAGGGTCTCTGCCTGTTTTCATCAGTTGCTGGATGAAGGTTCTATGGTGGCATTTAAGATATTCATCAATTTGATTACAAGGGAAGGCTAGTTTGGGAACCCTTTCCACTATTGCTTAGGGTCTTAGCTGGGATTATCCTTGTGGATTCCCAGGAATTTCCCGGGTACCAGGTTTCACGCTAGCCCCATAATGGCTCCCTCAATCAAAATATCTCTTTCCTTGTTCTCCATCTCTGTCCTTCCTCCATCTCACCTATCTCGTTCCCTCAATCCTTCTTCCCCTCCCCTTCTCTCCCATCCCTCATTTTGTCAGGAGATCGTGTCCATTTCCCCTTCCCAGGGGGATTCTATAAATGTTTTTCTTAAGGTTCACCTTGTTACTTAGCTTCACTAGGATTGTGAACTATAGGCTCATTGTCCTTTGCTTTACAGTTAGTATCCACTTATGAATGACTACATACCATGCTCATCTTTCTAGGTCTGGGTTACCTCACTCAGGATAGTTTTTTTTTTCTAGTTCCATCCATTTGCATGCAAATTCCAAGATATCATTGTTATTTTTACCACTGAGTAGTACTCCACTGTGTAAATGTACCACATTTTCTTTATCCATTCTTTGGTTGAGGGGCATTTAGGTTGTTTCCCGGTTCTGGATATTACAAATTATGCTGCTATGAACATAGTTGAACAAATGTCCTTGTAGTATGATTGAGCACCCTTTGGGTATATGCCCAAGTATGGTATTGCTGGGTCCTGAGATAGGTTTATTCCCAATTTTCTGAGAAACGGCCGTACTGATTTCCAGAGTGGCTGTACAAGTTTGCATTCCCACCAGCAATGGATGAGTGTTCACCTTACTCCACATTCTCTACAGCATAAGCTATCATTGATGTTTTTGATCTTAGTCATTCTGACTAGTGTAAGATGGTATCTCAGAGCCATTTTGATTTGCATTTTCCTAAAGGCTAAGGATGTTGAACATTTCCTTAAGTATCTTTTAGGCATTTAAGATTCTTCTGTTGAGATTTCTCTGTTTAGATTTGGACCCCATTTTTAATTGGAATTTTGATGTCTTTTAATGGAATTTCTAGAGTCCTTTATATATTTGATGTCTTTTAATGGAATTTCTAGAGTTCTTTATATATTTTGGAGATCAGTCCTCTGTCTGATGTGAGATTGGTGAAGATCTTTTCCCATTCAGTAGCCTGCCTTTTTGTCTTATTGACTGTGTCCTTTTCTTTACAGCAGTTTCTTAGTTTCAGGAGGTCCCATTCATTTATTGTTGCTCTCAATGTCTGTGCTACTGGTGTTATATTTAAGAAGTAGTCTCCTGTACCCATGCATTAAAGGCTGATTCCCCACTTTCTCTTCTATAAGATTCAATGTGGTTCGATTTATATTGAGGTCTTTAATCCATTTGTACTTGAGGCTTATGCATGGGGATAGATATGGACCTATTCGCATTCTTCTACATGTTGACATCCACTGTCTGTGCTATCTTTTTTCCATTGTACAATTTTAGCTTCTTTATTAAAAATCAGGTTCATAAGTGTGTGGATTAATATTCAGGTCCTCAATTTGATTCCATTGGTTAACCTGTCTGTGTTTATGCCCATACCAAGCTGTTTTTATTACTGTAATTAGAGCTTAATGTCAGGGATGGTGATGCCTCTGGAAGTTCCTTTATTGTACAGGATTGTCTGGCTATCTTGGGTTTTTGTTTTTCCATATGAAGTTGAGTATTTTTCTTTAAAGGTCCATGAAGAGTGGTATTGGGATTTTGATGGGGATTGCATTGAATCTTTTGATAGGATTGCCATTTTTATTTTGTTGTTCCTACCTATTCAAAGGCATAGGAGAACTTTCCATTTTCTGGTATCTTCTTCAACTTCTTTCTTTTTTTTTAAGATTTATTTATTTATTAAGTGTACAACATTCTGCTTCCATGTATGCCTGCATGCCAGAGGAGGGTGCCAGATCTCATTACAGATGGTTGTCAGCCACCATGTGGTTGCCGGGACTCGAACTCAGGACCTCTGGAAAAGCAGCCAGTGCTCTTAACCACTCAGCCATCTCTCCAGCTCCTTCAACTTCTTTCTTCAACGACTTAAAGTTCTTGTCAAACAGGTCTTTCACTTCTTTGGTTAGTGTTATGCTAAGATATGTTATGTTATTTGTAGCTATCGTGACGTGTGATGTTTCTCTGATTGCATTTTCAGTTTTTTATCATTTGTATATAGGAGGGCTACAGATTTTTTTTAGTTGATCTTGTATCCTGCCATATTATTGAAGGTATTTATCATATGTAGGAGTTCCCTGGAGGAGTTTTGAGGGTCACTTACGTATACTATTATATCATCTGCAAATAATGAATGTTTGACTTCTTCCTTTCCAACTTGAATCCCCTTGATCTTCTTTTGTTGTCTTATTGCTCTAGTCAGAACTTCAAGAACTATGTTGAAGAGATATGGCGAGAATGGACAGCCTTTCCTTGTTCCTGATTTTAGTGGAATCTCTTTGAATTTCTCTCCACTTAATTTGATGTTGGCTGTCGATTTGCTTTATATTGCTTTTATTATGTTTAGGTATGTTCCTTGTATCCTTGATCTCTCCAAGACCTTTATCATGAAGGGGTGTTGGATTTTGTCAAATGCTTTTTCAGCATCTAATGAGATAATCATACGTTTTTTTTTTCTTTCGGTTTATTTATGTGGCATATTACATAGACAGATTTTCATAGTTGAACCATCCCTGCTTCTCTTGGATGAAGCCAACTTAGTCATAGTGGATGATTTTTTTATGTGTTCTTGGATTTGGTTTGCTTGTATTTTATTGAGTAGTTTTGCATCTATGTTCATGAGTGAAATTAGTCTGTAATTCTCTTTCTTGGTTGAGTCTTTGTGTGGTTTCAGTATCAGGTTCACCATAGCCTCATAAAAAGAGTTTGGCAATGTTCATATTGTTTCTATCATATAGAACACCTTGAGGAGTATAGGTATTAGCTCCTCTTTGAAGTTCTGGTAGAATTCTGTACATAAGCAATCTGGTGCTGGGCTTTTTTGGTTGGGAGGCTTTTGATGACAGCTTCTATTTCCTTGCAGGTTATAGGTCTATTTAAATGCTTCACCTGGTCTTGATTTATTCTCGGTATGTGGTACCTATCCAGAAAATTTCCCATTTCTTCTACATTTTCCAGTTTTGTGAACTATAAGTTTTTGTAGTATGACCTAATGATTCTCTGGATTTCCTCATTGTCTATTATTATGCCCCCTTTCATTTCTGATTTTGTTAATTTGAATGTTTTCTTCCTACCTTTTGATTAGCTGGGATAGGGGTTTGTCTATCTTGCTGATTTTCTCAAAGAACAAGCTCCTTGTTTCATTGATTCTTTGTATTGCTTTCTTTGTTTCTATTTTATTGATTTCAGCCATCAATTTGATTATTTCCTGTCTTCTACTCCTCTTGAGTGGGCCTACTTTTTTTGTTCTAGAGATTTCAGGTGTGCTGTTAATTTGCTAGTGTGAGTTTTCTCTACTTTCTTTATATAGGTATTTGGTGCTATGAACTTTCCTCTTAACACTGCTTTCATGGTGTCCCAAAGGTTTGGGTATGTTGTGCCTTCATTTGCCTTGAATTCTAGGAAGACTTTAATTTCTTTCTTTATTTTCCTTGACCCAGTGGTGGTTCAACTGAGCACTGTTCAATTTCCATGAGTTTGTGGGCTTTCTGCAATCAGTGTTATTGTTAAATTCTAAATTTAAACCATGGTGATCCAATAAGATGGAGAGAGTTATTTCAAATTTTTTGTGTGTCTGCTGAGGATTTGCTTTGTTACCGAGTATGTAGTCAATTTTGGAGTAGGTTCTATAAGGTGCTGAAAAGAAGGTATTTTCTTTTCTGTTTGGGTAGAATGATCTGTAGATGTCTGTTAAGTCCAGTTGAGTCATGACATCTGTTAGTTCTCTTATTTCTCTGTTAAGTTTCTGTTTGGTTAATCTGTCCATTGTAGAGTTTGATGTTGAAGACTCCTACTATTAGTTTATGGAGTTTGATGTACAACTTAAGCTTTAGTAATATTTCTTTTACGTATGTGGGTGCTCTAGTATTGGGGCATTGATGTTCAGGATTTAGACTTTATCTTGATGGAATATTCCTGTGATGAGTATAAAATGTCCTTTTCTGTGGCATCTGCACCATGAGTTGGGCAAGGGGCTGGAGACTGAAACACACATACATACACACACATCATCATCATCATCCTTAAAACAAGAATGCCAACTTTATTGTGCTCCAGGGCAGCTTATACAGGGCTCTCCTTGATTAATGGCCACACTGTAACTCTAGGAGTTTTTCAGCTGCAAGCCCACCAGAAACCACTCCCTTGTTATCAGGAACTCATGGGGGTCTTGTGCTCAGAGCAGCCGTAAGCATAGGAAAACAAGTTGTTTACTCTGGCAGTCAAGGGGTCACAGAAAATTCAGGGTCTGAGGGTCTGCAGTTACCAACACTTCTCCATCTCTTCTAATTGATTTTAGTCTGAAGTCTATTTCTTAGATATTAGGATCGTTTCTTAGGTCCATTTGATTGGAAAATCTTTTCCCAACCCTTTACTCTGAGGTGATGTCTGTCTTTGAGGTTAAGATGTGTTTCTTGTATACATCAGAAAAAATTGATCCTGCTTTTGTATCCATTCTCTTAGCCTGTGTTTTTTATAGGTGAATCGAGTCCATGAATATTAAGAGATATTAGTGACCAGTGATTGTTAACTCCTGTTATTTTTCAATGGTGGTGTTTGTGTGTTTCCCTTCTTCGGGGTTTGCTAGTGTAAAGTTATCTGTTGCCTGTGTTTTTTGTGCGTGTAACTACCTTTCTTGAGTTCGAGTTTTCCTTCTAGTACTTTCTGTAGGGCTGGATTGTGGATAGGTATTGTTTAAATCTGGTTTTGTCATGGAATAATTTTTTTTTCATTGATGGTGATTGAAAGCTTTGCTGAGTATAGTAGTCTGGACTTGCATCTGTGGCCTCTTAGTGTCTTTCGCACATCTATCCAGGATCTCCTGGCTTTCATGGTTTCCATTAAAAATTTGGGTGTAATTCTAATATGTCTGTCTTTATGTTACTTGACCCTTTTCCTTTGCAGCTCTTAATATTCATTCTTTGTTCTGTGTGTTTTGCATTTTGATTATTAAATGGTGAAGGGACTTTGTTTTTTGGTCCAGTCTATTTGGTGTTCTATAAGGTTCTTGTATCTTCATAGGGATATTATTCTTTAGATTGGGAAACTTTTCTTCTGTGATTTAGTTGAAAATATTTTCTGTACCGTTGAGCTGGACTTCTTCTTCTATCCCTATTATTCTTAGGTTTGGTCTTTTCATGATATCCCCGATTTCCTGGATGTTTTGTGTTAAGAATTTGTTGGATTTAATGTTTCCTTTGACCAATGAAACTATTTCACCCATAGTATCTTCAACACCTGAAATTCTTTCTTTAATTTCTTGTATTCTATTGGTTATGCTTACCTCTGTAGTTCCTGTTCATTTACCCAGATTTTCCATTTCCCTCAGTTTGTGTTTTCTTTATTGCCTCTATTTCAGGTTTCAAGTCTTGAACTGTTTGAACTGTTTATTTCACCTGTTTGATTGATTTTTCTTGGTTTTTTGGGGGGTTATTTGAGAGATTTATTGATTTCTTCCAATTTTTTGTTGTCTTTTCCTCTATTTCTTTAAGGAAAATTTTCATTTCCTTTTTAATGGTCTCTCTCATCCTCATAAAGTTATGTTTAAAATCATTTTCTTCTATTTCTTCTGGGTTAGGATGATCAAGTCTTCCTGTTGTATGACCACTGGGCTCTGGTGTTGCCATATTGCTTTTTAGATTGTTGGATAAATTCTTGCATTGGTGCCTACCCATCTCTTCCTTCAATTGGTGCCGGCAGTGTCTTTTCTTCTAGGTCCACTCCTTGCAATGGCTGTCTGTGTCTTTGAGAACTTTTCTTAGTCTACTCTGTACTGTCACTGTTGTTGTCTCAGGGAGCTGCTGAAGTCTCTCTTGGTTTGCTCTCTTGATCCACTCTGTGCAGTCACAGCCTGTCCTTCAGAGTTCCTTTTAGGTGGATCTGATTGATGGGTGGGGGTGTTAGAATAGCCTACCTGCAGGAGGCTTTTCTGCTGGTTGGCTAGAGAAGCTGAGGCAGGTGAGGAAGGGGCCCAGGGTTTTGCCCCAGTATGGAGGGCCTAGAGAGCAGGGTGACCCACTAGGCGGGTGATTCCCCACCTCTTGGTCTTCTCTTTGTAGTTGCAGCCTGTGATTCAGATTTCCTCTGAGGTTGTGTGTGGGGAGTAGGAGAGTTTGGGGGTGAAGTGGGACTTTTAGCTTGCAAGATCAGATGGATGGGATGGGGCTGTTGGAGCAGCCTACTTGGAGGAAGCTTGCCTGCTGGCTGGGTAAAGAAGCTGAGATAGGTGGGGGAGGACCACTTTCAGATTTTAAAAGGCCAATGGGCTGTTCACTAATCTTTCTGTTCCTTTTTCCTAAGATTCATATTTAATACATACTGGATATTCTCCGTTTATCACCATGATTCCTGGCTATTTAATATTATAATGAAATTTAGTATTTTAAAATTAGCTACAACATTTTAGTATTTAGTATCTGTCTTCATAATGCTGGGTTATTTACTTTTAAATTTAGAAACAAAAATATGCAAAATAGTGTGAAGGATGAGAAATAACCCATATTCCTGCTGCCAACAATTTTATTTGCTTTTAGTCTGTTTTAAATGAAAAATTAAAATATTTCAGAATAAACAGAAATCTTGTTTCACATTCTGTTTAGTTTCCTAGAGACAGGTAAGGTTATTAATGTGGGGGTACACCTTTTTATTAATTTTATATTCTCTTTCTATTTTTGAGAACATATGTATACAATTCCACCTTTTCATGATATGTTCTGAGCAAAGACCTTTAATTTTCTACAGTCTATACTGCTGAGAGGATCATACTAGCACCTTGATTGACAGGTGTTAGACTCTTCTTTGTGCCCACCGCTTGGCATGAGAAACTGTCAAGTTAAAAAGCCCTTCCTTTGGTGAGCAGCCAAACTGCTTCCAGAGCAGACAAGCCGCTTTAAACATTTTGTAGACACTGATGAAATGCCAGTCCAGCTGTGAAGACTCTAGCTGCAGCAGAAGCCGTGAATTCTGCTGTAGGGAGCTTGTTCCAGTCACAATGGCTCCAGGCGACTTATACTGACTCCAGCGGATTTCACTTCCACGGCAAGCTTGGTGACCTTCACATGACCCCACCTCCAGCAGCTCCAGATGGCTCTCTCTATCTTATATCATTTCTCACTCAGTCTAGGGAAGCAAAACATCCCCTGTGACTCAGAAGCCTGTGACTGGTGCACTGAAGGTTGTACATACGGTAGAACCAGAGTCTGGGCACAAGCACCCATTTTCTGACCATATTTGCAGCTTGCTTCTCAGCCTCCTCAGATCATTCTGGAAATTTCTTTCTAATACACTTCTCTATTTGTGTTGCAACATTTGGCTTCAACAAAAGCTTCCCCTGGGTGATCTTTTGTTGCCTGCGTGGTCTTTATCTCAGGCAGCTGGTGGAATAGGATAAAACCCTGGGACTTCCAATCCTAGACAGTGAGCATAAGCAGCTGGAAGGTAGCTGCAGAATGACTTGCAGAACTAGAAAGCCCAGATCACTTGGTATCTAGAAGGCAACGGCAGACTGGGTGGCAGCAGAGACAATGAAAGACTCAGAAACTTCGTACACAAGGTTAAAAGTTCCGGGAAAATAAAACAGAACTGAGACCACAAAAGACAAGAGAATCCAAAGAAGCCCAGGAAGAGGGAGATTGTAGATAGAAGGTCTCCAATAATGAGAGCCTCGGCCCTGAACCTGAGCTTGGAGCAGTCATTCTACCTTCTGGGCACTGAGTCACTGCCTCTCAAAGCCTAGAGCACTGTTCTTCTGACTTCTGACCTGAGTACTTAGATCCATCATACAGCTGTTAGTCTCTGTCTGAATGGCTGGGGCTGTAAGTCTCCATCTCAGGACTTTGAGCCGTAAGCCTCTGGGTTTGAAAGTGCAGGCGTGAGCCTCTAGTACAACTCTGAAGAGCTGTTCTTTACCTATCTGTGGTTTCCATGCAAACAGAGCAGAAAGAATGTTCAGCCTTTTTCATCATGGCCTCCGGTCTCCTTCTTACCTTCCAGCATCACAAGGTGGAGAAAGCCTCCATCTCTTCTCTAAAGATGTGACCTTTCCAAACCCCTCGGAGGGTCTCCCCATCCTCACAGCTACCCACTGAGGTTGAACACTCAGTCCCTGGAAGTTTGGTGGGCCCCACACATCCCAAGTTGCACAGGATTGGTCTGTGTGTTCTTCACTCTGACTTTCAGGTCTGGTGCATTCCTACCGCGTATTTTTCATTAACAACAACAACAACAAAAAAAAACTATTATGGGGCCTTTGGAGATGGCTCAGTAGGTAAAGTGCTTGCCTTACATGTGTGAGGGGCCACAGTTCATTCAGATCCCCAGAAGTCACATAAGCGCTGGGTGGGTATAAATGGCCCTACCGAAATCCTAGCATGTAGGAGGTGAAGGCAGAGCAAGCTGACTAGTTAGGAAAACCATCTAGGTTTAAGTGAGAGACCCTGCCTCAACACATAGGGCAGGGAGTGATAAAAAAAAAAAGACTTCTGACATTTCTATCAGACTCTACACACATGCACACATCCTGCTATCCTTACTGTACACACATGTACCCTCCGCGCAAGCTCAAGTGCATAGATAGAGACAGGCATGCCATAGACACATACACATGCAAAAATTTGATTATGGACTTACAGAACTCTTGATTATTTGTAACCATCCTGTCTCGGCGACAGACTAGGCTTTTCATGTTAATGGTGACTATTCACTTTAAGCTAGACCTTGAACCCAGTTCACGATCACAGTTAGAAACCAACAGCTGCATATTAACAACAGATCTCCCAAGTGGCTCTCCCGAGACTATTTATCATTAACAACAGATCTCCCAAGTGGCTCTCTTGAGACGGTCAATGCCAATAAGAAAACAGGATCCAGTCCTGTTTTTCACTCTTAGTAAAGAAAGCCTTCCTTATCATATATACATGTGTGTGTATGTGATAAAGAGTCTATATACATATACATACATATACATATGTGTGTGTATTCAACCTGTATTTATTATTAGGAAGCCAGGTCATGTTCAAAACTCCATACCATGATTACAGACTGGCCATCAATTTTACCAGTATGAAGCTAAGGCTCCATGCTGTGTTGACCCCAGAATACTAGAGAAGAAGCAGAATGCTAAATTTGCGGGGAGGGTTCATGAGGAGATAATTAGGACTGAATCTGTAGATACTGAAGAATTGGGGATTGAGCCTCTAAAGGTCCCAAAATCCTCCAACCACCCTCAGCACCCCACTGTCCCCAAGCCAATAATGTAGAAGAGGAAAGGTAGAAAACCACCCCCAGAATTAAACTGAGACCACATCGGTTCACTCTAGCAAGGTATATTTGGATGTTTTAACTGAGGGGAAATGTTGACTGGGCTTTGAGCCTTCAGTTAGTCAGTGAGCCTTGAGTGCCTCAGGTTCCTCACTGTCTTATGCCAGCTACACACTTTCGTGCTCACCAGATCCAGGGCTTAATGGATCCTACCTGACCCAGTTTTTATCCATCAGGACTTCCATCCTGAGGTTCTGCTCAAGAGCTTGAAGAACACAACACTGTTGATAGTGTCAGTCCTATGTCTCCCCCATGGTGGAATGTGTGTGTGTGTGTGTAAATTTAAGCATGCACAAATATATATACATACATACACACACTACTTAAAACCCATCTATAATCCAATTTGTAGAGGAGAAATGTTTTTAGGTGACTTGACACTTGCCACCTTAAATATTTTGGTCAAAATATGGAGCATCAAGGGATTGACTTCTCTCAAAAGAATGTGTGAAAAGAAAAGGATAAATTCAGGGATTTGAATTCCCAGAGGAAGCATCACACAATATCACCCCAAATCTTTATTTCTGGGGCAAAAGAAAAGAAAAATGCTCAGGCATTTGGACACTTGGGCCTCAGCTGGTAGGGCTATTTGAAGAGATTTACATGGTACGGACTTGCTGGAGAAAGTCTGTCCCTGGGGTTGGACTTTGAGTTCATAGCTCTGTCATTCTTCTCGATCATTCTCTCTGCTTTGTGTTCATATTTGAAAATGTGAGCTCTCAGTTCTCTGTTCCTGCCACGGTGCCTGCCACTTGTGATGTGCTTCTCACCATGATGGGCTCGTATCCTCTGGAACCATAACCAGACCTGATTATTTTTGCTTTACATCTAATATCTGCTTATGAGTGAGTAGACACCATGTTTGTCTTTCTGGGACTGGGTACCTCACTCAGGATGATTCCTTCTAGTTTCATCTATTTGCCTGCAAATTTTATGATGTCATTGTTTTTCACAATATTGACTAATACTCCATTGTGTAAAGGGACCACATTTTCTTTATCCATTCTTCAGTTGAGGGGCACCTAGGTTGTTTTTAGGTTCTGGCTATTATGAATAATGCTGCTATGAACAGAGTTGAGCAAGAATCCTTGCAGTATGATTGAGCATTCTTTGGGTATATGCCCAAGAATGGTATTACTGGGTCTTGAGGTAGATTGATTCCCAATTTTCCATACTGATTTCCAAGGTAGCTGTACAAGTTTGCACTCCCACCAGCAGTGGCATCCTCTCCAACATAAGATGCCATCAGTGTTTTTGATATTAGCTATTCTGACAGCTATAAGATGGTATCTCAGAGTTATTTTGATTTGCATTTCCCTGATGACTAAGGATATTGAGCAATTCCTTAAATGTCTTTTGGTCATTTGAGGTTCTTTTGTTGAGAATTCTCTGTTTATATCTATACCCATGAATCGCCCTAGGAAGGGGAAACAGATACATGATCACCTGGGTAAACTGGGAGTTGGGAGAAAGAGGGGAAGGGAAGGAAATTAAGAACATGAGGGAACAGGATGATCAAATTGGGGGAGGGACAGAGAAGGAAAGCAATGAAAGAGATATTTTGATAGAGGGAGCCATTATGGGGTTGGGGAGAAACCTGGGGCTAGGGCACCCAGAAATCCACAAGGATGATCCAGCTAACACTCCTAGCAATAGTGGAGAGGGTGCCTGAACTGGCCTTCTCCTAGAATCAGACTAGTGACTACCCTAATTGTCATCGTAGAACCTTCAACAAGTAACTGATAGAAGCAGATGCAGAGATCCACAGTCAAGCACTGGGCCGAGCTCTTGGAGCCCAGTTGAAGAGACAGAGGAAGGATTATATGAGCAAGGGGCAGTCAAAATCATTATGGGGAACCTCACAAAGACAGCTGACCTGAGCTAATGGGAGCTCATGGACTCTAGACTGATAGCTAGGGAACCTGCCTGGGATGGAACTAGACCCTCTGAATATGGATAACAATTGTGTGGCTTGGCTTTTTTGTGGGGCCCCTGGCAGTGGGACCAGGATTTATCCCTGGTAAGTGAATTGGCTTTTTGGAACCCATTCCCTGTGGTGAGATACCTTGCTCAATCTTGATGGCAGGAGGGGGGTTATCTTGGTCCTGCCTCAATTTGATATTCCAAGCATTGTTGTCTCATCATGGGAGACCTTACCCTCTCTGAGGAGTGGATGCGGGCAGGGGGAAGGTAAGGGTAGGAAGAGGAGCAAAAGGAGGGGGAACTGTGGTTGGTATATAAAATGAATTTAAAAATTAAATATATTTAATTTTATTTATTTAATAAATATATAATATATATTTGTTTTATATATAATACATTTAACATATATTATATTTCTTTTAAAAAAGCAATTTGGAGGAAGTAGTGGGTGGGGGAATAAAAAAAGAATTGGAGGGGAGGGAAGAGGGGGTGGACCTGATCAAAACACATAAGACACATGTGTGAAATTCTCCAAAGTATAAAACAGAAAATAGCAAGCTGGAGAGAGGCTCAGTGGTTAAGAGCACTGACTGCCCTTCCAGAGGACCTGGGTTCAATTCCCGGCAGCCACATGATGACTCACAGCCATCTGTAACTCCAGTCCCAGGGAGTCTGATGCCCTCTTCTGATCTCTGGAGGCACTGCATATATGAAGTACAGAAATATACATGCAGGCAAAATCCCCATGTACTGACGATAAAAATAAAGGGGAAAGTTCAAAGAAACGTAAGATTTGTTTTAAGTTGTGTTCAGGGTCCCTGAAAACTGATGACCATCTTAACCCATTGACACAGGTGAGGCTGAGCTGTCAAGCTGAGAAGCCAGAACAAAGTGCACTCAGCACCACATGGGCCCAGTCTCAAGGGCAAGAGTTCCAGTGTTTCTCCCATCTTCCCCCTTACCTCAGCGAACTTGAGGAAAGCATGGCAGCTCTCTTTCTACCTCTGTACACCTCCTCAGTCACAGCCTGACAGACCTGCCACAACACGCAGCTCGCTTTGACAATGACTGCTCTGTGGGAAACATGCTTTGTATAATTAATAACCTTTGCCACTCAGCGCTGTTCCCTCTGAAATCGAGTGTCTGTCACTCTTAACTTTTAATCTCATAGATTCCGACTTTCTCCAGGGGCTTCTGTCTGTAAATGCCCGGTAACATGACAGTGTCAGCCAGAGGAAATTTGTGTGACAAGAGAGTTACGCCTGGGATCAGGTTAAAACACAACATTCTGAGGATGAGTCTGCAAATCCTCCTACAAATTAAAAATTAGAATTAAAAAGACAGCCAACAGGATGCAGCAAAGAGCAGAGGATGGGAGAGTCCTGGGAGAAATAAAGTCAAGTCATGTGATTTCCAGGAGGTATACTGATAGAGAGAGATGGTTTAAATGGATTGTCAGCCTCAAAGGACCTGGAGTCCCCAAGGAGATAACCCTCCAGCTGTGCCTGTCAGGGATTGTCTTGACTGGGTTAACTGGAGTGCCGAGAACCTCAAATGAGGGTGCTTCTATTCCTTGGGCTGCGGCCGTGGATGGAATGAAAGCTGGCCCCCAGCATTAGTCTTTCTTCACCGACTGACAACCCAGTGTCATCAGCCATCTCCAGATCTAGCTGACAGTGTCTTCTCAATTTGAGGAACTGAGCCCTGGGACTGTGAACCAGAACAAACCTCTCTCCCCAAGGCTGCGTTTGACAGGGCATTTTTCTGCATCTACAGGAATATAACTAAACCAGACACACAAATAACTCTGTTCCATGCTGCTTCTCTCAGACAGGGAGATGGTGCCCATCGCCTCCCCAGTACAAACGATAAAGACGGTGCTAAAATATCAAAAATACCCTTTTCTTCAGAGTCAAGTCATTTCAGATTATAGATCATCCTCAAAGAAGAGTCTAATGGTCCATGGCCACCCCCTCAACATTGTGGAAATACCTTTCAACATTGTGCTGTGCTAGCCCACTCAGGGGGAAGAGCAGGAGTCTAGAGATGGAAGCACACTGGAAGAAAGGCACCTGCAGCCCAAGAGACAAACCACTAAGGATGCTGTTTTCCCATCTACAGACCAGTCGATATCACTCACTATGTCCAGTGTGACTCCATACTCCTGTGATGCTATGCCAACAGTCTACCTAAGTTTGCTCAGGCAAATGCCTTGCTGGCTGTGGATTGCTCCTTTGGTAGGGTGTGCACTCAAACAGCTGCAGCCTCTGTCTGAGGTGTTGCGAGGTGGAGTTCTAAGTTCTGGGATAGAACAGGTTAGCTAGATGGAAACAGAGGCAATATTAGTGTACAGAAGTCAGGAGGCAGCACTTCCCAGGCCCCAGGCTCCTCAGCACACAATTGGCAGGGTTGCTGGAAATAAAGTATCAGAAATGCTGTGCTTCAGACCCAAGCACACAGCTAAGATTAGATGGGATCCAAGTTGCGGTCTATGGGAAGTTGTGCAGAGTGTACGTGATAAAACACACAGCATAAGCAACAAAGGCATGCATAAAGACATAATGACAAATCTGTACTTCACACATACACAGCAAGCACATGCCATACACACATACATGCAAAAACACAGCTAACATGTCACAAGCATAGAAAATGGAGAAATGGCAAACGCATGCTTGTTGGAGTCACTGAGACCCCGAGTGGCCACAGATGTGTATAGCTCTACAGCAGCTCAGGAACTCAGTGAGTGTGGTATTTAGTATTAATTAAGCCCTTTAACAGGTACAGAAACACTCAAATGCAAACAAGCCCTGAATTCTGCTCTCAAGGCATCTCAGATTCTTTCCAGGCTGTGCAGAACTCTGAAAATGAACTTCAAAGCAAACCAAAGGGCACGAGACTCTGCCCTTGGGGCTCCCAGCTTAATTTGTTTGCATGAGGTTGGAAGACAATGTCTGTAGTGCAGGGAGCACAGAGCTTCAGGGGGCTGTGGTGGCAAAGAAGGGTAACCAGCACTGGAGGACAGAGGCAAAGGTCGTCAGAGAGAGACAGGGAGGAAACTATCCTGAGAGGAAAGTGGAGAGACTGTTGATAGAAGAGAAGGCTCAGTGGGGCTGGAGATATGGCTCAGAGGTTAAGAGCATTGCCTGCTCTTCCAAAGGTCCTGAGTTCAATTCCCAGCAACCACATGGTGGCTCGTGACCATCTGTAATGGGGCCTGGTGCCCTCTTCTGGCCTTCAGCCATACACACAAGACAGAATATTGTATACATAATAAATAAGTAATCATTTTGAGAGAGAGAGAGAGAGAGAGAGAGAGAGAGAGAGAAGGCTCAGGGACTCTTTGGAGGTAGCAATAGAGTTAAAGAGAAAGGCATTGAAACTGGATAAGGAGTCCAGATAGGCAAGGGGCACAGATGGGAAGGGCTGATAAGGTGTGTTGGGGGGGGGGTGGATACAGTGATCTACCATGGATATCTTGTCAACCTGAACAGTGACCTCAGATTGTGTGGAGGTCATTAAAATCCACAGTCCCCAGGAAAATAAATCAGCCATAGCCATTTTAGTGTCAAAATGCCGAAAATCGTCAAAGCCATTGTCACCCACTATCCCCTCATTCTCTGTTGTCACATTTTTACTGATGTGTGTTAAAACGAATAGCCAACAAACAGGTACACTAGACAGGAAACTAGAAATGTCAGTGGCAGCAGGGACTAGGTGAGGTTCTGTGCCGTTCCCTGACGTAGCCTGAGCAAACACGTAGCCTTTTAGGAGACTACTAAATTGCACCACTCATGTTGAGTGTATGTCTTTCCATCTCAGTCAACCCAGTCCAGAAACTTCTTCACTAGAGTCTTCCCTTTTAGGGGATCCTAGAAGTGACTGTCAAGTTGATCGCCAAGGCTAACCACCAGAGTGGATCTCCCAGTGTCGGCAACGTTGAGATTCATCTTCCTGGACCAAGAAATCAATTCTTAAATGAAAAATGTGTGCTGTCCTTTGAAAGTTTCTAGATGGAGGTAACATTCCCAGTCAAGAGCTTCTAAGCCTTTCATTGAATTTTGGTAACAGAGCTAATTAGGCAGCACAGTAGATGCCCAATTCACCTTTCTGTGGAAGCACACACATAGAGAAACGGAAGATAACCCCCTTTCCCTTCCTAAACATTCCCTACTGAAAGTAAATTGAACTCAGTTCTGCACGCGTAGCCAGACCCTTGTGTGGAGTCCATCCTATATCCTCACATGTACTTCTGAGGCCTTGGCTGGTGGTCTCAGTATTATGGAAACACCTCTGGATATGCCAGCTTCTTCCTACCACTCCCCATGTCTGGGCCTTTGTTCTCCTTCCCTCTCTGGTCCCACTAAATACCATCCCAAGGCCCATGTACACAACTGCACAGGCCCCGGGTGGCCCTGAGTATTGGTGACTTTACATGTTACTGTGACAAAACAGCTGTCAAATGCAACTCTGAAGAGGAGGCTTTGCCTTGACGGAGCTCCAAGAGCAGGATCCATCATGAGGCTAGCCAGGCCGTATGGGCTGAGCTCGCTGCTCACGTCCAGTCAGGAAGCAGAGAGAGCTGAATGCTTTGTTCTGCTGGCTTTCCGCTTTGTCTCGTCAGTTAGTCTGGGACCCCAGACTATGGGATGTCACCACCTACACTCAGGGTAAAATGAACTCTGGGTATACCTTCGTAGACACAGGGGTGTGTCTCCCTGGTTAGTAGACAATGGGGATAAGACAGCACCCCTTGTCTATATTGCAAGTCAGTTCTGGGCTCTTATATACGCCAGCACTTTCTTTGGCAATAAGCATCCAGAGTTTTTGGATTATTAGCACTGTTTCATTCAGTGATGGCATTTTGGGGAATAAAGTCAGAGATTCTGAGACTGCGGTAAGCAAGGGGAATGCTATTTAATTACTCTCTTTTAAAAAATGGAAAAACTTGGATGTAATTTAAATATACAACAGTAAGGTGGATCTTTAATCAACCACAATTCATCAATTCTATGGGACTAATATGCAGCCATAAAATGATGGTTATAACAGTAGCCATTCTTTATCTCTTACCGCTTTATCATATTTTCTCCCTATTATTCCTTCTGGCTTTTTAAAGTGAATATAAAACTGGCTGTAATTAACAACAGCTACGTTGCGGACTTTTCTGTATTTTCCTATTTTATGATCCATATGAATTTCTACAATGGGGAAATAAACATGTTTTTCCTAAGGACTTGGGACTCTGGAGGAACATCTTCCCAGTGCGCTGCAGTGTCCAGAGAGAAGAATGAGGTTAGCCAGGTAGCCCAGTGGAGACACAGTCACCTCTTCATTCTTGCTTTGCTACTCTCAGAGATTCCTTTCAAGCCCAGTTACATTGCTGCCACCTACCCTCATGGGCAGATTGGTTTCTTCTGTTTAGTTTCTATCTGTGTCTGGGCCAATGGACACACTGTTGTGCACACTGGGAAGAGAAAAGAGGGTAACTTACCCTGCTCAAACTCTGGGGACAAAAGGCACAGAGGGAAGAGAGCGAACAGGTGCCCAGCAGAAGGGGAGGTGAGCACGGAGGTCTAGGGAAGGCTCCATGGTGACCTGTGGAGAGCCTCTGGCTGCCTCACCCTTGACCTCTGTTACCTCCTGCCCACTGACACAGCTCTGGCCAGCAGTGGGTGATCTGAGTCACTGTAGGGGAGAGTCCATGCAGGCAGCACCCTGTTCAGGGTGGCAGTAACGCAGGCATCATTGCCCCAACCTGCACACACCTGGAGCCTCCTGCCTGACCCCAGGTGCCCAGATTCTCCCTCTCTTCAGAGCCTAGGGGCTCTGCTTTTCCCTCCATTTCCCTCCAGTCTTGTCCATCACTGGGCCCAGTTGCCACTGTGTTTCTTGTTCAAAGATCTCAGCAACTGAGCAGGCTTTTCATGCTCCTGGAAAACTCATCCCCACTCCTCATATTGTATCCCCAGACTGTGTTTTATTCAGAGGTCATCCCTGATGTCTGTCATTGTGTGGTTGGCTTATTTAGAAGCCTCCCACTGAAGACTAAGTGCCTTGAGGAAATACCTCCTCTGGTCAGGGTCACATCCACTGGGGCAGCCTAGAAAACACTGGACACACGCTGTAGTGTGGGAGTGACATTCACCAGCACAGAACGCTGAGGCCCTAAAACCTCACGGGGATCAGCAGCCCCTCCCTCCACTCACCTAGCTACCCCCTGGGAGAAGATAGGAAAAGTTTCCTCCGGTGTTCTCATGTCACCCAGGCCGGCTGAACCCTGGGGCGCTGGGAACTGATACGGGTTTCATCATTTCTCTATCACGCGACACTCCTGCCCTGGTTTCAACCTTTGTTCAAAATCAGTGCCACTCGGGACTGATATGCAGGCCAGAGGCTGGGCACCGAAGATTTCCTGTCCTGGATGCCTTCCCTGTCTGGGTGCTTTTCACCAGACCACAAAGGGCGTATATTTTTAGCTGTTTCCTGACGATGACGGCAGGGTTATTTTCCACCTTAATCACTGGCTTGAGTTTCAGGTCCCATGGGCGAAAGTCTGTGTGAGCAGGGAGGGCTCCACCCCCACGGGCTCTTCTGTCACACACGAGACCAGAAAGAATCTTCAAGGAGGACGAGAAAGTACAAGATGCAGAACCTTTGGCTCCCCATTGCCAACTCCTACCCTTGTCTGAGATTCGGAACCTATCACCTGGGAACGATGGCACTGGCAGTGGGGATGAGGGGACAGAAAACACAGTTCCCTCTCCCCACCCCTGTCTGGGTCTAGTCCAGTGCTGAATGGCTCCCAGATAAGCCGTGTGAATCCTGGAAGAAGCAGCAACTTGGAAAAGCAGCAACTTGTTCACTGAAACATGTCGGACCTTCTTTATATCTGGTTCTGACATCTGAGAGGCTCGTGTGACATTGGGTCAGTGTGTGACGAGCTCGAGCCCACCTCTGTTCTGTGAAATGGGACTCATGTATAATTCAAGGCACGGTTAGGAGAACTGAAACTCTTATAAGCTTTGGGGGTGACTCTGGGAACGAGGTAGGTATTCATCAATTACCAGCATCCTCTGCTCCAAGGACGGGAACTCTGGGGCACCAACACCCCACCATGGTGGGCTCAGGCACAGGCACCAGAGTCCAGCCTGGGTTGTCCCTCCCCCATGATTTTACCCCCTCATTCTCAAAGCCATAAATGTGACCAAAGCGCAGCACCACCCACCCCAAACACATGTGTTAATCTCAAACTCCAGAGCACGAGGGTCTCAGGAAAGCATCCTGGGCCAGCATGGAGGCCATGGCGGGCGGGAGAGACAGCAGAGGAAGCTCAGGATTGTCTAAAGCTACTTTATGTGAAATTAAATCACACTGCTTCCCACAAACAGCCCCCTGTTGTCTTACATGCCCCATTCTCCCTCCTCCTTCTTCTCCTCCCTTCCTTCCTTTCCTTCTCAGTGAGCCTCTGCTCCTGTTTGCACACAGCCAGGGCTCAGGCACCTTCTTTCCCACAATTCCTTTTCCATTTCTGGGACTCAGGGTTTGCTGAGGGGAGGCCAAAGATGCCAAGAGCAGATGCTGTGCTGGAAGCATTTCCATTCCTGGGGTGGGTGAGCATAGGATGCGAAGGGGCCGGGCCCCTGTGGGTGAGCATAGGATGCGAAGGGGCCGGGCCCCTGTGGGTGAGCATAGGATGGGAAGGTCCTGGGGCTCCTGTGGGTGAGCATAGGATGTGAAGGGGCCGGGCCCCTGTGGGTGAGCATAGGATGAGAAGGTCCTGGGGCCCCTGTGAGTGAGCATAGGATGCGAAGGGGCGGGGCAGGGAGAGGCAGCAGAGGGAAAGCAAAGGAGGGAGAGATGGAACACCTAGGCAAAGCCAGAGGCAGGGAAAGATTGCGTGGACCACCCAGCAACTTCAAGATTGCCAGCTCTGTTCCCACCAGAGAGCAGAGGCAATGTAAGAACCCATACCCAAGTAACACACTAAGAGTGACCGTGAGTTGATATAAATATCAGTACCAGTATGTTCCTGTAGAGTTTAGAAACAACTAAGCACAACAGGGGATCAACATAAGGAAAAACTAACTCCCCACTACCACCCCCTTTCTAAATTGTAGAAACATAAATTTTTTTTTATCTTTACCTTTTTTTTTAAGCAAAAATTACCTCCTCCAGTTAACAGTCTTAATAACGGGCTTTCACAGGGACAGGGGTGGCCATGTTTCCGCTCCTGCTCCAAAGGAGGGAGAAACAGAAAAGCATCCTCAGGAAGGGAACAGAAAGAATCTTGGGAAAATCACCTTAACTGCAGGCTGTGGTGACAAGAGGGGCCCTCTGCTGCACGGACTGTCTGCCATCCTTCCTGTCTGCCTGGCTCCAGGTTCACCTTTCTCTGTATCTTTCAGTCCTGCACGCCTTTCCCATTCTGGCACAAGATCAAGGCTGTGGCAAGCAGAGGGTATATGCTGGCTCTTGCCCTGGCCTGCGCCTTCCTCAAGACCTCTCACCATGCCTAGCTTCGAAGCCCAGGTCCCTGTCAGTCACCCACACTGTGCTCTCTGCTCCTGTCCCAGCACTCTGGAACATGGAAAGAAGCCCATCTCATTCGCACATACATGTGCCCTTCTTACAGCAATGCATCGAGCAGCACATGGCAAGCTAGGACTCTGAACTGTACCAAGCTGCACAAACACACCACTCTAAACAAAAGATTAAGTTTCTCCTCCCCATGGTAACCATCAATAGAATTCCCTTTTATAGTTAGTTTCAATTCAAATACATTTTTTAAAACATATCTGGGTCTAGAAGGCAGTGGAAAGTCCAGCTTAGACCATCTTTTAGTGTATAGGCAATGTCTTAGTTACTTTCCACTGCTGTGACCAACACTATGACCAATGCAATTTACATATTTTTAAAAGAGCATTTAACTTGGGACTTAAGGTTTCAGAGGATTAGAGTCCCTGATGGTGGAGCAAAGGCATAGTGGCAGGAACAGCTGAGAACTTACGTCTTGAACCACAAGCAGGAGACAGACAGACAGACACAGAGGGAGGGAGGGAGGGATGGAGGGAGAGAGAGAGAGAGAGAGAGAGAGAGAGAGAGAGAGAGAGAGAGAGAGAGAGAGAGAATATGAAAAAATGAATGTGTCACTGTGAATGATGGGGACTTTGAAATCCCCAAAACCTGTTCCCAACAAGGTCATACCTCCTAATCCTTTCTAAAACAGTTTCATCAATCAGGGNAGGATTAGAGTCCCTGATGGTGGAGCAAAGGCATAGTGGCAGGAACAGCTGAGAACTTACGTCTTGAACCACAAGCAGGAGACAGACAGACAGACAGACAGACACAGAGGGAGGGAGGGAGGGATGGAGGGAGAGAGAGAGAGAGAGAGAGAGAGAGAGAGAGAGAGAGAGAGAGAAAGAGAAAGAGAATATGAATGAATCACTGTGAATGATGGGGACTTTGAAATCCCCAAAACCTGTTCCCAACAAGGTCATACCTCCTAATCCTTTCTAAAACAGTTTCATCAATCAGGGGCCAACTATTCAAACATATGAGGCCATTCTCATTCAAACCACCAGAGGCAGGAAGCAAAATGTCTACTCTGAAAGAACTTTTAGGGGAAAAAACGCCTGTGTGCCATCTTATGTCTGTGTCTATCCTTATGGCACTGAAGTAGGACGGATAGTGGAAGGGACGCATGCAGGGAGCAAAAGCATATCCACGCCTGTCAATCAAAACAGGGAATCACCCCCACTATGCCCCTTAGTAAATAAACTCCTCCTAAATGCCATAAGGTGAATTCACTCATGTGTCCTGAGTCACTCCTGGCAGCATATTCTTTTCTTGGCTGTATTATTGCTTTACTTTGGATACAATTTCCTTGCAAATCTGTTTGCATTTACTTCAGTTCCTTGAATAAGAACCTGGAAGTGGGCAGCCAGGATTCTTAGTGACTTTGAAGAAGCAATTCCTTGGAACTGGAAGAATAAACTAGTGTTTGATGAGACAACAGCCTTAGATGGTTAAGGAGTCACAAGCTAATCCTTCATGCTTTTTTTTTCTTTAAGTCACATGGGTATAGTTTTCAAAATATTTCGAGTTTCTGTTGATGTTTTATTCACATAGCTTGACATTCAGACAATGCCCGGCTGGGAACAGAATGCCTACCTAAGTGGCACTCTACAGTGCTCTGTTCTAAAGTTGGGCACCAGCTGAAGTGCAAGAGACAATTGTCAGTGAGAAGGTAGGACAGTGGGACAAGAAGAGGACATGTTGTATTTGGTAGGAGCTGAGTGGGGGGGGGGGGGCAGAGCTGACCATGTGCTGGGATGGACCACTGCCAGACCAGGAATGAAGGTAGGAGCTAGAGTCACGGGCCAGCATCAGCTTCTGTGAGCAAACACCTATCAACATTTCTTCTCCCTCCTTCTGCACTCAACCAGCTGATCTAACATGGGGGATAAAAAACCATGGTAATGTGTGTCCGTAACTGAGCTCTATTGCACATACATGCAACACACACACACACACACAATACACACAACATGAAAAAGGATAGAGAAAGCACGAAGGTGAATGAGGGTGGCAGGGATGAAGACAGTCAAATAAAGCTATAAAGTATGATTGATGGGAAAGCCTACCTCCTCCTCTGTCATGCCTCTGAAGATTCTAGCTGTCCAGGCATAGACAATATCACGGGCATCCATGTTGACTTAGTGGGAGGTGGCACCTGTGTAGAGAAGAGAAGCAAGCACGGACTGAGACGTCAGCGGGACACCAGCAGCCTCGGAGATGAGGATGCTGACAAAGAGGCAGGAGGCTGGGCGATGACGGATTGATGGCTGGCTGGCTGGCTGGCTGGCTGGCTGGCTGGACGGACGGACGGACGGATGGATACACAGGTAGATTAGAGATGTGAAGTGGAGGAAGTGAGAAGTATGTGATGGCAAAATGACAAAGCCAACAGTATTTAATGTCTAGACATTTCTATTTAACTTTACTTGTTCAAGGCCCAAGTTAGGACCAGATCTCTGTTTTCTCCTGCAGAGAAAACAACTGGGCTAACACTTTTGTGAGCCGTGCCACAGTCAGCACTGGAGGACGGGCCTCTCTTCCACACAGCCATTTCCTTTCCTTTGTATGTATGTAATAAGTCTGTCTACTCTTGCTACTGGAAACCATTCCCTCTTCCCCAGGTGTGACCTTAATTCACCATCAGGCCTATGACCCACAAGAGGGAACAGAACCAGGCACCCTAGTGGGAGTGTCCTGTGAATGAAGTCCTCCTAGCCTCGCTAGAAGAGGAACAGGCACGTGCTCTTGTCTCTTTATATGCACACAGCTCTGATTTAATTAGGCCAGTGCTGTTTACTCCGAACACAGTTACTGAGCACTGGGTACCAGCACCGTTCCATGTCCTCCTCTGGCCCTGACTAAGAAAAGTGCTGGGTTTAAAAACTCACTGTAATTAGGCCGTGGTCTGAGCACTGTATGACCACACAGGTGAGCGGGCAGGTTTCTGCCGGTTCTAATCTGTAGCCCACACATGCACCAACCATGCAGATCTCTAGCCTTCCTCTTTCTTATTTTGATGTCATATTTCGCTTCAGTTTATCAACAAGAAAATAACAAGACACGCTAATGCAAATATAATTACGGCAGACACATCAACTCCAAGCCAATGCACAGATTGTTTTAAAAATAGTTCCCACCCCCCTCTTTTTTCTGCTCTGAGCAGGCAAACAAACACATTGAGTGTGTCAGGAAGTTGCTCAATTATTCATGTGCTGAACTTTTTAAGTGTAGATGGGAAAGACGCTTGCTTGCCCAGAGTGACATGTCATTCATCAATAGGGACACGCACCCTCCATATTCACTTCATTAGTTTGTTTTTCTGGTGAAGCATAGCAGAGGGTTTCTCACCACTTCCTTGTCCTGATGGCACCTGTTCCTTAAGTCCACATTCATGATTCCACCCGTCAAATGCTCGGGGAGCGGCCGGAGAGCCACATCTTAAGTACCCACGCACGTGAACCCACCAATCATTCACTCAACAAGGCGTGAAGCATGAGGTTCTCTGGGAACAGGCAGTCAGTCCAAGCTGAGAGCTCTCAATATCTTGTTAAGAACAATCACGTATCACCCACATGAACTTGGCCATCACTTAACCACTCTAAGGCTCAATTTAATCTTGCAACTAAGACCTTAGAAAAGTGGTGTTTGTTTTGCCCATTCAGAATTTCTACATATTTAAGCTGTAATTTCATGCAAGTGTGACTCACATAAATAAATACCCGTGTACCTCGTGCTGGTATTTCCGTGTGTCTCTCCTAGAGAAAACAGCAAAAAGTAATTTTGGCAGAGCTCTGTCTCTCTCTCATGACCCCAGCCTTCTCCTCAGAAGCAGAGCTGAGGGTGTTCCTTTGTCTAAGCATTTCACACACACTTCCTCCAGTAAGGCCACACCTATTCCTACATGACCGCACCTCCTAATCCAAACCAGGTAGCACCACTCTCTAGTGACCAAGCGTTCAAATATATGAGCCTAAGGGGACCATTCCTATTCAAAGCACCACATGAACCAATGAGTCTATTGATTTTCTAACAGGATAATGGGTAAGGGGTTACATCCAAAGATCAGAGATTATTGTAAAACAGCCACATCACCAGAAAGCCCACCCCAACATGAGTGAGGCCTCCTGAACATGGCAACGCTGGAGCTGCCCGCAGCTCGCCATCAGTACAACAGTCCCAATAGCTCTTTCTTTCTGCAGTTTGGCTGGCCAGAGTCTCCACCCCCAGCAATGTTCACCCTTTTATACTATATATGATTAGGGGGCCCCAAGGACTTTCACGTTTTTTTTCTTCCCAGATAGGTGATCCTTTGTTTGCCACCTGAGGCTGGTGAGCATCCCCCTCCTTCCTGGGGCAATGTTTCATGTTGGAGAGAGTGTTGAGAATCATAGGAACATGCCATGCAGCAGGATAGGGAGACTGCCAAGGTGGTGGCCTGGAAGAAAAGGAACAGACTGACATCACAGAACAATATTCACCCCAGATTTGTGGTGCAAACGGGTGACTTTGTTAAGCACGGAGAGGCTGCCGTGGAGTCCTTGCCGGAGAGCACATCTCTGGAGAATTATGGGGCAAGATGGAATACAGTTCAGACCCCAGGAATCTGACAAGTTAGCATTGCAAGAGCCATGGAGTCCCCATGGAGACTCTCAAGGTTTCAGCAGTAAACTTATTACTATACTGCTGATGGGCAGCAGCTGAGTCTGCACAGAATAGAAATCAAGGGGATGTCTCTCCAGAATTTTGTACTCTCTGCTCACGATAGCTTGCTACTGTTTGACATTCCTAGACATTCATTAAGCAAATATCCCATAGTCTTCACTTGACTCAACCATGGAAGCCCAGTGCCCTCTGGTAAGACACTGACCCTTGAGATGGGCTTCCTTGTAAACCTGAGATTCTGGTGGAGGTGAGCATTCATGGGGTGGGGGAGGTTGTTGCCATAAGAAGCCCATTTTCTTACATCAGGGTTCTTACAGCACCACCCTCACTCCAACATCACCCCTGCCACACTTCCCCTGAGTGCTCACCGCAGACCTCAGCCCTGTTCCCTTCTCTCTTCTCCTTTAGCAACAAATTCCGAACACAGGCTACCCTCTGACTCTCCTCTGCAATCTCATCACACAGGGCCAACGGCTAGACCCAGATTCTAACAACACTGCCTCCTGGTGGAACTCTGCAAGAGGTTGGAGGGTTATCAGAAATTCCATGTCTAGAGATGAGTTTCTTACATTTTATAATTTTGATCAACTTTTCACCACTGGAGACTGTTTTATGTGACCCTACCACCACTATTGCCAGGAAATAGATATATGAAATATATATTCTGAAATCTACCACCAGATACATGAAATGGACATATAGATTAAACATTTTAATAATAATAATTCATAATTTATTGTTATCCAGACATGGTGGTTCATGCTCATACTCCCAGCACTTGGGAGGATTGCTATGGGTGTTTGGGCACCTTGGTTTACAGAGCAAGGTCCAGGACAGTCTGGTGACTAGTCCAGGACTAGCTTGTCTCAAAAACAATAAGGAAAAGGAATTTTTATTTTAAAACAGTTCTTTGCCATAGACATGATTTTATCATTTAATTAAAAAGTCAAATCTGCACACAGTGGATGAGAGAGATACTTATTTATTTTACATGAAGAATTGAATCCAAGCTGGGTATTCGGTGTTGCAGGAGACAGGGCATCATTAACATTTTAGAGCTGATAGATACTTCGGGTTTGTAATCGCCAGAGTGAAGAACGCCGCTGCACATAAATACGCAACACAAAATGGCAGGTGTGCTTAGGGCCTCTTCAGATATTGCTGGAAATACAATTCTAATCCCAGCTGAAATTCACCGAAAGATTTTTTTTTAATGAAACCCAAGTCTGCAACTCACACAATAATTTTTAAAAAGTCAAGCATTAAACTATCATGGATTCTAAAACTGTATTAATTTGATATGTAGATGCTGAGAAATGATGGCAAGAAGATATTCAAGTGTTTATTTTCTATATTTAAACCACAATGTTTCTGTAAGAACAGGAAGTTTTTTAGTACAGTTCAAAGTGCGGCAGTTCAAAGTCAAGGACAGGCCCAGTCTGAGTCCCGGTTTCTCAAGGCGGTGGCCGCCATTTTCCATGACACTGCGGTGTGCACAGGGCAGTGTTCATGCTGTGTGCTGGGGACCAGGACCGCAAGAAGTCTCGTGATACAGCGTGAGTGTGGACTGCCATAGATACCTCAAGTTCACTACGCATCTCATATTTATTTATTTATTTATTTATTTATTTATTTATTTATTTATTAAAGATTTCTGTCTCTTCCCCGCCACTGCCTCCCATTTCCCTCCCCCTCCCCCAATCAAGTCCTCCTCCCTCGTCAGCCCAAAGAGCAATCAGGGTTCCCTGCCCTGTGGGAAGTCCAAGGACCACCCTCCTCCATCCAGGTCTAGTAAGGTGAGCATCCAAACTGCCTAGGCTCCCACAAAGCCAGTATGTGCAGTAGGATCAAAAACCCATTGTCATTGTTCTTGAGTTCTCAGTAGTAATGTTAACCTTCGTGGGGCGATGAAAGGAGACAGAGCATTGGAGCACCGTACAGAAATCTCAAGGTCCAAATCAGGAGCACCAGGAGAGAGAGCACGAGCAAGGAACTCAGGACTGCGAGGGGTGCACCCACACACTGAGACAATGGGGATGATCTATCGGGAGCTCACCAAGGCCAGCTGGCCTGGGTCTGAAAAAGCCTGGGTTAAAACCGGTCTCACTGAACATGGCGGACAATGAGGACTACGCATCTCATTTTGAATTCACTTTTGCTCACTGTGCATTCAGCATTCTTTCACTCTTGCAAAAATTTCCCCCAAAATTTCCCCCACCTCCCTGCTCAGTTTTCTGGCCTCGTGCAGGTTCATGAGCCACAGTTTCAGAAGCCATGATTGACATCAATCCAGAGTGGGGGGCTGTCAACCCCTTCATTCTCTACAAATAAAGGGGAATGGAGGAGAAACCATGGGTCTCACTGAGACACCTGGAGTGGCACTAAGCCTCCCCTACATCCCGCAATGTCGCACTGTCCACACCCTGCCAGAAATGTGTGTGCATCTGTCCTCTTCTGCTGTCTCCAGGAGCATCTAGGACAAGCTGAAGTCACGCGCTATTGCAGTTATGATTTACTTGCTGCACACCAGGGATGCTCTGTGCAGATAACTTTAAAAGCATCGTATGAACAGGAGCAAAACTTATCACAAAGGAAATGTGTACCTCTCCGGGCAACCCCTGCAGGTCGTTTGTTAATCACAGTTTAACTTCTGGACATTTCTAGTACTTCCCTTGTCTCCTATACCTTCCAAACTACATCTCCTTCCTTCCTCCTCATACTGACATCTTTCACTCCACTCCTATGTCCTCGAGGAAAAGCAATACTCATCCTCCCGCCCACCACACCCCCTGCCATGCTCAAGTCTTTGCCCACCCCCTCAACCTTTATCTTAAACAGAGATCCATGCCCTGTGTTCTTTCTTCCCCTGGACCTAATCCTGATTATCTCTCTAACTTTCTGCTTCCTCCTGTGATTTCCCGGAGCACCTGTCTGTGCCTGCAAGACCTCTGCATGTGAGCAGGAAAGGGGTCCACCTGAGAGTGTCAGCCGGGCCAGACAGGGAGCGAGGCTGCAGATGCTTACAGCTGTGCCCCACATGGTGGAAGGAGAGAACTGAACCCCACATATCCTCTGACCATCACACTTGTGCCATGACACACGCAGACTTACATACACACACGTGCAAGTGCACACACACACACACCAAAAATGAAGATCATCTCTAAAAATTGTGGCGGTTGGATTAATTAGCACCCATGATACTAGGTATTTGAACAAGTTTAATAACAAAACCAGACTCACAAAACCAAGGTCCCAGCGGAGTACCCGGTGGGGACAGGAAGGAAGGGAAGGGGCGCGCAGCCTCTGCCCGCCCAATTTATCAGTAAACATACGCCCGAGGGCAGCCCGCCCCCAAGGGGAGGGCTTATCCCTACATCTCCCTCTTTTTGTCTAAATAAGACAGAACTAACCTAAATACAACTATAAACAATAATAATAAATAATAGATATAACAAACAATATTGAGAACGAAAGTTTTGCCAGACATTCTATCTCAAGGATTCTAAATAATGTAGAGAGTAATTACAATTATATAATCTTCAACTCCGTTAAAGATCCGAGAAGGGAATAAATGTTACTTAACAAATGAGAGATATCCAAAATGTGCCATAAATGACAGAGACAACAGACTACCTGGGCAATCACCCAAATTCTCGTTCGCAATGTTGAGTCAACCAACTTTGGCTAAGGCCTAGCATGACTGACATACCATTATCAAATGTAAGGAACTTTCTTAGAATTACCCTACCCTGTCTTGGCAAGATAAGACAATCCTGTTTCATATCTTTGTCAGTAGATGAAGTATGGGCTTTTCTTAACCCAAAGGCCAATTCTGCCAAGAAGACAAACTCCCAGTGGAGTGTCTTTGGTGCTCAACGTTCTCTCGGGAGTAGAGTGGTGTCGCCAGGAGTAATTGTGTCTCAGCACAGAATTCTAGGTTAGCTTAAAGGCCATTTTCTACAGCTCTTTAAAGAGGCTGAAGATTATACTAAATATAATCTCTATGTATCTAGAATACCTTATTAACCTAAAAATAAACATGACCAACATAAAATTCTCAATACCTATCTAACTTGAAGACTAAAAGAATAAACAACTGTGCAATACATGAAGACAATGATCTTCATCTGTAAACAATGTCATTACATATCAAATGTAAACAATGTTATTACATAAATAGTATCAGAGGTTGAAATGTACATTGTGATATGGTAGATGTATCAATACAATATAAGCATACTCTTATACAAAAATAGAGGTAGGAACACTCACATTCAATATTCAATATGTCAATATACAGGAAACAGTACCAATATAATTTTCTAAAAACAGTAACTCACAAATACCAATCATCCCGTCAAACCAGTTAATCCCCCCCCTTTTTTTTAACATACCCCTAATTTATAATCTCTCCATCATCACAAAAAGATTAAAGTAAAAGACAGAGGCAGTCACATAAAGAAATAAAGAAAGGCATGCTGGCCATGAGGCTGGAAGAATGTTTGTAATGCTAACTTGGTCACACCAAGTCTTCCACCCCTGGTCCTGGGAGGACAGTAGGATGTGGGTTACCAGGTTATGCCAAACTCACCAGTGAGGTCAGATATCTTAACCTACACAGCTACGCTCATCTAGCCTGAGTGATAATTCTAAGCAGACGAACAATCAAATAAATGTGTTTAAGGTTGCTCTTCCAGTATTAAAGAGCCAAGGTTCAGAGTAAAACCACCTGGTCAGAGACAAAAATCAGGGCTCTCTGATAAAGACAATGCAATGGTAAACCTAGAAGAAAGACGATTCCATTCCATCCATTCTAAAGCAGAGTCATTGATCCCCTCTCGGACTGGTAATAATATTGAAAATGCATAATAGCCGCCATGAGAATTGAATGAGAGCGTAAGTGAACAGGTACCTAATAATTATTAGGAAGCAGTGCATGCCGGGAAACGAGCACCATTTCACCCTGCTGAACACCATGCTGTCGTGACGGCGCGGTCGCCTTCACTGCGTTTCAGTTTTCATACATGGGAACTCAGACACTGTACGCATCTACCCAACTACCTAGAAAATAGCGATATAGAGCCTTGCGGTGGCCCCCAAACAGCCTCTTTCTCTCAGTTAACACCACCTCTTTAAGTTTGTACTGTTCTAAGAACTTCACTTGCATGCAGTTGTTACGATGTCTGTTTTCTGGTGTCTGTTTTCTTTCCAGCGAAACTTCATACGGACGTACCACAGCATGCTCACCCTGCACCGTCTGAAGGAATTGTTTTTATTGCTCTCTGTGGCCCCGAGAGTGTGCATTAGTTTTCATCTCTTATGAGCAAAATCCAACTGTAAAATTAGCCATATAATAGAGGCTTATGTCTACAGAGCTGCCCTGTTGTCTCTAGCCCCAGAGATCAGAGCCTTTCATGAGAGTCCGCTGCTCTTTGCTTCTGGTGGGAATTTTCATTGCGGCCTTTCAAGATATAAGCTAATCTAACAACGTTGCTTTAGAGTCCCTTAATCTGTTTGGATAATGAGATACAGGCTGAGCATCCATACTTAACATTTGTTAATTATTGAAATCTTTACTTATTCGTCATTTGATTTCTAGATTGTTCTATCATCAGTCTTCACCATGAGATGTGTTTTATACTCTGGACCCAAGCCTCTTCACAGACTTGTGGTGATGGCTGATCTTGGGTGTCAGCTTAACACATCGGGGAAGAAAGAGGCTAATGAGGAACTGTCTCCATCAGAGTGGCCTATGAACAAGCTGGTGGCTCACACAGCAAGAGTGGGGATACTCGCTCCACCGTCCATTTGCGGTGGCTTCTCTTTCCTTGTACCCTATTGTTCCTAGAGACTGAACCCAGGCCATCAGCCTATTTGGTCAGCGCCTTTACCTGCTGAGCCATCTTGCCAGCCCAGTTTGTGGTGTTGATATCTTTATGTAAGTAATCTTTGCCTGTCCGTAGGTTGTCAATGATATTTTCAAATGTTTTCCTAAAAACGTAAGCGTCTAGCTGTGTTCCAGATCTGTAGCCACAATGAATTCATCGTTCCCTCTAAAATAGCATAAGAGTAAAGGATAACGGATTTCACACAGCCTCATAGAGTTTCCCAGCATCCCCTGTGGGGAGCTCATTTTGGACCACTAATTGCAGTGATTCAGTGGGACCACGTTTTACCACCATATCTCTGCTGACCTGAAGACTCTGACCTGACTCCTGCACTGTCCTTTACTTTACAACAAAGTACTGAAACCACAGGCTGCAAGACAAGTTCTGACCATATCTCTAACACTTACTTCTATATTCATATCAATTTTATAAGCATCTTAAGGTTTCTAGCAGAAATCTGCCTGCTAGGATTCTGATTCTGATTGTATCAATCTACATGTCAGTTTAGGGAGAACTGTTATTTTAACAGCATATTGGCTCTTTCTATGTTTATTCTAGTTGAGAGATTGACATTATTGGAGAAAGTGCTCATATCTCATTATCAACTTCATGATACCTACAAGATAATAATAATAATATACCCTTCAAATATTCTGATACTGATTCTGCTTTATTTCTTCTTGATCAATACATTGTGGTTTACAGATGTGATAAATTATTTTACATAATTTCTTTTTATTTTATTTTCTTCTCTGATACTTTTACCATTATTGTTTTCCCTCATATATATTTTAGGTTTAATTTTTTCAGAGCTTCTAAATTTGGAAGTTTAGGTATGAGAAGAGGAGAAGTCAAAGATAGAAGAGAACTCTATATCCGTGTTTCAAATGCAGATTGTGAATTTTGCTATATTCACTTTACTTCTCTAGAGTTCAAAATATTCTGCATTTTTTGTGACATGGTTCTGACTCATGAATTTTTGCTGCACAATTTCCTAGTTTCTGAGTTGCTTTCTATTCTGCATTGTTACCGAGTTCTAGCATCTGTGAACAGAGTACTTTATATGGTACTGCTTCCTTGAAACTGAGAAATAGTTCATGGTCTGTATCCTAAATGTCTATAAATAAATACTTTTACTTTTAATATCTGACATGGTATTTGTGTTTCTATTATTTCAATTTGTAAATAATAACTATTTCGTGTTGTTCTCTATGAGAGCTGAGTCAAATAGAATGATAGCAACATTCAAATTCTCTGCATACTTTGGTAATTTTAAAAAGTTAGAAGTGATTTATTCATTTTTTACTGAGAGAATTCTAACCTGATTATAGATTTAGTACAGCTTCATTTTTGTTGGTGTCTGCATCACAGACATGGAAGCTGCAAGTGAACATAAGCTACCATGTCAACCCCAGCATTTCCATTATTTATTCTTCGGATTTCGTTTCTCTGCTGAAATTCCCCATCTGCTTGCACATGCTGTTCACCTTCCCAGCTGCACCCCTTGTCACATTTGTCATGGTTATTTCATACGTAGCCCAGAGTTGCTCAGTCCATAGTTCATGTCTCTGGATCTGATTTACTGGAAACTTTCTCCTGCTGGGTCTTGTGCTCTTGACTCCTTCCTAGTCTCTACAAATACTTAACACTCTATCCTATGTAACACAGACATCAGGAGCTCCATAGAGAGTGCATTCCTGCACTGAGTGGGAGCTGAATCAAAGAGCCCCACGGCTGGCTAAGCTGTGGCTTCGTTGCATCTTTTATCAGACCCAGTTCACCACTGTGCAGGATGGAGACTCCTCTACAGAACAAGGCTTAAACCTCAGCACGGCTGAAATCCTGGGTCTCTTTATGCTTCGCAGGACAAGGGCTACAGAGGCTGCAGGTCTGGTTTGATCCCGCTCTCCCACTGTGAGCTGCATTTAAGAAAGGTCTGCTATGCATTAGCTAAATCCCTTGTTCATTCGCCCCTCATCCCCACAAGCCTTTTTCAGGGGCCTCTCTAAGCACTGCAGAAAGATCATGCGGTCTTGATATGCTCACATGTTCATCTTTGGGGATCTACCATGTGCACAGTGGGAGCCCTTAAGAATGATTTTGTGGACAGATGTGTACTGACTCAGTGACTGGAAATCCTTAGGGATTCCAAGCCTGCGTGTGGCAGCTGAAAGACTTCTTTTATCTTTGCTTATAGAAATCACGCCAGGTAGCAGGATGCAAATAATCTTGCAAGGGCGTAGGATGAGCCACCGGTGCTGCTTTTCTAGAAAGACTTCTCTCACTGAGATTTGATACGTTCATCTTTCTACATTCTCAGTGATTATCAACATTTAAGTGTACTTACAATCTGGAGAAACGGCTCAGCACTTGAAAGTACTTACTGCTCTTGTAGAGGACCAGAGTTCAGTTCACAGAGGTGGTGACTCACAACCACTTTCAACTCCATCCTTGGGGATATACTGCTCTTTTCTGGCTTCACAGCAACTGCATTCATCTGCACACACAGGCACATGTGCACACGTACACACACATACACATACACACAAACCAAAAAGGATAAAAAGATTGCATCATGGGAAGCATAACTAGGTCAGGGTCTATGTTTGTGGGGGAGGCAGCACCATGTGGAAGCTCAGGAAAAGTGTAAATGACTTGGTGCTTGATCTCAGGTTCAGTAAGGAGGAGTTGGCAGTCAAACACTGAAGCCAGAGCTCTCCTGACAGGGGCGCTGTAACCCTCAGCCTCAGAAGAGGAAGTGAGCATGTTAAATTCAAGAAACAGAAAGGAAGATTGGTTACGGTCCAGTGAAGAACAGAGCTGAGGCCATGAGGGTAGCCCATAGGAGCCTCTCCATCTGCTGTCCCCAAGGCCATGAGGAGGAACTGGCCACTCTGCACATGTGCTGGTAGCCCAGGAAAACCTCAATGAAAGCTGAGAGCGCTCCTGTAAGCTGCCTTATTTTTCTGTTGCTGTGCTAAAAGACCCCCGCGAAAGCAAGGTAAGGGAGAAAGGGCTTACTTGCTTGGGCCGGCTTACAGATGTACATCGTGTGACATCTATGATCAGGGAGCAGACAATGAACGAATGCCTGGGCTCAGCTCACGTCCTCTGTGTTACTCAGTTCCTAACCCAACCTAGGGAACGGCACCACTCACAAAGGGCAGACAAGTCTTCCCGCCTCAGCCACTTAGTGCAATCCCCCACGGGCACACCCAGAGGCCTGTCTGTCTCCTAGGTGATTACAGGTATCATTCCATTGACAGTTGACATCAACCATCTCATATACAGGGGACAACATTTGAGAAAGTGTTTGAAATCTTAGCATTCTTGAGTCAAATTACTGATGTGCTATTTCAAGAAATGTCAGGGTGGCATGTATTTTATCTTAAAGTAAGTTAATTTTTAAGTAAATAAGTCTTTAACTTTCCCAAAACTACAAGTTTCTATGGGGTTATACGGTAATGTGTCTGTTTCTTTTGTGTAAAGCGTTATGCATGACTTCAAGGAACGCCTACGTCTTGTTCATCCAGTACAAATGTGTTGTGGATGACAGCAATGTGGGCATTATTACAAGGGAATAGAGTCTGGACCACTGAAGGAACATACAGGTCAAAAAGCATTTCCTTGTTAACAGAAAGGTCTATATCAGGTTTTAAAAATCAATCACGGGACGTAACAGAGAAATGGGCCATGGACAGAGGCAACTGAAGCTTCCAGCCTTCCAGGCAGTAAGTACAACGTGAGGTGACATTACTGCAGTGTTAACTGAAGTCCCAGCCACATGCAAGACATGCCATTCCCAAATAATGGGTGAGGTCATGCACTCTATTTTGCCCAGATTCCCTCTGGAGTAAGGACTAATTAGAGAGCCAGTGTGATGGGAAGACTGGAAACGGAGCCTCTGGGGAGGTGTGGAGGAAATTGACTCGGAATTGAACTCAGGAAGAGACAGCCAGAGGAAATTGGATTGTTGTCTTCAAATGTATCCAGGGAAGCCGCACATGCTACCTCATTCTAGTCTTCTCTAACTACATGTTGGCACCCTTGACCCACCGGCAGCAAGGAGCCTTGGTGATTCTCCTCTAATCTCATCCAGTGTGAAATCTGTTTCAGAGTGCAACTTTTCAAAAACCCCTTGCCAGTGACTGGACTTCCTGGCAAGGAAGACTCGAGGGGAAAGAGGCAATGACTGGCTTCCTTTAAGTCTGGCAGTCACATCAGGACCAGCACAAAGCAATCCACTGGTGCAGGCGACGGTGTTACAAAGACAGTCCCGTGAACAGGTGCCTGCGCTGTGGCGGCCACCAGAAAACACCGGTGTCCAAGAGAAGCTCTGAGTCACCCAGCTGTCAAAGGTGCCATGAGAAAGGAAAGTTCTTGTTCAATGTAAAGGCGGTGAAACTGAGGCAATGTTGACGGGCACAGCAGGAGCGCCACAGCCATTTATAGTATAGACCTCGAAATGTGCAGCTGGCAACCAGCTACTGCTTCCTGCCCTGCTCCCCACATAACCCACACAGGGCTTCAAAGATTCTGCTCTTCTGGACATGAGGAAACCAGGGAATGGAAGGCTCAGGGCATGCCTGGCACACGGGGGAACAAACGCCAGTCACTGGATCCAAGACCAAAAACTGGGCTGTTCACCACTATAACTTAGGACCCAATTGAGACCCACGAGGAATGGATGAAGAAGGGAGCTTCATGAGGTGTAGCAGCTCACTCCACAGTGAAGGTGCCAGTGAATCCCATTGCAGTAGACACTCTAAAGCCAGGGGTAATTTAAAAATATATTCTTCACTTAAGAGACAAATACATTTCCCCAGGGAAAACCCTTATAGACTTCAGCCCTTTACCACCAGTTATGGCTTAAGCCAGTCTCAAAGCTATTAGAGAATGTAGACCTTAGACAGTGTCCCCGTTGTCCACAGTAGGTAAGTTTCCAGAGGCTGATGGACGCCTAAAGCCATGGATGGCCAAACCATGGGTTTCGGCACCTCAGCCTATACTCTCTTCTGTCATTGAATCTAGCACTGGCTGCTTTGGGCTTAAAGGGACCATGTGACAGCTGCTCTCAGTTATACATGAATCTCCACCACCAATACTCTGATGCTTACAATCATTATTAAATAAAATAAGATCACTTGGCCTATTGCTTTTCTCCTCTCTGACAACTAGCTAAGCAGCGTAAAAGGAAGAAGACTTAGTCTGGCTTATGGATTCAGAGCCTTTAGTTCATACCTGGCTGGCTTTGTCATTTGGGACCTGAGGAGAAGCTGTATGTTTACCATGAAGCTGTGCACCTTATAGTGGGCAGGAAGCAAACAGAGCCAGGACAAAGTAGGAAGCAAGCCTACTTCAAAGGTCTGTGCCCATGACGTGCCCTCCAATGAAGCCATACCCCTGTAAGTTTCAGTATATAAAAGCAATGTCTTTAATAGTGTGTCCTCAGCAATATTTAAAGTAGACATGAAACACATACACACACAAAAAAACAACAAAAAAGTTAAAATCACAAACACTTTTAAATTAAAAACTGAGATTGTTAACTTGGAGTTAACAGTGAATGAGAATGACGTGTCGCAGAAAACTGGAGTTTTCTCGAGTTGCCCAGCAGTGTTTCCCATTCTCAACCCCTACAGTGCATCACCACTCCACATGGAGAGTCCATCCATGTCCCCTGTCCTGGATCCTGGGGGGCCTAGGAATCATTTGGAACACTTGTGACCAAAGGACGTCAGGAAAGCATGGGGAAGGGAGACATCACTCTGGAAGACTGGAAGTGTAGGTGCTGTCTACCCAAATTCAGAAAAGAGGTGACCTTCCTGACTCAAGGTTCTCAGGTGCGCAGACCTGTGTTGCAGCTCCAGGTGTGACCAGCATTACTTATGCATCTCCCAGTGCTCATTGCTAATTTGGCCAAAGTTTACCAGCAAGTTGGCCCCATTTTAAGCAAAGCCACCTGGCTTCTTTGACAATATGCACTATTGTGATCACATTTACGTTTATTTTACATCATTAATTTTTTAGGCTAATATAAAATGCAATGTGTCTCTAATCTCAGGAGAAAATACATGGTATCTTCTCCCTCATCTGGTAGATCCTATAGTATAGACATGTATATGCTCAGACAAAGGTGGGTGTAATATAGCATTAGAAAGGAGACCCCCACCCAAGATGTTAGAGATGCCAGCATCATGGAATACCTGCTGAGGAGAGCTGCTAACAGGGAATGGAACCAGCCCAAGAGAGAGAAGTGTGTCGCAGTCAACAGAGCTGAAAGGAGCTGGAGATCTGAAGAGTGTTTTACCATCACACATGGAGATGCAGAGTTTGGAGTGTGCACAGCTGGTTTTTCGTCTTGCTTTGACCCACGATCTCCTCACTATTCTCCCTTTCTCCCATTTTGGAATGGTAATGTACATCCTGTGCCATCACAAGTTGGAAATACATCATCTGTTTTTGATTTTGATTTTATAGGGGATTACAGTTAGGGATTGCATGAATATCACAAGAGACTTTGAACTTTTAAGCACATTTGAGACTTTTATAGACTATGGGGACTTTTTAAGTTGGATTGAATGCATTTCTGCATTAAGGGAGCCAGGGAGTGGAATGTGGTGGTTTGAATAAGTATAGCCCCATGGACTCACGTGTTTGAACACTTGGCCCACAGGGAGTGGGACTATTAGGGGGTGTGACCCTGTTGGAGGAAGTGTGTCACTGTGGAAGTGGGCTTTGAGGTCTTATGCTCAAGCTACATCCAGTGTGGCACACGGTTTCCTTCTGCTTCCTGCAGACCAAGATGCAGCTTCTCCTTCTCCAGCACCATGTCTGACTACACACTTCCATGTCCTGTCATGATGATAAAGGACTGAACCTCTGAAACTGTAAGCAGCCTCTTTATTAAAAAACTGGTAAAATATTAGGTGATGAGGAAGAATTGGATACAAGTAAAGGGCATATGCGTCATGAAAGAGGATGTCATTCTGACTGGTGATTTTAGTTTTAACTCTGTGATGGATGCGTTGTTTTGGGATTTGGTGTGTGTGTTGGATAAATGCATAGAAATGTAATTAATGATAAAAGTATAAAATCCAAAGCAAAGCTCAAAGCTAAGGAACGGCTTCCTAACTGTATCAGTGAGAAGAATGTACCTGGGGTTCTGCAGGTGCTCACCTGAGTGGCCATGCTGATCTTACTGTGTGATATTTCTCATTTGAAAGCTCTGTATAGTAAAGCGACTATATGAAATCATCTTACCATGCCATCTTCCTACAGGCAAATCTTCATATATTGTTCTCTCCCCTCCCCCTCCCCCACTGTCCTCCTGGCCCCCGGGGCCTTCCTCTATCTAGTTCCTCTCCACCCCTGGTTGGTCCCCCTTTCTGTTTTCCTAGAGTATGAATTCTATCAGCCTCTTTCCAACTTCCTTTAAGATCTCTCTCTCAAACCTCATGGTTCTTTTTCTTGATTGTGTGTTTTCTACACACAGAAAAATGCATGCATTCATATACATGCCTACGTACTTATCTGGAACGTATCATGGATTTGTGTACCATCATTACAAGCAGGGCCATCTCATGCGCCTCTGGGGGTTTCAGTTTAGCCTCCGTGCTGCTGAAGTAAGGCTTGGAAAAAGTGAACTGTGTAGGAGTCCCTTAAAAAGAACAGGACTCGAAAGTATGTCACTGTCTTAGTGTTCCATACATTTTCCCCAAAGAGAGCCACATCAGCCATTTATTATAATCCTCCACTCTGCCTGGGTTGTAATCCTAATTAGCTGCTATTAATTTTTAAAAAGCAAGAAATTAACTTCTCATTTTTTTAAGTGGAAGGAATTGGGAAGGGCTTCAAGATTGAAAATGACCTTGAGGGACCATATCATATAGCATGTGAGAAAGGCACCACTAAGAAAGGCAATTTCAAGGAAACAGCTGACCAAAATGGGTAACTCTGTCTGTCAGTTTGCTCCTATCTTGATTTCCTGTTGGGGAGATGAGAAAGAAAAACTGTGAGCTAGAAGGAAGACAGACAAAGCAAAGTTTATCTGGGACCGTGAGGTGAATAAAAACAGAGCCGAAGCAGAAAATACAGATTAAAACACGAAAAGGATGTTAACAGGTCCAGAGTAAAATGGGAAATCCATCAACCGCGTGTTTTAGCTTTTAATTTATACCAATCACACATCAAAGATGCACATGTACACATCTCTGTGTGTATGTCTTTGTGTATGTGTGCATCTGTGTGTGTATGTCTTTGTGTATGTGTGCATCTGTGTGTGTATGTCTTTGTGTGTGCATCTGTGTGTGTATGTCTTTGTGTGGATGTCTTTGTGTGTGCATCTGTGTGTGTGTGTGTGTGTGCCCGCGCGTGCGTGCATGTACACGTGTTTGCTTTTTGGTAGTCTAACACTGGCAGCTCCCTTCATTCTGCTTGGACCTTCTTACTTGACAGACGAGAGCTCTGAGCCTGAAGACAGTTTTAACACCTGCCCAAATTCTCTTTGCCAATCTGTGTTAGAGAGGAAGGGATTTGCTTTCAGCTTGGTTTTCTGCCTCCATACCCACCCCCACCTCTAGCCTGTGCCCTGCAATGTCCAGCATTACCACCTCCCCGCCTCCCTGCTCCTATGCTGCGGTGAACTGTGGACCTCCACAGCACTGGTCCCATCTGCCACCAGACCTCTTGAGCCACCAGGTGGATGATGCAAACACTGCTCTTACTCGCACCAGTTAGGTTTCCTTGCTTGTTGCTCTTTCTGCACCAGCAACTGGCATAGTGGCCAGAATCACCAAAGTTTATACGTATTTACTTAACAGATTGGGAAAAGTGCAGATGGATCTCTCATATAAACATTTGGCTGCCTATTGTCATAAGAAATGAGGTTATGACCCTTTTTATACCGTCTCAGCTGGTCCATAGGTGTTCTCCTCACCCTATTGGCCCCACCGGTCGTCAGCTCAGAACCTTCCTACAGGTTCTGTTTGGGGGACGGGTTGGCTCCTTGCTGCCTGCAGAACTAAGATTATTAGGGTGCTTCAGCTCTCACTTGAAAAGTAACAGGAAGCAGCAGCCTCCCAGAGACACACAGAGCCAATGGATGTTTGAGCTCGCAGGGTCACCTCCTCTGGCTGGCTATCTGCTACAGAGGAGGAAATCAGGCTAAACCATGCCTACTTTCTACATTCAGATTTCTCTCTGTCTCCTACTAACACAATGGGATTTTATTCAGATAAAAAGAATGAGATTATGCTGTTTCTAAGAAAACAGATGCAACTGGAGATTACATGTTGAGTAAATTAGGTCAGGCAAAGAAAGACAAATAAGATGTTTTCTCTGTTTGTAAATTGAAGATTGTGTGTGTGTGTGTGTGTGTGTGTGTGTAGATAGATAGATAGATAGATAGATAGATAGATAGATAGATAGAGATACATAGATATATACATAGATAGATACATAGATAGATAGATAGATAGATAGATAGATAGATAGATAGATAGATAGATAGATATTAGTCTATACCTATGTCATTGAATTAGGAACAAAATTGTCCATGGGACAAAGAAGACTAATAAAGAGGTGACAAAAGAAAGGCAGATGGGGGCACAATCGATGTACCTTATTGATTTATACAAAATCTTTAAAAATCTAATACTCTTCATAGATTAAAAAATAAAAGCCAGTCCTCTAGTGAGCAGCTTGGAGAACTGATTTACATAAGAGACACCATGTAAATGTCACAGAAAAAGACATGCTTGGCCTGAGGAAATGGCCAGGTCAGTAAAGTGCTTGCCAAGCAAGTATGGAGACCTGAGCCTGATCCTCCAGAAGCCATGCTGTAATCCAAGTCCAAGGGGGGCAGAGACAGGAGGATCCTTGGCCAGGCAGACTAACTGCCTGTAACTCCAGCTCCATGGGATCCAACTCTTCCCTCTAGTATCCCATGTCCTTATGCCCTATACATGCACAGACATGCACACATATGCATAAAGAAAAATAAATATTTAAAATATAAGACGGCGAGTGACTGAAGAAGACACCTGACATTGCCCTCTGACCACTATCCATACATGCATACATGTGCTTCATGTGTTCACACATGAACATGGACAGACAGACACCCTAGCAATGAAAATATCATCAGTCTCATATCCCGAATTCTTTTGACATTATATTTATGTTGTTAATTAACATTTTATACTATGTAATTTGTTGAAGAAAATGAGAAAGCAGCTTATCAAGTCCAGCACATTAAATTTAACATTTCCATCTACTTATTGCAAAGTGAAATGCTACATACAATCTGTGTCATAGCAAATGAATGTGTTCTGCAACATCTCCAAAGAGGTAGGAGATTTGCGGGGAGAGGAGAGCCCGAAAGTCAATGGAACGGCTCACAGATTCCATTTGCGGAGGCGGGGGGAGGGGGTTCCCTGTCCTTAGGTGACATGATAAACTTTAAAGAGGAAGAAATTTCTATCCACTTGCTGATTGCTTGACTAGACAGAGCAAATTTCCTTTCCTCACACAGCCACGTAATTAAGCCAGGAGAAATACCTGGAGGATCGGAAAGACCGCCGAGTGGGAAATTAAGGTAGAGTCTAAAGAAGTCAAGCCGTCCTGAAAGGCAGACTGGCTTCCCTGTACTGTTTTGCTTTAACCCTGATTTGAGTCCCCCGCCCCCTGTCTTTGCCATGTCTACCATTCCTACTTTAAATCTGTATTTGTCATGTATGGTCACATGTGTTTTGTCCCCTAGACCCCACAGTGTGAGTCTGGAGTCTCTGAATGACTGTCTGCTCCGGTCGATGTCACAGCATCACTGTTCTGGGTACCTTGGGACCCATCTAAGGACACAGCCTCCAAGATGACTCCCTGTCATATGTCCTAGGTGTCAGGGTCTCTGAGTCCATCTCTGTCCTATTTCAACTCACTTCACAGTGATGCTTGGGAGGAATAGTGTGCACAATGCTGGGTGAACGCAACAAAGGTGACTGATGACACGGGAAGGAAAACTTGGGAGGATGGAGGAACTCGCCGCAGAGAAAGTCATGGGGAGGGGTCTTGCCATGATCTCCCACAACTGCTCTCTGGGCCTCCCCCCTCACCTCCACAATTATGTTATAAGCTAACAGAAATGAAAGGCATATATAGCTGCAAGCAAGTAGCCCATCCCTGGGTCTCTGGTGTGTATCAGAATATAAAAGAGAAAATGCAGCCACCTCTAGCTCTCTCATTGCTTTGACTGTGCCACAGTGAGTCCTGGGCATCTGTGTGACCAGCATGCTGTGACTGTTGATGTCTGAAACACTCTTGAGTGTCTCACTAAAGACACAGCTCTGTGGGACTTAAGCATCATTACCTAATTGAAGGACTTAATGGAGTCATTAACTTTTGAAAGCATCTTGGTAATCCTGCTTCTCTTGGTTAGCACCATCCTTCCATAACCTGAGATTCCAGCAGGCACATGGCCCTGAGCTCATTCTGAAGAGCTGTTCAGTTTTGACATGCAAACCTTCAAGCTGAGACACTGCCACCTGCCACTGTGTATGTGATACCGGCATCTTTTCTCCCGACATGCCCCTCCTAAGGGCTTCCTTCTAAAAGGCTCTATCTATGGTGCTCTAAGAGGAACAACACAAATAAAAAGTGCTTCCCATTTACAGGACCATGTAAAGTGTGAAGAAAAACAGGACACTCAGACAAGGACAGCAAGCAACATCAGTGGACAATGTTGAGGCTAAGGTAACTGAGAAGGATCAATAACCTAGTTGCTCTCAGAAGTACCAGGAACTTGTCAGGAAGTAAAAAATACAGGATAGGACCCCTTTTGTTTTTAAGATTTTATTTTATTTTATTTTTGGTTTTTCAAGACAGGATTTCTCTATAGCTTTGGAGCCTGTCTTGGAACTAGCTCTTATAGATCAGGCTGGACTCGAACTCACAGAGATCCTCCTGCCTCTGCCTCCTGAGTGCTGGGGTTAAAGGTGTACTTTAGCACCATCCAGCTAAGATTTTTGTTTTATTTTTAAATTGCATGCACACATGTGTGTCTATATGTGGCTTTGTATCTACAGAAACTGAAAGAGGATGTCAGAGCCCCAGGAGACGGAGTGGCAGGCTGTCATGAGCTGCTTGATATGCGTGCTAGAACCAAACTTAACCTCTGGGAGAGCAGTTTTAACTCCTAACAATGGGGCCAGCTTTACGGTCCTACAGTTTTCATCTTTAAGGGGGATTTTCAGTCCCACAATACTTCTAGCTTCATCTCAGGAGATAGCTCATGTCCTACCAAACAATGTTGCTTATTTAACAGCTCGGGCCCCAGTAAGACATCACAGGTACAGTTTCCCCTTCAAGCAAGAACACTTTATTTGTATAATGTAGAATGTGCTCTACAAATATCCTCTGCAAGTGTCACCATCATGACGTGAGCATATGGCGCATCCCACTCCCTGCACTTCCTGTGGAAAGCCCAGCACCTCTGCACCAAACTACAGTAACTTAATGGCTCCCATCATATAGGAAGACTTCAGAATCTGCATCAAAGTTGCTGGGACAGTCTTTTGCTGATTAGTAAGGGAGATTTCTTACTCTCCAAACTTCCAAACATATGGAAAACACTATTCCCAGCAAGCATTTAAATTATGCGACCAAGGGGCACCATTGAATCTGACTTTTTTCCAGTTAGCATTCCAGGTCCTGAGGACTTGGCCTTCTTTAATGAGCCCACATAAGCCATGTGAAAAACGTAGTGTGAACGACTGCCAGTTTCAATCCCAAGGTGTGGTGTGGAAAGATTGAAAAATAGTGAACAAAGTCAGTCAATGACCTCTTAATGGTCTTCTGAGAGAACAGGGCTCAGGCAAATACTACCCTGATTCCGGAAAAACAGATGCATGTTGAGGGTCTAAACTGGGATCTGTTACCCATGCAGAAGCTGCTGGGACCATAATGAATTCCCACATGTCCATCTAGATGAGTCAGCTTGATGCTGAGTTTGGACAGGCATGCAAGTTCTGGGGTCAACAGTGCTGGAGAGAGCGAGGCCATGCTTTCGCGGGCTTTTTTTCCAGGAGCCCTACCAAGCTCTCCTGTCGATGGTCTGAGAGAGATGCACTCATGTGTCTGGCAGGATAAGAAGAACAAGCAATGAAAAGCAGTCCAAAGTGGCCCCACCACACAAGCTGCCCCCCCCCCCCGCAAGGCTTGGCCAGAGCCCTCTAGCAGGTGGAGAAAACTCTTCCCATACAGCTCTCTCTGTTCTCCTCCTTTTCTAATGGGAAAGAAGTACAGACGACCGGAATAGCAGAAGGAAAACAGCTGAAAAACATTAAAAGTAGCAGAAATAGTGATGACAGAAAAGTTTCCCATAGTTAACTATAGACTCTAAGCCACAGTAGTCTGGTGGTCAGAGAACAAAGAGAAGGATGAAGAAGAGAACAAAAGACGGAAATGAAGCCTCTGAATAAATTATCAGGTTTCAGAAAACCCAGGGAAAGTGGCTGTCTTATAAGACAAAGATGAGGTGGCACTGTGTGACCTGCGTGGAAGCAGAAGCGGGAATCCCAGGAGAAACTCAGATGAGGAAAGGAGAGGAGGGCAGGGAAATGCTTATGTGACTGAGAAGACTAGCTGCCAGCCTGGATTTCTCGATGGTGTGAACCTGTTCTTCAAACATAAAGATGAACAAAAGTCAAAGGGAATAATCAACTCCAGTACAGGAGAGATGGTGGGGTCACCACAGGAGAGATGGTGGGATCACCACAGGAGAGATGTGAGGTCACCACAGGAGAGATGTGAGGTCACCACAGGAGAGATGTGAGGTCACCACAGGAGAGACGGTGGGGTCACCACAGGAGAGACAGTGGGATCACCACAGAAGAGATGGTGAGGTCACCACAGAAGAGATGGTAGGGTCACCACAGGAGAGAGGATGGGATCACCACAGGAGAGATGGTGAGGTCACCACAGGAGAGAGGATGGGGTCATCACAGGAGAGATGGTGGGATCACCACAGGAGAGATGGTGGGGTCACCACAGGAGAGATGGTGGGATCACCACAGGAGAGATGTGAGGTCACCACAGGAGAGATGTGAGGTCACCACAGGAGAGATGTGAGGTCACCACAGGAGAGACGGTGGGGTCACCACAGGAGAGACAGTGGGATCACCACAGAAGAGATGGTGAGGTCACCACAGAAGAGATGGTAGGGTCACCACAGGAGAGAGGATGGGATCACCACAGGAGAGATGGTGAGGTCACCACAGGAGAGAGGGTGGGGTCATCACAGGAGAGATGGTGGGATCACCACAGGAGAGATGGTGGGGTCACCACAGGAGAGATGGTGGGATCACCACAGGAGAGATGTGAGGTCACCACAGGAGAGATGTGAGGTCACCACAGGAGAGATGTGAGGTCACCACAGGAGAGACGGTGGGGTCACCACAGGAGAGACAGTGGGATCACCACAGAAGAGATGGTGAGGTCACCACAGAAGAGATGGTAGGGTCACCACAGGAGAGAGGATGGGATCACCACAGGAGAGATGGTGAGGTCACCACAGGAGAGAGGATGGGGTCATCACAGGAGAGATGGTGGGATCACCACAGGAGAGATGGTGGGGTCACCACAGGAGAGATGGTGGGATCACCACAGGAGAGATGTGAGGTCACCACAGGAGAGACGGTGAGGTCACCACAGGAGAGATAGTGGAAGTCATCACATAAAGAACCTTGAAGAAACAAGCACTTCTGGGGGTTCGATCAGCACCATAAGCCCTAAGTTCAATCCTGGCTGCGACAAAAATAGATAAAGGAGGGCAAAGGGAACCCAAAGAACAAACTAATAGATACAGGTGAAATCAACACAATAAAAAATAGGAAGATGGGAAAATAAGCAAAGGCTGGTGAGGCTGTGGAGCATGGCACCCCTTATCCACTGACAAGATGCAAGTACCTAGCCACACTGGCTACTGTCTCTGATGCAGCCTCATTGGAGTTTACCTCACTGTAGAGGTTTAGGGGAAATTGTTGATTGAGTAGATGAAGCTGACCAGAACTGAAATAATCACACAGAAGCTGTATTAATTACAACACTGCTTGGACTATTAGCTTATGCATATTTCTAGCTCACTCTTACACTTTAAATTAACCCATTTCTATTATTTTATATTTTACCATGAGGCTCGTGGCCTACCAGCAAGGTTCCAGCTGGCAGCTTGCACCTTTCCCCTCTGGTGGCTACATGGCACCTCCCATACTCTGCCTCCTTTCTCCCAGCATTCAGTTTAGTTTTCCCCCACCTAGCTCTGTTCTACCCTGCTATAGGCTCAAAGCAGTTTCTCATTAACCAATAAAACCAACACATATACAGAAGGACTTCCAATACCAGTCTTATATTCCTCTCTAGGGGCTTGGATATAAGGCATGCACCACTGGGATTAAAGGCATGCACCACGCAAGTTCTATGGCAACTAGTATGGCTACTGGGATTAAAGGTGCATATCATTGTGGCTACTGGGATTAAAGGTGGGTATTACCATAATCTGGTCTGTAAGGCTGACCAGTGGGACTCTTTTACTCTCAGATCTTCAGGCAGTCTTTATTTATTAAAATACAATTGAAATGTCACTAAAAGTAGGTTTGGAAATGAAAGATGTCTATTAACCCAAAGGCAATGGACAGCACATGAGCATTCAGCTCCTAGCTCTGGGCCATCCTGAAGCTGTAGCTGGGTGGTTTTGCCCTCAGTGATTCAGCAGCTCAGCCTTGAACTCCAAGGTTATCCACAGGTACAAACATCCCTTGCTGTTCATCTGCATGTAAAATAGACATCAAATTATAAAGACAAAATGTCCAGGGGAATTTGCTACACGCTCCTGTTCCCACTCAACATACCCAGTCGTTCACAAGGTACCGCCCAGAGACAGCTTCCCACTTCCTCAGTTTCCTCCTCTGTGAAGGGAGAGTTATAATAGTGATGATTTGGTTAGTGCTAATGTTGGTTGGAATGATGCCCAACACAAAATAATAAAATTAAATAGAGCTTACATTTAGCTGTTTTAGGAAACTCATTCAAGAATGCCTCCTGAGTTATTTTACTCAGTATAGTGACTTCTAGATAAATCCTCGCTATAAAAAATAATAGAACCTTTTTGTTGTTATTTTTCCTTGTTTTGTATTTGAGACAGTATCTTGTGTAGCTCAGACCAAACTGGACTTGCCCCATATCTGAGGCCAGCTTTACCTCCAAGTCCTCCTGCTGCCTCCGGAGTGTTGGGAACAGGCATGCCCACCACAATGCCCAGCTGGCTTCTTTACTTTGAAAGACTAATATTCCATTGTGTATATATACTGTATTTCTCAAGGCCTTTAAAATCATCAAACCTATAAGGCAGAGAATGGAGTGGTGATGCAAGATGCTGAGAAGGGAGGTGATGGGGAGTTGATGATTGATGGGTGCAAGCTCCAGGAATGCTGGGTAATGAGTTCCAAAGAGCTGCTGCAGAAGCTGCACATACTTGGCAGATGTTATGTGCACCTATGAATGCTGAAAGGGCAGATCTTATGTGCGGTATTCTTCACACACAGATATACACTCATATGCATAAACAGCAGAAACATATACAAACAGACATACGCATATACAAATAGACATGCACACGCATAAGACATTAGTATGCACATACACATATACATAAACAGTATATGTGTGCAGTACACCACAACCACCACCAAAGAACACCAGGACATTTTGAAGGTGATGGCCATGCTTGGAGCCTATGTATCAGAGAGGCTGGCATGCGTCCAGATGCAACCAACATACACATTAGATATGTGCACTTGTATGCATTAGCAGTTCCTCAGTAAAGCTTCAGAAGCAAGCAGTAATGACACCAGCAACACATATGGAAAGTCTGCAGTCAGACATGGAGCATAGACCTCCCTCCTGATCAGTGCTGGCAGGGCCCTGAGTAGCTCTGCGGAAGCATGCTCTCCCTTCCTCATCCAAAAAGTGAAGAACTCAGCTAGGAACGCTGACAGTCTCTCACACTTGTCACGAGAGCCGATGCCAATGACTGCCATAGACAGAGCCCCAGGAGCCCTTAGTGGCATGTGCGGAAGACTGCAGGAGGCTCATCAGCGCACAAACATTCCAGTATGTTAAAAATTCAAACCGAGAACTGAAAACTAATAAGATACAGGAGGATAGAGAGGGTATTAGACACGATGTGGCTGCTTCATTTACCTGGCCTTCTACAGAAAGTCCATGAATAAAGAAAGCAACCCGGTCACCTTATTGAGACCCAAATGCCTTTGTCATCAATCACCCACAACCACCACCAAAGAACACCAGGACATTTTGAAGGTGATGGCCATGGATGACGAGATGGATGACGAGACAGACTGCATGGAGTCTGATGGATTAAATCTTCCTGGGAACAATTTCTGCTTTTAGAGGAACAGAAAATCCTGTCTGCATTCATCCCTCGTGTTCAATTACAGCCAACAGCTCACTTAAGCATACCTGCTTCTCAGGAGACAGAGGTCAGAGCAAGGAGGGGTTAGATGACCACCCATCCTTCAACTTTCCAGGGACAAACTGACAGACCATGCAGATTAGTTTCCTTCACAGAATCTGACTTAGGAAGGGCATGTGGTCCTCAGCAGCACCCCTACACACCTGTGCTTTCAGCCCGGAAGAACAGGTGGGAACAGCATGGCCCCAGCCCAGCCCTGGGATCAGAATGGAGAAATATGTTAGAAGTGGGGCTAAGGCCTCAAGAAGTATTTCAGCAAACAAACAGAAGATAAAAAAGTAGTAACTTCTGCAGAAGGCTGCATAGCTGAAAACCAAGCAATGACCATTGGCTTCTGGCGAGGGTCCTGCTAGATTTTTATTCTTACTGCAAAGGGGACCACTGCCTCACTCTGAGCTGTTGGAGTGTGGCCAAGCACGCTCGCACAAGGAGCCCATTTACTAAAACACAACTGATGGCAAAGAGCAACTTTTAAGGGCAAGATGCAACCTTGAGTTTCCACACTGATCTTGATGCTGACTGGGGTGGGTACATTTTGCCAGATGGCATCTTCACAAATCTCTTCTAAAAATGGGGCTTTCTTTGTCTCACTTGACCCTCTGACAGGGGAGACTGTGCATTTACATTCCCCAGTTCTTAGATCCTGGATTAAGTTGAGATTTTTTTTGATTGATTTTTATTGAGCTATACATTTTTCTCTGCTCCCCTCCCTGCTTCTCTCCTCCCCCTCAACACTCTTCCAAGGTCCCCAGGCTTCCAATTTACTCAGGAGATCTTGTCTTTTTATACTTTCCATGTAGATTAGATCCATTTATGTCTCTCTTTAGAGTCCTCATTGTTGTCTAAATTCTCTGGGATTGTGATTTGTGGGCTGGTTTTCTTTGTTTTATGTTTGAAAATCACTTGTGAGTGAGTGAGTACATATGATAATTGTCTATCTGGATCTTGATTACCTCACTCAAAATAATGGTTTTTAGCTCCATCCATTTGCCTGCAAATTTTAAGATGTCGTTATATTTTTTCTGCTGTGTGACACTCCATTGTGTAAATGTACCACATTTTCCTTATTCATTCTTCTGTCGAGGGGCATTTAGGTTGTTTCCAGATTCTGGCTATGACAAACAATGCTGCTATGAACATAGTTGAGCATATGTCCTTGTGGCACCAATGAGCGTCCTTTGAATATATACCCAAAAGTGGTATTGCTGAGTCTTGAGATAGGTTGTTTCCTAATTTTCTGAGAAATCACCACACTAATATCCAAAGGGGCTTACCAGCTTGCACACCCATCAGAAATGCAGGAGTGTTCCTTTTGCCCTACAACCTAACAAGCATAAGCTGTCATCGGTGTTTTTGATCTTAGCCATTCTTGCAGGTGTAAGATGGAATCTTACATTGATTTGCATTTCTCTGATGACTAAGGATGTTGAGCATTTCCTTAAGTGTCTTTCAGCCAATTTAGAGTCCTCTGTTGAGAGTTCTTTTTTTAGGTCTGTACTTAATTTTTTATTGGATTATGTTTTCTTTTGATGACCAATTTCTTGAGTTCTTTGTATATTTTGGAGATCCGACCTCTGTCTGATGTGGGGTTGGTGAAGATCTTTTCCTATTCTGTAGGCTGTGGTTTTGTCTTGTTGATGGTGTCCTTTGCTTTACAGAAGCCTTTCAGTTTCAGGAGGTTCCATTTACTAATTGTTTCTCTCAGTGTCTATGTTACTGGAATTATATTTAGGAAGTGATCTCCTGCGCCAATGTGTTCATGTCTACTTCCCATTTTCTCTTTTATGAGGTTCAGTGTGGCTGGCTTTATGTTGAAGTCTTTGATCAATTTGGACTTGAGTTTTGTGCATGGTAATAGATGTGGATTTATTTTTATTCTTCTACATGTTGATATCCAGTTATGCCAGCACCATTTGTTTAATGTGCTTTCTTTTTTCCATTTTATATTTTTCCTTATTTTCAAAAAACAGTAGTCCACAGGTGTGTGGATTAATATCCAGGTCTTCTATTCAATTCCATTGTTTCTTCTGTCTGTTTTGTATGCCAATACCAGGCTCTTTTCAGTACTGTAGCTCTGTAGTGGAGTTTGAAGTCAGGGATTGTGATGCCTCCAGAAGTTCTTTTATTGCATAGGGTTGTTTTGGCTATCTTGGTTTTTTTGCTTTTCCATATGAAGTTGAGTACCATTCTTTCAAGGTCTGTAAAGAATTGTGTCTAGATTTTGATGGACATTGCATTCAACATGTAGATTGCTTTTGGAAAGATTGCCATTTTTACTATGTTAATTCTACATACCCAAGAGCATGGGAGACCTTTCCACTTTCTGGTGTCTTCTACTATTTCTTTCTTCAAAGATTTAAAGTTCTTGTCATACAAGTCTTCCACTTGTTTGTTTAGAGTTACTCTGAGATATTTTATGCTATATGTGGTTATTGTGAAGGGTGACTTTTTAATTTCTTTCTCAGCCCATTTATCATCTGTGTACAGGAGGGCTACTGATTATTTTGAGTTAATCTTGTATCCTGCTATATTACCGAAAGTGTTTATGAGTTGTAGAAGTTCCTTGGTAGAATTTTTGGGATCACTTCTGTAAATCATGTCATCAGCAAACAGTGAGAGTTTGACTACTTCTTTTCTGATTTGTATCCTCCATTGATCTCTTTTTGGTGTCTTATTGCTCTAGCTAGAACCTCAAGAACTATATTAAATAGATATGAAGAAAGTGGACAACCTTGTCTTGTTCCTGATTTCAGTGGGACTGGTGTAAGTTTCTCTCCATTTAGTTTGATGTTGGCTGTTGGCTTGCTGCATATTGCCTAATTTATTATGCTTAGGTATGTTCCTTGAATCCCTTCTCTCTCCAAGACCTTTATCATGAAGGGATGTTGTATTTTGTCTAATGCTTTTTCAGCATCTAATGAGATGATCATGTGTTTTTTTATTTTTTGGTGTGTTTATATGGTGGATTACATTGACAGATTTTTGTATGTTGAACCATCCATCTATCTCCATAATGAAGCTGATTTGATCATGGTGGATGATTTTTCTGATGTGTTCTTAGATTCTATTTGACTATTTTATTGGGCATTTTTGAATCAATGTTCATGAGTGAGATTGATCTGTAATTCACTTTATTAGTAATGTCTTTATGTGATTTGGGTATAAGGGCAATTGTAGCCTCATAAAAAGAGTTTGGCAATGTATCTTCTGTTTCTATTGTGTGGAACAATTTGAGGAGTATTGGTATCATTCTTCTTTAAAAATCTTGTAGATTTTGGCCATTCTGACAGGTGTAAGATGGTATCTCAAAGTTGTTTTAATTTGCATTTCCCTGATCGCCAAGGAGGTTGAGCATGACCTTAAGTGTCTTTTGGCCATTTGAATTTCTTCTGTCGAGAATTCTCTGTTCAGTTCAGTGCCCCATTTTTTAATTGGGTTAATTAGCATTTTAAAGTCTAGTTTCTTGAGTTCTTTATATATTTTGGAGATCAGACCTTTGTCTGTTGCAGGGTTGGTGAAGATCTTCTCCCAGTCAGTGGGTTGCCTTTTTGTCTTAGTGACAGTGTCCTTTGCTTTACAGAAGCTTCTCAGTTTCAGGAGGTCCCATTTATTCAATGTTGTCCTTAATGTCTGTGCTGCTGCGGATATATGTAGAAAGTGATCTCCTGTGCCCATATGTTGTAGAGTACTTCCAACTTTCTCTTCTATCAGATTCAGTGTGTTCAGCCTGATATTGAGGTCTTTAATCCATTTGGACTTGAGTTTTGTGCATGGCAATAGATATGGATCTATTTTCATTCTTCTACAGGTTGACACATCTTCTTCTGGCAGCACCAATTACTTCAAGAGAAAGATGGGCATCAAAGAGGCTCCTCATGAAGTTTGCTAGCCATTGGGTAAGAAACTGCTCTTGCTTGGACTGTTTGATGTTATGCTGTATAAACTGGACATGCAGGACCTACAGAGAAATGACTTCTGAACTTGTGTAAAGGTGGGACGATCCTGCAGGGTTCCTGCTTCATGAAAGACACTGCTAGACATTCTGCTGGACACAGAAGAAAGTTACTTACAAAGTGTCAATATAGGTGGAACTGTCTTTGAAATTTCCTGCTTCATGGAAAAGTGTGCTGGGTACTATGAGCCTGTAGACTGAAGATGGATGCCCCAATGGTCTAGAACAACTTTAGGTGACTGTCCAGACAGCAAGATTTCTCTGTCAGTTCTAAAGTTTTGAAAGCTGTTTACAATGCACTTCTTGTATACTTAGGTAATATTATATCATTCTGGAGTCTTTGATAGAGTTCCAGAATAGATAGCTATAGTTACTGTTTTCCTTAGTTATGATAAAAGATAAAGTAGATGTAAATGTTGTAACTAAAAAAAATCTTGTAGAATTATGAGCTAAAAACTTTTGGTCCTGGAACTTTTTTGGTTGGGAGACTTTTGATGACTATTTCTGTTTCTTCAGCAGTTATAGGTCTGTTTAATTTGGTTATCTGGTGATTTAATTTTAGTAAGTGGTATTTATCCAGAAAGTTGTTCATTTCCTTTAAGTTCTCCAATTTTGTGGAGAACAGGTTTTTAAAAATACAACCTGATGATTCTCTGGATTTCCTCCAAGTCTTTTGTTATGTCCTTCTTTTTATTTCTGATTTTACTTATTTGGATATTCTCTCTCTGCCTTTTGGTTAATTTGGATAAAGTTTTGTCTATTTTGTTGAATTTCTCAAAGAACCAACTCTTTGTCTCATCGATTCTTTGTATTGTTTTCTTTGTTTCTATTTTGTTGATTTCAGCTCTCAATTTGATTATTTTCTGCCATCTAGTTCTCTTGGGTGAGTTTGTTTTTTTTTTTTTCTAAAGTTTTTAAATGTTCTGTTAATTCTCTAGTAGGGGATTTTCCAGCTTCTTTATGTAGGTATTTAGTGCTATGAACTTTCCTCTAAACACTTCTTTCATTGTGTCCCATAAATTTGGGTATGTTGTTTGGACATTTTCATTGAATTTTAGGAAGTCTTTAATTTCTCCTTTTATTTCTTCATTGATCCATTGATGATTCAGATGAGCATTGTTTAATTTCCATGTGTTTGTGGGTTTTCTGGAATTAGTATTGCTGTTGAATTCTAGTTTTAAGCCATGGTGATCTGATAATATACATGGGGTTATTCCAATATTTTGTATCTGTTGAGGTTTGTTTTTTACCAAGTATGTGGTCAATTTTTGAGAAGGTTCCATGAGATGCCAAGAAGAAGGTATATTCTTTTATGTTTGGATAGAATATTCTATCAATATCTGTTAAGTCCATTTAAGTCATAACATCTGTTAGTTCCCTTATTTCTCTGTTAATTTTTTGTCTGACTTATCTGTCCAGTGGTGAGAGTGGAGTGTTGAAGTCTCCTACTACTATTGTGTGGGGTTTACTGTGTGATTTAAACTTTAAAAGTATTTCTTTTACATATGAGGATGCCCTTGTATTTGGGGCAGTTGTTCAGTATTGAGATTTTCTCTTGATGGATTTTTCCTGTGACTAATATGAAATGTCCTTCTTTGTCTTTTTTTATTGATTTTAGTTTTAAGTCTATTATGTTATATATTACGTTAGTATATATATACTTGTTTCTTAGGTCCATTTGATTGGAAATTTTTTTCCAACCCTTTACTCTGAGGTGATATCTGTCTTTAAGGTTGAGGTATGTTTCTTCTATGCAGCAGATGGATGGATTCTGATTTTGTATCCAATCTTAGCCTGTGTCTTTTTATAGGTGAGTTGAGTCCATATATATTAAGGGATATTAATGATTGTTATCTCCTGTTAATTTAGCTTTTGATGTTGGTGATGTTAATTTGTGTGTTTTTCCCTTCTTTGGGATTTGCTGCTGTGAGATCATTAATTGTCTGTGTTTTTGTTGATGTAGCCAACTTCTTTGGGTTGGAGTTTTCATTCTTTACTTTGTGGAGGGCTGGGTTTGTGGCCAGGTATTGCTTAAATCTGGTTTGTCATGGAATATCTTGTTTTGTCCTTCTTTGGTGATTGAAAGTTTTTCTGGGAATAGTTGTCTGGGCTGGCATTTGTGGTCTCTTAATCTCTGCATAAGGTTTGACTATGACCTTCTGGGTTTCATTGTCTCCAATGAGAGGTCTGGTGTAATTATGATAGGTCTGCATTTGATGCAGGTATTACTTGGCCTTTTTCCTTTGCAGCTCTTAATATTCTTTTTTTATTATGTATGTTTAGTGTTTTGATTATTATGTGGTGAGGGGACTTTTTTAGCCAGTCTATTTGGTGTTCTGTAAACTTCTTCTATCTTCATAGGCATATCTTTCTTTAGGTTGGGAAAGTTTTCTTCTATAATTTTGTTAGATATATTTTCTTTGTTTTTGAGTTTAACTCCTTCTTCTGTACCTATTATTCCTTGGTTTGTTCTTTTATGGTATCCCATATTTCCTGGATATTTTGTGTTAAGCTTTTGTTAGATTTAATGTTTTCTTTGACTGATGAGTCTTTTTCCTCTACTGTCTTTTCAGTGCTTAACATTCTCTCTTCCAACTCTTGTATTCTGCTATTTATGTTTGCATTTGTGGTTCCTGATCATTTTTTCGTGATTTCTATAATTCCCTTGGCTTGTGTTTTCTTTGTTGTTTCTATTTCAGTTTTCAAATCCTGAATAGTTTCTTTCATGTGTTTGATTACTATTTTCTTGGTTTTCTTTAAGATACTTGCTGTTGTCTTCCAATTTTTTTGTTTGTCTTTTCTTCCATTTCTTTGAGAGAATTTCTCATTTCTTCTTTAAGAGGAAACATTCTCCTGAAGTTATATTTAGGTTTTTCTTCTGCTTCAACTGTATTTGGTTGTTCAAGTCTTGTTTTGTAGGGTCTCTAGATTTTACTGGTGTTGTGTTGCTCTTTGTGGTGCCATGTGTGTTCTCACCTTGTCTACTCATCTTTTCTTCTAATTGGTGTGGTTGGGACTGTCTGTGACTCTGGTTATTAATCTTCTAAGTGCCAAGCTCAGATGGTTGTTCCTCATGGTACAGTCAGTGCCACAGTTCTAGTTACCTTATTGGTCACTCCATGTCCTGGAGGTCACTCAGAGCTTCTGGGATCTGCTCCACTCCCTTAGAGTTTGCTGTCTCAGGCCTGCTCTGGTCTAGGTTGCCATCTCAGACCTGTTTCTGTAAATGTCCCTGGTCTGGATCTGCTCCTGCGGAGGTTCCTGGCTTGGGGTTGATCTTTCAAAGGTCTCTGGCTTTGATCTTCTTCTTCGGAGGTCCCAGACTCACTCCCAGACCTGCAGAGGTTTTGGCTCAGGCCTACTCCCTAAGAGATTTCAGACTCACACCCAGCCCCTCAGTGGTCCTGGCTCAGGCCTAGTTCCTCGGAGGTCCAAGACTCACACCCAGACCCGCAGGAGTCCTGGTTCAAGTCTACTCCTTTAAAGGTCTCAGATTCATGCCCGGACCCACAGTGGTCTCTGGCTCTGACCCACTTGCTCAGCAGTTCTTCCCCTGTACCTGCTCCTGTAGAGTTCGCTATCTCAGGTCTGCTCTGGCCCAGGTTGCTGGCTTAGTCATGCCTTCACAGATGTCCCTGGTCTGGATCTACTCCTGCTCCCATGGAGCTTGCCTTCTCATGCCCACCAGGCCTAGTTCTCTGGCCCAGTCCTACTCCTATGGGGTTTGTTGCATCAGGCCCACTCCAGCCCAGGTTGTTGGCTCAGTCCTGTGGAGTTTGCTGCCTCAGATCTGTTTTGGCCTAGGCCCTATGTTGAGATTTTTATGACATAGCAATCATCAGTCTTCTTTCAACTGAGGTTCTGATCTTAAGAACAAGGACACACTAACTACATTTTCTAGGACTATCAAAATTCCTTCAAGAAAGAAGCCTGGAGAAGCTGCCTGCTCTGTGGTTCTGAAACGAGATGGAACTGTGTGGAGTCAGTGAGAGAGGAGCAATGGTGCACAGACAGTTTTAAGAACAGGGAAGCTATCCTACACAATACCTGGAAACTGTCAAGCAGAAACACTAACGTCATCTTACATTTGCTCAAACCCATCGAAGGTGTAACACCACGAAGAGGCTGGTGTGAACTGGAATGAAAGCAGTGACAAGAGATTTGGGTTCCTTCGTTGAAGCACGTGACCTACTTTAGCAGGGATGTGAACAGTGGAAGATTCTGGGGGACATAAGTTATATGGGAACTCTGTAGTGCCTGCTTAACTTTACTATGAATCTGCAAATTTTCTAAAAAATAGAATCATTAAGTAGCTAAAGGTTAACACCATGCCACTAATTTTAGTTTCTATGTCACAGGACAAAATATTGACTAGTGAAATGCAGATTGATACTAGTCTTAATTGGGACATTTGGTAAATTCTTCATTTTATATTTGTGTGTAATCCCTTCGTAAGGCTATTGTTACCTAGAAAACCTGAGATTGTGGGGTGATTCAGTGGGTAAAGGCACTTGCCACCAAGCCTGACAACCTGAGTTTGATCCCTGAAACCCATACCAGGGAAGGCCAGACTGACTCCTGCAACTTGCCCTTTGACCTCCACATGCTAGTTGTGGCTCACACATACACACACTAAATTTTTTAGATGATCTATTGCTTTCTCGTTAAAATCTGTGCCCTTAGAACAATGGCTCTGATTTAATCCCAGTTGAAAGATGAATTGCACAGTGAGTATGAAAGTGATAAAAAATAAATAAATAAATTCCCTGTAGGACAAAGAGTTTTGTGGCCAGAGTGGAGAGTCAAAAGAAAGGAGGTGTGGGTGAGTCTGTCACCATTGGCTCTCCCAGCGGTGGGTTTGCCAGCCCATGAGAGGTCACAAATGTAAAGAAAGATGGATTCCAAGTACATTCACAGAACATTTGCTTCAACAGCCTCTGAACGGCAGTTAAGTGAAAACAGTAGAGATTTTATTCTGGGGGTGTTTAACGACTAGCCCATTTGGGGCCCACAGAGCAGAGCCAATCATTCCACAGACACCCACTCCGGCGGTTATGTGGGTTTCTTGGGTTGTTTCCTTTTAAATCAGAAGTTCTCAAACAACTTCAAGGTCTGAGTTCAACTGCAATTAAAGCCACTGAAGAGCAGAAGAGGGTGCGTTTTAAGGGCCTTCTCTTGGCTCATAAAATCTCAGCACAACAAGCCAGGAAATATTCAGTTATTCCTAGGATGCCATAAGCATTTTACAGTTGGGCCATGTTATTCCGCTGAAATCTCTGAGGCAGGATGTTTGGTCTGCACCGCCTTCCACCCCCACCTCCCCCAGCCCCCACTTGATCTTTTTTAAGGACTTGAGGGGTGATTTTGCTTTTCGGTTTTCACTGCTTTCCTTCACACTAGTGTTCCAGAAGGAGATGAACTATCAGAAAAGGTGACCTCAGATGTCTGGGGAGTCCCAAGAGCTGTTCCACAAAGTATTCCTTCCTGCTGGACAGAAGCCAAGTGATGCCCAGTGAACTCAAAAAGGTGCCCCTGAGGGAAAAGCTTGTCCAGTCCATACATACTTCAAGTCAAAAGCCATTTTCTGTGCCTTTGGTTGCCAAATTGTTGCCCTGCCAGCCACTCCCTAAAGCCTGGGTCTCACCTCACTTAGAATCCATGAGAGTGTGCCAATGAAGTTCAAACAACAAGGACAACTTAATTTTGTTCTAAATTGGCCTGACCTTGAACCTCCCACTTGTGAATTTCTAATTTGTCCTAAACCAAATAAAAGCAGCTAATGGCTACAGATGGTTCTATGTCTGACGCCACACAGAGTAACTCCCAGGAGTCGCCTTCAGAATCTCCACAAAGGAGGACACTGAATCACAAAGAAGCAAGACTCATTCTCAAGATCAGAGTGTCAGCATCTTCCCAAGATGGTCAAGCCAGGATTCCAAGGACGGAGGGCACAGAGATGCCTGCTGTGTTGCTAGGTTGCCACTCTGCAACATCTCCGTGATGTTCTGGATCCTCACTTCATTCCCATCTCCCAGTTTCTGTTCCCCCCTGAATGGTTCTAATGCCCCTACCTCTTCAAGGTCCCCCTTTCCTTGAGACACTTCTCTGTGGGGAAATTGTGTTTGCCTTGGGTTTAACCTATCCATCCATCCCCCAGAGGACCTGCTGCCAGCTCCTATCCTGCATCTCTTCCTAATAGTATCACTTTTATGTCTCACCCACAGTCATGCTGCCACTGTTAATTGTCCCACTGGGTAATGTGTGTGGCTTTCTTGAATGGGCTTCATCCAAATGCTAGGCAAGGCATTGGACTGAATGAGAAACCAGCCTAAATGCAGAAGGCTTTGGGCTTAAGCTTCTGAAAGGCAGGCTCAGTGTTTTCCAAATGCCTAAGCAGACCCACTTACTCCCAGCCTACCCTCCACAGCCCTGTATTACTAAGCTCCTGGAAATAAGGCTGGCTTTGCCTTTTTCAGTAGACTGATTCTTGGCATAGCCAGAATTGACAAAGATATCAATAGAAATACCAGAGAGGTATAATGTATTAAATAACTATTTTGTTTTTGCTTTGGTTTAGTTTTTGTTTTATCACTTGTAGGTACATGTGTGTGGGTGTACACACTGATGATGTGGGGGTGCAGGTCACATCTTGGGTGTGGAGGTGAAGAGACAGATGTGCAGAACCGGTTCTCTCCCGAGTTCTAGCCATTGAACTCAAGTTGTCACAGCAACCACTGCCTTTTCCCACAGCACTTTCTTCTTGGCCTACGTTGGCTTTGTTTTGAGTCAAAGTCTCACTCTGTGGCCCAGACTGGCCTTGAGTTCACAGTTCTCCTGCCTCTGCCTCACATGTGCTGGGATTATAAGCAAATGCCACAGGGTGTATCTTATTTTTACATTTTTAAATTTAGCTAATTCACCTAGTCTAATTCTTCCCATTGCTTTTCTCGGTTTGATGGAGCTGGCGGTGACAGATTCAACTTATCCCATGTATGACTATAAGGGAGCCCTATTAAGGAATACCTAAGATATAGACAAACTGTAGAGGACATCCATGGAAGCTAGTATATTAAAAAATGTCCTGCTAATGAGCAAAGGCCTCCTTTCCAAATGCCAGATGAAATCAGTCACGTACATGGGGTCAAAAACTTAAAGTCAGAGACAAGTCAAATGTCAGCAAGTAGTCACCAAGGGTAGGGAGAAGTAGCAGGTACTGCATGGCTGGGCTCCTGGGGCCAAGAAGAAGACACCCTACCTCTGACTGGTCCTACCTACCCCTGGGAGCACAGGACCAGAGCCCCACACAGAAAGAGATACTGCGTGACATGGGAACAGAGGACTCTGACCTTCTAGCCTGAGGAAGGGCAAAATCAACAAAGGGAAACTAAACATATGGATACAAATGTGTTAGAGGGGGAAAGAGAGAGGAGCAGAAACAGAGAGGGAGGGGGAGGGAGAGAAATGTGAGACGGAAGAAGGGAAGAATGAAATAAAGAGGGATGGAGAAAGACAGATAGAAGAGGGAGAGAAACAAGAGAGGTGATAGGAAAAGAGATAGAGAGAAGGGAAGAGAAAGACAGAAAAAAGACTGAAAAACAGAAAGTGAGAGAAAGAAGAGGGGAAGGGAAAGAACAGACCCCCCCCCATCTCAATGAGTGCAGCCACTGCCAAGGTCTTGGCTTCTGAGCATCCACCTCCACTGTGAAAACCCCCTTTGGAGATATGACAGACTCCAGATTAGGGGCAGAAACACGCAAAATGATACTTTATTTTGCCAGAAATGAAGGAAGTGACCAGAAAACAAACACAAAAAAAAATGATGATACATGTCCAAAGCTAGGAAGCAATATAATAAAGAGGATTATAGTCACTAAGCCCGGGATGACATGAGCACAAAAATAGACATTATGAATAGATTCTCCCTTGCTGAGTCCAAGCTGTGAGCCACACAAATATAATTAGGGGCTTAAAACGGTGACAGGAAACACAGTATTTTCAGTTTTGAAACCTCTCGTCACAAAGCGCTCGTTACTAATGAAGAGAAAATGAATGTCTTTACAGTGGGGAATCTAAGACGTGTCCTTAACATGCACGTTGTTCACAAGGGAACAGTCAAATGGTGCATCTTCTGATCGGACAGGGAAAGGAACACACAGCACTTCCGTACCGCCTTCAGCTTTAGGTGATTGAAGAAGGATGCTTAAAAGAAATTCCACACTAGCTCAGAATTGAGTGTAATAGAGGGTTATTTATTTAGGTAGACTCACAGGTCACAATCCTCTGCTGGAACGGGGAACAGCAACCGAATCCAGAAGCTGGAAAAGAGGCCAGACATGCACTTAATAAATAGTATAAGAGGCCACGCCCAAGTGGGCGGGTAACTTAAAGGCTGCTGGTGGTAGGAATTTCTACAGCAGGGGGTGGATCTTTGACTAGCAATGGGGAAACACTAGCCTCCCAAACTGAAGGTGTTCTATGGAATAAGGAGCCCATAACTCAAAAGGATCATGGCAATGGCAAAACTCTCCTGGGTTAAGGAAAATTGAAGAAGTTCAGGACATTAATATTCTAAGTTGGGCCCCTTAGACAAACTCCTGGAGCATGTTTAAGTTTCAAACCCAGGACAAAAGGCTGAGGCGCTTGTTTAATGCACCAAAGCGGGACCTGGCCTCCAAGTTCTCCCAGCATCCCTCAGTCCTTACTTGTTACAGAGTATGGCTGGTCTACCACAACCCCCTACCTCAAACTCTCTCCAGTACAGGGGCTGGGTTGCCCTTCCTCCATTGGATCTTCCCTATATAATCCAGACACTTTGGTTACCTGTCCCTTTTGTACCTTAGCCTCCTGGCTGCTGCACCTGGTTCCCCTCTTTTCTCTCTCCCTTCCCTTCCCCTTCTTCCCATATTGTCTAACTCAGGTCTTGTCCACTGTGGACTCTCCCTGATGTACCCGTCCCTGACTCAGGCTGTGCTCTCCCACACAGCTATAATGACCTTTCTCCTCCACCATACCTAGGAGCAGTTGTTATGAGCTGCAAGGCCAGTGGCCCTGGCAGGTCCCATGGTGGATGGAGGACCCCGCGGTGGGTAAGGGACAGGCAGGTGTGCCCTGCAGAGAGAGCCTGGGTATGGAGAGTTTATTTGGTGGGTATTGGGAGGGTATGAAAGGTTGGGGTGTGGTGGAAAGAGAGAAAGAGAGAAATAGAGAGACAGAGAGAAGAAAGAGGAGAGAAAAGAGGGGAAGGTAGAGAGAGAAAGCTGCCTCTTCAGAAGAAGAGAGGAGAGAGAGAGAGAGAGAGAGAGAGAGAGAGAGAGAGAGAGAGAGAGAGAGAGAAGGGAGAGATTGGGAGTGGGCAGAGCTTGTCTCTTAAAGGGCAGGGCGCTGACGGAAGGTCAGCAAAATTATAACAGCAGTCTTATCTTTTCCTTTCCTTTTTCTTTCTTTCTTTCAATGCCCTGGTGAAATGAGGAGGACGCCTGTGGTGGGGGCTGAAGGACACCACTTTCTGGGTATCTGGGACACCACTGTGGCTATACAGCTGATCCTTGTCTGTAGAAAACACATTCAAATCTTACAGATGTTTGCACTCAAATGCAAGCTTTTCTATATTTTTGAGGAGTTTCAAAGTCATAAATGTTTACCAATACCTCTCCCTGCCTTAGCCAAGTTTCAGGGAACATCAGCAAAGACAGAGAGAAGAATGTAAGAGCTCAAGGATGGGGAGGAGCACTGATATGCTGTCTGGGGATGGGGAGGAGTGCCTTGGCATGCTGTCTGGGGATGGGGAGGAGTGCCTTGGCATGCTGTCTGAGAATGGGGAGGAGCCATGACATGCTGTCTGGGGATGGGGGAGGAGCCATGATATGCTGTCTGAGGATGGGAAGGAGCCATGACATGCTGTCTGAGGATGGGGAGGAGCACTGTGACATGCTGTCTGGTGTACACTGCACTAATAAACTTGCAGCATCTTCGTCTACATAAGACCTATACAAGATCAAGCCAGGCAGCATTCAGCATGGAAAGAAGAAGGTACTCCTACCCACGCTGGGGTCTACCGACTGTGGACTGTGGCTGGGAGAGATATAATCATTTTTCTCTGGGGGTGTGGCCACGAGTAGACTGCCCATGGGAATAGCTCCACATGCAAGCACATAGAGCATCACCACCTAGACAGATATAAAACATCTGATATAAAATAAAAATATACAAGTAAAATTGAAAATAAATTTAAAAATTACAAAATTGAACTTTGCTAAAAAGAGTGGGAATGAAACCTGGTCTCAAGCAAGGTGAACCTGTTGCAGTTACAACACAATACAGTTCTGAATCACAGAAGAGGCAGAGAAACAGCTAGGGCCCTTGAGAACCAGCATGAGGCAGACCCCGGCTTAAATAGAATGAATCAGAAGTTGAAAGAGGAGCATGGAAAAGCAGCACATGCAGTCACAGTGAGCGTGTATATTGCAACAGCTAACGGATGCAAGCTAAGATCTGCACAAGCAAATCGCAAGCTCATTCCCAAAGAACATGGGGAGAAAGCTGCACCTGAAAGTTTTTCCGGTTTGCACAGAGTGGTTTAAAAATTATTGGTCATCTACCGAGACCTGAAAAAGCAAATTTTAATAAACGCCAAAGAAACAGTCATCCACAGAAAACAAACCGCTGGACTCAGTCATGTGCTGACCTTACCTCCAAAGGAGCCTGCAGCCAGCAGAGCAGACCCTAAAAGTCATTGAGGAGCTATTGTGCTGCTAGACAACTCACAACCACATTCCTGCTCCCCCAAACATCTAGGGGAACCGGGATATCTTTGTGAAGTAGCCACCTAGCTCTGTGTGGCCTGGGGTCTTTCTGGCATGCTAGGCTTCTGAGCTCATCACCCCAAATATGTTTTAAAAGCCTTGAGAACTAGACCCCAAGAATGTATATGCCCACCTGCAGAAACCTTGAATTGTCTGAGCCACCCAGGTGGCTTGTCAGGGACTTGTCAGGCAACCAAGATGCTGCCTGATGCAGTTAGATTTATTCATTGCTTACGGTAACAAATAGGCTTCTGAAACATGGGAGCAAGCGTGAGTGACGGGAAAGCATTTGATTGACTCTCTCTTCACCGCCAAGGTGTCATTTTTAAGAGAAAAAGAAATGACTAGGAAATTCTGGAGTTGAGAGCAGAACAAGAAAGGATGGGTACATGAAGGGGCAGCATGCATGCAAATGTGTATGAGAGCAGATATGTGTGCAAGAGCATATGTGTGGATAAGTGAGTGTGTCAGAGTATGTGAGTACGTAAGAGTGTGTTGCTAAGACTGTGTCTGGGTGTATAAAAGCTTTGCATAAGAGTATTTGTGTGAGGATTGTGTAAGATCACTGTGAGTGCTCTTAAAAAGGCACAAGAGCATTGCGTGACTGTGTGTGTAATGTGGGTATGTAAGTGTGTTGGAGTATGAGTGTGTACATTTATCTGTCAGCATAGTATTCTTGTAAGTAAATACCCAAAGGAATTATCTTGTACAAGAAAGGGTTTATCCGGGGCTCAGGTTTCTATAGACCCAGTCCAAGATCAGCTTCTCCCTGGCAAGGGAGCTTCTCCTTTGGCAAGGGTAACATATTGTAATAGGTGTGTGAGACAGGGAAGCAAGGGATCTCACAATCCCACTCTAGTGCACACCTCCAGACTTAACTAAGAGATTCACCCAGCCCAATTGTGCCAATCTGGAAACCATGTCTAATTTTAACACAAGCCTTTGGGAGACACCCAACCTACAAACTATAACAGTGTGTGTGAGAGAGACTCTGTGTGTGTGCGTGCGTGTGCAAGTGTGCACAGAGACATATCATGAGTATGCACACAAAAATAAGAACATAAGGTTTTTCATGGTGGGACGTCCATGTAGCTTAGAGTGTGCTGGGTACTGCTGAGGAGGGCTAGGCTGTTTCAATAAATGTAAAGAAGTACACACAAAAAATGACGAAAGAAGAGACTGAGAGCCATATATGTCTTGCTGCCCAGCTTTCCTAGCAGACTGATAAACAGACTGCAGTTGGGTTTTCTTTAACTCTGGTCTGTGCTCTAATGAATGAATCCCAGAGGCAGGGATTGGTGGGTGTGGGGGTGGGGGTCAGCAGGGGTTGCCTTAGTATTTATTGTGCCAAGACAGCACGAAGGCAAAGCAAGTGTTCAGAATAACTGTCTTGTTAAGATTCTTGTGCCTTGGCCCAGATGCACAGCTCGCAGCCACTCCTCTGGGTTTGTATACTCCCAGGGAGCATGGCAGCAATGGACAGAAACTCTCAAGCTACCTCCAGCTCCAATCTCTCAGCAGCCACAGTTCCCTTACAGACCCAGAAAACACTAGGTCAGCCATGTTTAGAAGTCCTTCAGCGAAGCCCCTCAGACCAAAAGCTTAGAACAATGGACATTTTCTAGCTCAAACGCCCAGGTGTGCGAGGCTCCAGGGAATGCTGTTGTCTGCGGGCCTGGGTGGTCAGCACTGCCAGCTTACAGCATGTGTGTGCTATGCACTCTGGGGCTGAATGGGTTGGTTGGTGAAATGCAACATGCGGTGACGGTGTCAACCTGTTGACACTATGTTTAGAAGAACTGTCAATAGCTGTTTCTCAGAGACAGAGACGCTTTCTGGCAAATGCTGCCATGCTAAACAAGTCCCTGCATCCCCCAAAAAACAATTTAGCACATTACACTGAACACCAGAATAGACTTTCTGATTTATCTCCCACGTACACAGAAGGTAACAATTTGATTTTATCTGTGTGGCATTTTCAAGGCAATACAAGCCATTGCTCTTTTCATTTGCTCGAGGCTTTGGGAAACAGATCAATATTATTAATAAATCGCATTGAACATGGACTTGATTGGTATTTAGTTAAATATTAACAGACTTACCTAGCATTTCTTGTCTGCATCAGTGGACCCCAGACAGAAGTTACTGACACTCAGAGAAGCCTATATTACACAGAGATAAAGGCAGGGCCTCTCAGGTTATTAGGGCCAGGATGTTATTTCAGTCCCGATTTTCCACACATGGATGAAGTGTAAATAGAAATATTTCCATTTTAACTGGCTACTCTTTCCCTCTTCACACACATCACTGGTTCTCAGGCTTTCTACCTGTCTGACCACAATCATTCGCCAGCACCCTGTGACAATCATTCTCAGTAGAGCTCGTGGATTGAGAGAGAGCCATTGAAGATGAGTGGCCAGTGGACTCCGTCGTGCCTTCTGCCACAGTCCCTTTGAGTTCCTCAGAGATTCCTCCATCGGAAGAAAGAAGGCAGTAATGGGGACAGTGATTTCAGTCACAGGCCTATTATTCTTAAAGACTATTCCTCTTTAAAATTCTATCATCTTGAGGTTTTCTTCCTGGACCCTCAGTGCCATCCAGTAAGAAAGACTAAGACACATCACCTGTCTCTCCATTTTTTCTTTTTCTTTCTATTTCTCTGTTATTTTTTTTCATTTTACCTATCAGCCCCGGTTTCTCCTCTCCCACTTCTCCTACCCCTCTCTTCTTCCCATTTAACACCCCCATCCATTCTTCTGAGGCTTAAGACTTCTTTGGGGAGTCAACAAAGTCTGGCATATCAAATTGGGGCAGGATCAAGCTCCTCACCCCTGTATCAAGGCTGAGCAAGGTATCTCACCATAGGGAATGGGGTCCAAGAAGCCAATTCATGCACCAGGATAAGTCCTGGTCCCACTGTCAGTGGTCCCCCACAACAGGTCAAGTGACACAACTATCACCCACATTCAGAGGACTTACCTAGTTCAGTCCCATGTGGGTTCCCCAGCGATCAGTCCAGAGTGTCTGAGCTCCCACTAGCTCAGGTCAGCTATCTGTGGTTTTCCTAATCATGATCCTGAGCCCCTTGCTCATATGATCTCTCCTTCATCTCTTCAACTTCAACTGAACACCAGGAGCTTAGCCCAGTGCTTGGCTGTTGATCGCTGCATCTGCTTCCATCAGTTACTGAATGTAGGTTCTATGATGACAATTAGGGTAGACACCAAACTGATTATAGCGGAAGGCCAGTTAAGGCACTTCAATATTGCTAGGAGTCTTAGCTGGGGTCATCCTTGTGAATTCCTGGGAATTTCTCTAGCAACAACTTTCTTCATAACTTTTGAATGGCTCCCTCTATAAAGTTATCTATTTCATTGCTCTCCTTCTCTGTCCCTCCCCCAACTCTGGCATCTTGAACCCTCATGTTCTTATCCCCCATTCCCACCATTCTACCCACCTCCCAGTTTACCCATGAGATATTAACTATTTCCCTTTCCTGAGGCCCTCCATGTGTGTCCCTCTTAGGGTCCTTTTGTTTACCTAGTTTTTCTGTGGATTGTAGCCTGGTTATCCTTTGCTTTGTGTCTAATATCCGCTTATGAGTGAGTACATACCTTGTTTGTTTTTCTGAGTTACCTCACTCAGGATGGTTTTATTTTTCTAATTCTCTCCATTTGACTATAAATTTCAAGGTGTCGTTGCTCTTACCACTGAACAATACTCCATTGTATAGATGTACCACATTTTCTTTATCCATTTGGCTGCATGTCATCTAGGTTGTCTGCAGGTTCTGGCTATTACAAATAATGCTGCTATGAACACAGTTGAGCAAATGTCCTTGTGTAATTGTGCATCCTTTGGGTATATGCCCAAGAGTAGTATTGTTGGGTCTGGAAGTAGCTTGATTCCCAATTTTCTGAGAAAACACCATAGTGATTTCTAAAGTGCCTGTACAAGTTTGCATTCGCAACAGCAATGGAGGAGTGTTCCCCTTATTCCACCTCCTCTTCAAACAATCATCAGTGTTTTTTATCTTAGCCATGCTGATAGGTGTAAGATGGTATCTCAGAGTTGTTTTGATTTGCATTTCTCTGATGGCTAAGGATGTTGGGCAATTCCTTAAATGTCTGTAGGCTATTTGAGTTTCTTCTGTTGAAAATTCTCTGTTTAGATCTGTGTCCCAGTTTTTAATTGGATTATTTGATATTTTGATACCTAGTTTCTTGTCTTTATATATTTTGGAGATCGGTACTCTGTCCGATGTGAGGTTGGTGTAGATTTTTCCCATTCTGTATGTTATTATTTTGTCTTACTGAGTGTGTCCTTTGCCTTACAGAAGCTTCTTAGTTTCAGGAGGTCCCATTTATTCATTGTTGCTTTCAAAGTCTATGCAACTGATGTTGTATTTAGGAAGTGATTTACTGTGCCCATGTGTTCAAGGTTACTTCCCACTTTCTCACTATGAGGTTCAGTGTGGCTCAATATATGTTGAGGACTTTGATCCACTGGGACTTGAGTTTTATGCATGAGGATAGATGTGGATCCATTTGTATTCTTATACATGTCAAAATCCAGTTATGCCAGCATCATTTGTTGAAGATGCTTTCTTTTTTTCCATTGTACCATTTTGGCTTCTTTGTCAAAAATCAGGAGTTCATAGGTGTGTGGATTAATATAAGGTTCTTCTATTTGATTCCATTGGTCCATGTGTATGTTTTATGCCAATACCAAGCAGTTTTTATTACTATAACTCTATAGTAGAACTGGAAGTCAGGAATGGTGGTACCTCCAGAAGTTCCTTTATTGTACAGGATTGTTTGGGCTATCCTGGGTTTTTTGCTTTTCCATATGAAGTTGAGTATTGTTCTTTCAAGGTCTGTGAAGAATTGTGTCAAGATTTTGATGGGAATTGCATTGAATCTGTAGATTGCTTTTGGTAGGATTGCCATTTTTACTCTGTAGATCCTACCTATTCAAGAGCGTAGGAGATCTTTCCATTTTCTGACATCTTCAATTTTTTTCTTCAAAGATTTAAATTTCATGTCATACAGATCTTTCACTTGTTCAGTTAAAGTTATCCCAGAGGATTTTATGTTATTTGTGGCAACTGTAAAGGGTGATTTTTCTCTGATTTCTTTCTCAGTCCATTTATCATTTTATATAGGAGGGGTACTGATTTTTTAAGTTGATCTTGTATCCTGCCACGTTATTGAAGGTATCTATCAGCTGTAGGATTTCCCTGGTAGAATTATGGAGGTTCCTTATGTATACTATCATACATCTGCAAATAGCAAAAAAAAAATTGACTATTTCTATCCCAATTTTTATCCATTTGATCTCCTTTTGTTGTCTTATAGCTAGAACTTCAAGTACTATATTGAATAGATATTGAGAAAATGGTCAGCCTTGCCTTGTTCTTATTTTTGTGGAATTGCTTTGAGTTTCTCTCCATTTAGTTGGCTGTTTGCTTGCTGTATATTGCCTTTATTATATTTAGGTATGTTCCTTGTATCCATAATCTCTTCAAGACCCTTATTATGAAGGGATGTTGGATTTTGTTAAAGGTTTTTTCAACATCTAATGAGATGATCATGTAGGTTTTTTTCTTTCAGTTTATTTTATGTGATGGATTTTCATATGTTGAACTATTCCTGCATCTCTGGGATGAAGCTTACTTGGTCATAGTGGATCATTTTTTTTAGTGTGTTCTTGGATTCAGTTTGTCAGTACATTGAGTATTTTTGTGTCAATGTTCATGGGGGAGATTGGTCTGTAATCCTCTTTTTTAGTGTGTCTTTGTGTGGTTTGAGTATTAGGGTAACTGTAGTCTCATAAAAAGAGTTTGGCAATGTTCCTTCTGTTTCTATTGTAGGGAACAACTTGAAGATTATTAGTATTAGCTCTTCTTTGAAATTCTGGTAGAATTCTGTGCTGAAATCATCTGGTCCTGGGCTTTTCGAGGGCTGGAGAGATGGCTCAGTCATTAAAGTCTAGGCTCATAACCAAAAATATCTTTCCCTCTTATGGATGAGGACAGTGAATAGTTAAAAATTAACAATGACAATACCTGAAATGTGTAAGAATTTGACCCTTTTGAGTGCTATGTGCTGGTTTCCTGTTTTATCTTCATCTCCTTTGATGCTGTTAACCCTGGTCTGTGGACCTGGGCTGTCATTCTGACAGTTAGCAGTACATGTGCCATGAACTCGGAGGCTGCCCTACTTGGCTGGTGGAACACAACATGAGAAGATGTTCAGAGATGGTAACAACTCAAACTACTCTTGTGATCTAAACTCTGTTTGTAACTAGTTAGCATATAAGGACTGAAAAACTGAGGCGGGCTAGTAACAAGGAGAAGGAGCAGATCAGGGTCCAAGCCAGGTGTTCCTCTTCTGTGAACTGAGCTCCTTGCCTTCCCAGCTAAGTGATCAGGCTAAAGAGTGTCATGGAACCACTCCCAGGAACAGAGTTGCCTCCTGGAAGTCCAGAAATTTCCACATCTGGCAGGCATTCCACCCAGCATACTGGGCTTCTAAATAAGAAGCACGGCATACCATGCTCCTGGGTGTTCCCAGAAGTCAGAACACTCGACTGTGGAGTAGCAGTAGTAGCTGGTAACTGGCCTGCTGACAAGACTACACTCTCTTTTATGTGCTTCTTCTACATAGAGACCTTGGTGGTGTGAGCTATTCATTCTAAGGTAATGTGCTCACTAATCACGGTCAATTGGCTTCTACTATATAATACAACAAAGAAGATGTTGTTCCCTGAAACTGTCTCCAGAGTGGTTCATCTCCACACCCTTTACTGACCACAGATCTTGGGGTCTTGCCGTGGGAAGTTCTGGTAATGGTGGCATTCTGTCTCGTTAGTCTTCCAACAGACTATCTGTTAGAAACAAGACTAAAACCCAAACCCGACATATCTTCAGGTGGACTGGGAAGAGTAGACAGTCTGCTGGGCCCTGGGTGAGTATCCTGTCCTCCCCCTCCAGAACATTCCCTCCCTCCAGAGCTGTGTGGCTTTGTGGCAGGCACGTCTTCTGATAATACTTGGTCAGGAAGAGGGGAGCATTGCTCTTCTTTATCCTCTGAAAAGTACCTGCGTGAAATGTGTAAGCGAGATGAGTCTCTAAGAGGAAACATTTAAAACTCCCTAAAGTTTTTATCTCTGCCAAGACATGATGCTTTCTATACACTGCCAGTGTTTCCTTACACATTGACTCATGTGGCCCATGTCCACCCTTCCCAGGTGGACAGGCTACCCTTTTAGGCCAGAAGTCATTCTCACTAAACTGAAAGATGATTCTGCGGGAACTATACTTACTGTGCAAGCATGAGAACCTGAGTTCCAGCCTCAAAATCACAAACAATGCACACTGATAAAGAAAAAACAACAACAAAGGTTTGGTCTCTTGCTCGTAATCCCATTGTTAGAGGGGCAGAGATGGGCAGGGCTTGTTGACCAGCCGAGTTGTGATACTAAACAGCTAAAATGGTAGGCTTAGTCTTTGCCACAAATTATTTTAAGTTTCTGGAAGATTAAATAATAATTACTCATTGCATGAACCCAGAATTACAACTAAAATTTAATTTTTCTTTTATCAGCCAAGCAAATGGACTATCATGGGGTAGGGACAGAAATTAACAGAGTCAACTTAGCCAAGTCACTCAGAGCCTTTAAGTCTCAATCTCTTCCACTTGTATATGGGAATAATTGAACACCTGTGAAGAAAGTTTTCATTAAATTTTAGTTAAGTATTTAAAATTGGCTGTCCATGATTCCTACCCCTTCCTCTTTTAGTTAGCCAAACCAAGAGACTGCCATACACTTTCCCACTCATAGCTAGCCGCTCTCTTTGCTGGGTTTTAGAGTGCAATGCTCAGAAGTCTGGAAAAAATCTGCAGGTGAAGCCAAATGGGCTCCTGCCTCCCACCAGCAGCCAGGCAACCGGAGTCTGCACTGAATAAGATTCCTGAACCATGCACCATGTACATCACAGGTCCTTGCAGCCTCATCCACCCTTGTGAGGAAGAACTTCCCTTGTTTGTGAGCTCAGAGACAAAATGCCCACATAAGAATGTGCATTTAGGCCGGGCGGTGGTGGCGCACGCCTTTAATCCCAGCACTCGGGAGGCAGAGGCAGGCAGATCTCTGTGAGTTCGAGACCAGCCTGGTCTACAAGAGCTAGTTCCAGGACAGGCTCCAAAACCACAGAGAAACCCTGTCTCGAAAAACCAAAAAAAAAAAAAAGAATGTGCATTTAAAGTATGATTGCCACCTTACCTGATGGTCTGGGCCTCAAATCTTAGATTCTGGAGAGGCTGAGGCAAAAGGATTACACGTTCAAGGCCAACCCGAGGAACTTGGTGAGGTTTTGTCTCAAAACAAAAAGTAAAACAGACTATTACAATATAACTTGTTGTAAAAGGCCACTAGTTAGTTCCTGGCTACTCAGCCCCGAAATAATCACACAGAAACCATATTATTTGTAGTACTTACTGTTTGGCCAATAGCTTAAGCGTATTCCTACCTAGCTCTTATATCCTAAACTAGACCATGTCCATTAATCTGTGTATAGCCATGAGGCTGTGGTTTACCCAGTAAAGTTCTGTCCCAAGCATCAGTCTCAAGTGGGGCTACATGGCTTCTCCATGACTCCACCTACTCTCTATATATATACATATCTCTTCCAGCCTGGCTATATTCTGTTAAGCCATTGCCCGAAAGCAGCTTCTTTATTAACCAATAAAAGCAACACATATACAAAAGGACTTTCCATACCACTAGATCCTTGTAGAATACTTCCTTTGTGTGTATGAGACCTGGGGTTCAATCTCCAGGTTTTAAAAGACAGAGCAATTATGAAGAATTAGTTCCTACAGCACTGACCAAGGGCTAGGCCAGTGGACTTGAGGTTAGAGGGTTCAGCATGGGACTAGAAGAGTGACATGGAAAGATCATTGTGATGTCACTCCTGAGTGGGACTACTCATCCCAGGAGTGGCTCACGGGAACTCATGCCTGTCCTCTGTGCATGGTCAAGGTACCTGCTGAAGGCATCCCAAAACCTCCTGCCAGAGACGTGTGGCAGGTTAGTCAGAGGTTAGTCAGAGCATGCCCACTCTAATGCACGTGTTGCTCCTATCACATAGCAGACAAGGACTTTAGAGTGGAATAGAAAGAAGGGAAGACGAGAGTTGTGAGTGAGGTAGAGCCATGACAGAGGCTGACGATGAGAAACCTTCAGAGGTGGAAGGTTCCTGAAGGTCATTTAGCCCTGAGAGGGAAGGAAAGATTCTGCTCAAGAGTTTGAGGTGAAAGCTGGAAAGGTTACTTGGAGGTTAACAGTGCTTGGGCTCTTGCAGAGTCCATATCGGATGTCTTACGACTTCCTTGAACTCCAGCTTCAGGGATTGAGAAACCCTCTTCTGTCCTCTGCAGATACCCTCACACATGTGTGCATACACAAACACACACACACACACATATTAATAAATTAGAATTTTTGGAAGAGCTTGAGATGCCCCAGGATTCAGGCAAAGAGTCTGAGATCTCTTTGATGTAGGTGTGTTGGTCTCATCTTCCAACTAGATTGCTCTTGTATAGAAACAGAGATATCTATCTTTGTTCTGTTCACAATAAGCTGCACCCAGTACTTCAAGACTTGGCCTGTGTGACACACACATGCCTTTATCCATCTCTGTATCACACAGAGCTAGACTAGAAGCTTCCTTTGGCCAGGAGATAAGAATCAGAGGGACCCAAACCACCAACCAAAAGAACAGGTTCCCTTTCTTCTGACCCTGAAAACCTGATGCCGAATTTTTCATCTTTTCACTTCTTCTCCACATTGAGAGGAGAGAGATAAGGAGAGGGCAAAGAGACAGAGAACATCCCATTTTCACTAAGTTCTGCCTTGGTATGCCACGGTGTTCTTGTTTCCTTACTGTTACGCTGATAAAACACTGACCAAGAGAAACTAAGTAAAGGAAAGGGCTCCAAATTACAACCAATCATTGAGGGATGCCAGGGCAAGAACTCGAAGCAGAAACCACGGAGGAACACTGCTTGCTGGCTCACTCACAGCTCATGTACAGCCTAGCCTCGCCTCCCTCTCTTACATAGAACAGGACCACCTGCCCTGGGGATGGTGCTCCCTGCAGTGGGCTGGTCCCTCCTGCTTTCATTAATAATCAAGGCAATTCCCCATGAGCACACCCATAGGCCAAGCTGATCTAAGAAATTCCTCCATCAAGATTCTCCTCTCAGATGACTGTGTCAAGTTGATAAGCTGCCCAAGAATCAGAAAGAAGGAGAGCCAGACACTACTCTATGAAACATGGGAAAATGAGATTTATTGCCTCGTAATTGCACTCCTATTATACCTCAATCCCTGTGTGTTTGTCTTGCTGAAGGGAAGCAGGAGGAGGACTTGAAAGCCCACGGGATATACAACAAAGTGTCAGGAATGACAATGTGAATTAAGGATGCGCAATCCACCAACTCTAATAAAAATCTCTTTTATTTGTGTGTGAGCGCTGATGCGCTCTGGCATGCTTCTAACTCCTTTTTTGTTATTTATGAAATGGAAACCTGACAATTCGCTAAATCACCATGAGCCATTCCTTTTACAATCTGTTTCGTTTTCTGGGCACAGATTATTGTTTTTTTTTTATTATTCAGGAATCACGCTGGTTCTCAACGGTTCATATTTTGCAGTAAGAAGTAAACTAGTTTGGCAATTTCAAATGACAGAAACAGGAGTCTTCACCAAAAACTCTGCTACCATAGGCCTTTGGTGCAGAAACTTCCATTTGTGCTGCTCCCTTAGGTTCAAGAATGTAAGAGACTGTGTGTAACCACCAGAGTTCTCATCAAAACCAGAAAAGGATAGTTCATCCACAAAGGTACTAACTATACGAGAGGCAGGAGGCCTGGTTGTAAGGCTCAGGCTCCCAGGACAGCTGTGGTATGTGCCTTCCTTGAGCCCTGGGAACAAGTGAAGAGGAGATGACTGCTAACTTCCACAAGGCAAGACATGTTGGCACCCAGCTTATCCTCAAAGAACATCTTTTAGTTCTAGAACCACAGAAGATGTCACATGGGATAAATGTTCTGTCCTCATCCTCCGTCGTACCGCCAATCCGGTATGCCCATCATTCTTAGGCCTGAGAGCAGAGACAAGTGGTCCAGGGCACTGGAGACAGAAGGTCAGGACAGGTCCACAGGGACCTCAGGCCCTGGTGGAGGGCTGGAAGTCAGCAACTCCAAAGAAAGGAAGGCTAGGCTAGGTGTAGCCTAACTGATACAGGGCTTGCCTAGGATGCACAGAGCCCTGCATGAACCAGACGTGGTGGTGTGTACCTGTAACCCCAGCTCTCAGCAGGTGATCAGAAGATGAAGGTCCTCCTCAGGTTTATAGTGAAGCTAGCCTGAGACACGTGAAGAACGGAAGTTGAGCCCTGTGGACGAGGAGAGGAGCAAGTCTGGTTAAAGTGAAACATAAAATTTCAAACTCTCTAAAAACAAAGCACCGCTGTCCTTTCCAGAAGAAAGTAAGGTGACCCCTGTTCCTAAGGGAGTTATAACTTACAGGTTTCTTTGCCTGCTTTTTGGAAGGGATAAGAATTTGAGATTTTTTTAAAAAATGAAATTTATTTTGTTTGAGAAGCTGTTTCTTACAAACTCGATATATTCAAAAGTTCAGTTACTTGGTAGACCAGCAGTCCACTTGTCATTGTTCGTGCAGCTGGTGGGAGGGCTTGCATGCATAAGTTTGTGCAGGGAAGTGCAGGCCAGTGCTCAATCCGGAGTGTCATTCCTGGGTGTCATACACCTCACTTGCTGGGATTTGCCAACTAGGCTAAGCTGGTGGCCAGCAAACTGCAGGGACTTCCTGTCTTTTCCTTCCAGTGCTGGAATCAGGAGTGGGAGGCAGTGCACTCAGCTTCCCCATGTGTTCTGAGGATGGAACTCAGGTCCTCCTGTTTGTACAGCAAGCACTTTCCTGACTGAGAGTTCTTTTCAGAACTCAATTTGAGTGTTAATTGGATATTTTATGGCCCCTTCTCCAGAGGGAACAAAGGGTAAGCTAGGCCTGGCTCTTTTTCTGCTAACCAATAAATCCTAAAGCAGGAAGAAGCTTATTATAGCCATGTTTGCTATTCCCAATATGAGTGGGGTTTTCCAGGATCCCTTGGGATACTGAATGTGCCCGTACTTGAGTTCCAGTTATAAAATCCCAAGGCAGAGCTAGCAAGATGCTTCCACAGTTAAGAACATTTGCTGCTCTTCCAGAGCAGAGTTTGGTTGACAGCACCCGCATTGGGTGGCTCCCAATTGGCTCTTATTCCAGATCCAGGGGACCTGATTCCTTCATGTAACCTCCATGGGCACCCATGTTCAAAGGCACAGACCCACACACAGACATATGCATACATATAAATATAAAATAGCAATAACAAAATACACTAAAATGGTCACATGATTGCAAGAAGCCTACACATCCTGGTACTTGGAAGCATCTCCATGTTGCTTACGTCACTTCATACTGTGTGAATAGCTACTGTGCTAGAGCTTTAACAAATGACAACAAGGAAAGCACCCATGCTCAGTGCAGATGCATTTTCCCCAATATATTCCGTCTGCATTTAGTTGAACACAGAGATGCGGAACTGAGACTTACAGAATCTGACTGCACTTGCTTACTGAAGGGCCTTAGAGTAACTGGTCTGAGGAGATGAGATTTTTCTGTAATCTGCAATAAAGGGAATTAAGCAAATGTGAAGGATAAAGGTTCTATAATCAGCTTCACTACAGAAACTATGGATGGAAGAGACGTTGGGATTTAGCACAATGAGGAAGATCCGATAATGAGCAACAATCTAGGCAAAGTGTGCCAAGTCTGAAGAGTCTAAACCCTGCCACATTCCCAGATTCACGAATAGCCCCATGTGCTTTTCTTTTCCTTCATATTGCGTTACCATGGCTACGCAGACAATCTCTGCTAATTATTTATCTCACCTCAATCATCATTCTTTGCCATAGAGAAAGAAAGTTTTCCAAACTGTTTCCCAACTTTCTGTCCCTGCTTTCTTCCAGGGCCGCTGGAGTAGATGGAACACAGAGCAATTTATTTCCGTCTCCTCTGTGTCTGTGGGTTATAAAGCAAGCCCATTAAAAAGCAGCCGTGTGGCACCTTCATTAGGGGAGCAAAAGTTTCCTCTTAAAGTCTAGATAGAAGCATGGAAAGTTAGTGGCACAAGAACTTCGGAAACCACCTCATTAAGCTATTCAGAAGCATAAAACAGAGCAATCCAAAGCCTTCGAAAACCCAGCGCCAATGTTCCCTCATTCTCTTCCCAGCTTCCTCTCCTGTCATGGCTCACTAGCCACCCAGGAGTTGCCCCTGCTTCCTTTCTGGTGCCAGTTTGCCCACACTTGAGCCATGTGATACTGCCTTCAGATTGCCCCTTCTCTTAGTGTATCCAAACCCAATCATATTCCAGATGTCCCTAAGTAGTCACAGCTGAATATTCTTGCCACAGAGCCAGAGTGTGTGATGGACTGAGCTGACTCTGAACATGGCACCTCACACTTCCATGGGGGCAGTTCTTCACCTCCTTTCCTCGCTGGTTGTTCCAAATCAAACCTCCATCAGCCTCTCCTAGCTTCACCCTTGGTTATAGGAAAACAATATTGGAAAAGTCCCTAAACAACTGGGATCCTAGCTTGGACATGGGGCTTTGAGAGCCCTGGGCTCAGCTAAAATCTGGTGAGGTAGCCTCCCAGTGGCAGGAGAACCAATGAGATTTTCAACAAAGAGCTCATTGGAAGAAAACTGTAGTCATCAGGCTGAGTCCCCAGATAATGGTGTTGCCCCGGAATGGCAAAGAAGACACTAACTACAGAGCAATATTTCCCTCTACTTGTTCATTGCTATGACAAAATAGCTGATGAGAAGCAATTTAAAGGAGGAAGGGTTTGTTTCTGGCTCAAAGCCTGAGGATGGTGAGGAAGTCTTGGTGGCTGGAGCTTAAGTCAGCTGATCACAATGCATCTGAAGTCAGGAAGCAAAGACAGGTGAACAGTCCATTTGTTTTCTTCTTTTTATTCAAGCCAGGACCCCAGTCCATGGGATGATGCTGTCCACAACAGGCAGGTTTCCCTTCTTCAATTAACCTAATCTAGATAAACCCTCACCGGCATGCTGGATGCTTGTCTCCCAGATTCCATCAAGTTGACTGTGGGGATTAACCTTCAGAACTACTTCTCCCAGCCATGACTGACATGAAGAGTCCAGGGTGAGATGGAAGCCCTGGGACATTTGGGTGGGAAATGGAAGAGCAGAGTACTGAAAGTCAAGGATGCTACAGTGTTGGTTCCAGAAGTCTCTGTGGGGATGAGAGGCTGTGGCCTCAGTGTGGGCATGGGTCTTCACTTCTGCTGGCATTGGCAGCTTTGGCAGCTATGTTGGACAATGACTGTCATCCATCCAGGGAGTGCTATGGAATATTCCTTTACACTGTGTGAAGATATGTTACTTTGATTGGCTCAATAAAAAGCTGGACAGCCAATAGCTAGGCAGGGTTTCCAGGCACAGAGGACACTGGGAAGAAGGGCGGGGGCACCAGGGACACAGAGAAAGCAGCATGGGCTTTACAAAGTAAAGGTAACCAGGCCATGTAAAAGAATGTAGATTAAGAGATATGGGTTCATTTAAGTTCTAAGAGCTAGTTTAAAATAAGCCTAAGGTATTGGCCAAGATTTCTTAAGTAACAAGAGGTCTCCATGTCATTTATTTGGGAGCTGACTGGCAGGGCAGAAAAAAAAATCTGTCTACAAGGGAGTGCTGTGACAAAGATGTCAATATGACCGTGGCTTCAATAAGTACCACCACAGCAAGCAGAGCAGGAAAGGGAGATGTGACGACTTGGGACACCATAGATCCTGTAATCCTTCTTCAGTGTTCATGGTGATTGGATCTAGGTACCTTCACAGGGAATACAACTTGCGGATGCACAAAACCCTTCTATAAAAGGGAGTGGTGTCTGGTTTTATTTATGCATATCTCAGTGTGTCGTCTAGATAATCTCTAGTCTACTTAGCTGCCTCGTACAATGTAAATGCCATACAAATTTTTAGTTTGTGGTTTTATGGTTGGTTTTTTGTTTTGTTTTTGAGACAGAGTTTATTTGTACAGCCTTGGCTGTCTTAAAACTAGCTCAATACATCAGGCTGTCCTTGACCTCACAGAGATCCTCAAGCTTTTGCCTCCTGAGGCCTGGGATTATAGGTGTGTGCCACAACTGCCCAGTTTGTTTATTTTTTTAGGGGATAATGACAAGGAAAAATTATGTAGTTGCTTACTATAGACTTGTGGTGGTTTGAATGAGAAAGTTTCCCCATAGGCTCATGCCTTTGGACACTTGGTCCCCAGTAGGTGGCACTGTTTGTGGAGTCTATAGAAACTTTAGGAGGTGAACATTACTAGGGAGGACTTTGGGAGAACACGGCCACACCTCACTTCCAATTCCCTCTCGCTGCTTCATGCTTATGGTTGAAGATATGAGCTCTCAGCCTTCTGCTTCTGACACTTGCTGCCACACCTCACCATGGTGGACTCTTCTCCCTCTACTACAAGGCAAAATAAATCCTTGCTTCCATAAACCACTCTTGGTCATGGTGTTTCATCACAGCCCGGGTCCAACTTAATAAATTCAATAAAAACAAATACCAAGCAGACCCCATATTGATTTTATGTACCCATGGTTTTTCTTCCTCTCTCTTACTTTGTTTCTCTACTTCAAAAACACTGCTGTGTTTGCAAACATCATGGTAACTTTTGCCTCTTACCTTGTAGAGAGGGTAGGGAATTAACAAGTAAGACCATTTCTACCAACTGAATAACGTCCTAGGATGGAATGATTGGCTCCCCTTGGATGGGTCTCACCTTCCAGATCTGACACTTTTCCTCTTGTTCATGCTGCAGTGCACAGACGTGTGCTCGTGCTGCAGTGCACAGACGTTTGCTTATCTCCACTGATTCTCAAATCTCATCTTAGGGAATCCACACCACGCACATGGAAACTTTTCAATAAGTTACTCCAAGCTGATATCACTGTGGAACATAATGGAGAGTGGTAGGTCTAGCAATGTCCTCTGTCCGTTAGCTTTAGTTGTCAAGTAACACAGCCTAGAGTCGTCTGGCAGGAAAGCCTTCATAGAAGAATTGCTCAAGCAATTAGATTGGCCCATGGGCATGTCTGGGGCGGGAACTGTCTTGATCGTTAAGTGCTAGTAGGAGGGCCTAGCATACTGTGGGTGGCACCATCCCTAGATACATTGGTCCTGGGCTGTATAAGAAAACTGGCTGATTACCAGAATAAGAGAGCCAGCAAGCAGCTTCCCTCCCCCTTTCTGCTTCAAATTCCTGCTTAAGTTCCTGCCCTCAATGATAACTTCCCTCAGAGACCAAAGGTCACCTGGAAGTGTAAAATGAAGTAAACCGTTTCTCCCCTAAGATATATGGTCATGACATATATCCTAGCAACAGAATAAAACTAAAACCTCCTTTGGACTGGATTGATGGCTCAGTGGCTAAGAGCACTGACTGCTCTTCTGGAGGTCCTGAGTTCAATTTTTGGCAACCCAATGGTGACTCACAATCATCTGTAATGATATCTGGTGCCCTCTTCTGGCCTGTAGGCAGACATACAAGCAGAACACTGTATACATAGCTCCTCTCCTCAACAGCTGCCTGGTCCTTCCCTTGTGAAAATGGAAATGGATTTAGCATGAGACAGGAAATCCATACCCAGTACCTTCTGTAGGGCGTGTGATGTATCTGTGTGATGTTAGCACCCCATGTCACGTCCCGTTAGCATCATGCCTTGACAGTGTTTGTAACTGCTCATCAGCAGCCAATTGAGAGATGACTATGTCTGACTCAGAGAGGAGAAAGGAACTAATTTGATTAGATAGAAATCTGGAGCCTCTCTTGCTCCAGGGAGCAGAGTTGTCACCTACCAGTCCCTCCACAACCAAGTGTGTCAGTTATCCTGGAAATGTGGCCAGCATCAATAGGTTGTGAGCTATCCTGGTCCTCAACACAATTCAATAGTGAGACCCATACATTCTTTTTTTTTTCAGCTCATATTTCCCAATGTGTGATAGGCATTTATTCTGGAGTCCTAGAACCTAAGCAAACAAAAGGGGAGAAAGGCAAAAAGAGGCTGGACCTCAGGCCCAACTTTGGCCATGCCTGAGGAAACAGACAAGGTACAGTTCCTGCCAGGACTAAAGCCACTGAATGCTGGTTCATAGCTTCATGCCCCTTCTCCATAGCTACTTCTCTCCTTCTGGCTCAGAAGCTCACTGGCAAGCTGGGGAAATCAGAGGTCAAAGGGCAATCATAATGCTAACACTCACAGGGCAGGGACACACAGGCAGAGGCTGTTGTAGAGAAGTCTTTGTGTCTGGTGAAGAAGCATGTGAGGGCAGGGGATCTTGGTTCTAGCCCTGTGATGTACACACAAGCACACACTACCCAGTGTGATCCCACTACACCCACTGTGCTCCTGCTTGTGCTGCACCCCCAGGAGGAAGAGACTTTTTTCTTATTGCTAACCATGTCTTTGGAACAGTCTTTCCCAGTCCACCCTTTCCCAAGCATAACAGTAGTAACCCTTGACTGTGGCTTTGGATCCACAAAACCTAGCCTTGTTATGCCCTTCCTCATTTCTAGTCAGTGGGGAAAGCACCACTTCTGCTGCTGAAGACAAGTGATGAGTGGCAAAAAGGAAGGTCTGTTACTAATGGTCGGTCAGATGCACAGGGACTTTAAGATATGACTAGAAAACATCTAATTAGAAAGAATGGCATGTATGTGGCCTTTCAAAGGTGTGTATGCTTTCTGAGCCCTCTCTGACCATGGCATAAAAGATGGATGAGTCCAGATCACCTGTAAATCAGTGGAAGTAAAGAGAAGCTAAGAGCCCCAACAGGAAGCAATATGATGCCTGGGTCCCACTTGTCCAAAAATACTAAAACTCCTTGCCTTCTGCTATCTAACTTGATCTTGTGATGAATATCCATCCTTCTGAAATGGTGTGAACCATACTCACCTACGGCCATTCTTTCCCATCTCTGCTCCAGGGTGATGTCACAATTCTATAATCTAAAGCAGAATTAAGGCATGAGATGGTCACCTTCTGTCCATATGGTAAACTGAGTCCCCATTGCTTCTACTTACATTTGGTACTATGGTCCTTTTTGGCCCGTGGACTTGCTGTGATATGCCTACATGTGCAGATCCATCATAAGAACAGCAAGCTCACATTGGAAACACTGAGGATTTGAACTTGGGTCTCTCTGTCATGAGACAGCTATTGCTGGACTTCTCAAACAATATCCTGTAAGCCAATCTAATGAATCCCTTTTTAATATATATTCATTTTATCAAAATATATTTTAATATATATTATTCCTAATATATATATTCATTCCTCAAGAGAACCTTGACAATAAAGACATTTGTGAAATATCTACTGTTGTAGTAGGAGCAGCGGGCTGTGTCCCGCCACCACCCGACTAGCTTTACCCGAAATAATTACACAGAAATTGTATTCTTTTAAACACTGCTTGGCCCATTAGTTCCAGCCTCTTCTTGGCTAACTCTCGCATCTGAACTAACCCATTTCTAATAATCTATGTAGCCCATGAGGTGGCTTACCATGGAAGATCTTAACCTGCGGCTGTGTCGGGAGTGAGAATCATGGCGACTCCTAGACTCAGCTTCTTTCTCCCAGCATTCTGTTCTGTTTACTCCACCTATCTAAATTCTACCCTATCAGAGGCCAAGTAGTTTCTTTATTACTTAGCCAATGAAACAACAGATAGAAATATGACCCTCCTCCATCATTTCCCCTTTTTCTGTTTAAACAAAAAAGAAAGGCTTTAAATTTAACATAGTAAAATTACATATAACAAAATAGTTATCAAATAAAAATTACAGTTATAATATTTATATCTACTTTATCTTTTATCATAACTAAGTATAACTATAATTATAACTAACCATTCCTCAACTCCATCAAAGACTCCAGAAGGATATAATATTACCTAAGCAAACAAGAAATCCAAACCTCTAGAAATGACAGAGACATCTCATTGTCTGGACAGTCACCCAAAGTTCTTTTGTACCATTGGGACATACATCTTCAGCTTTCAGGCCATAGTATCCAGCAGACATTTTCATCAAGCCGGAAGTTCCAAAGACAGTTCAGTCACTTTCTGCTGTGTCCTGCAGAATGTCTCACAGACTCTTTCATGAGTCAGGAACCCCGAAAGACCATCTCACCTTTAGGCAAGTTCAGCAGTCCTCTTTCTGTGGGTTCTTTGTGTCCAGTTCTTTGTGAGCAGTTTCTTGCCCAAATGGCTATCAAACTCCATAAGGATCTTCTTCGATGCCCATCTTCCTCTTGAAGTAGATTGGTGCTGCCAGGAGCAGACGTGTCTCATTGTCCTGAAAAGCCCTAAGTTATTAAAACATTTAAAATGCCATATTCTGCAGTCTTTGAAAGATATGAAGAATGCCCATCCAATTGAAATATATCTCTATATCTAAGAAAATCTAACATGACTACAAGCTTTACTATTATTTATGATTATCCATTAACAACCTATATTTCCTAATTATACATTACATTTTAAAAATAAACTACACAATCACAATACCTTAATCAATATCAGAAATACATATACATATAACAAAATTGACCTTAAAATCCACACCAATGCAAATTATTCATAACTATAGCATATCCCCCCTTTAAATGTAAAAGAAGATTTATAAACAATATTTGGGAACATGGGCGCAGTTTTCTCTTTCCAAACTGCTTCCTGCTGAATGGGGGCACTGTTAATCAGATCATTTAGGGTGTAACCTGTGTGCCAGGTTTATCTCAGTTGGCAGTTGAGTGAAGTAAATTTTGAGGGTGTTCACAGCAACTTTTCGGGAGGTCGTGGTCTATCATACCATATCAGGATAGAATTGATCCACAGGGTCTGGTCCTCTGTGAAAACAAAAGAAGACCCTCTCCAAAGCATCATATCCTTAGACCCAAATTCTGAAATCATAATACCCTTATATCCATTCTGGTTTAGCTTGGCAGCCCATGTAATAAAATGTCTCTCTGTACTTAGCTTTTTCACAGTCAAAAATTTTAAAGAAAACATACTAATACAAAGAATCCAGACTCTCTGTCAATTTTCCATTTTTACGTGGCTTATTTTTCTTTATTTCTTTAATCTATAACTATCTGTACTCTGTCTCTTTAAAAACTTTATCCCCCCTTTTTTAAGGGTATTAACTTTATTCTCTATATATTTTTTTCTCTCTCAAGCCTACGTACACTCATCCAACATTGTGACCCATAGAGGTCTTTTATGTCTGAAATCTGTTTTATTGTGAATCTGTAATTTTTTTACTATCCAGGAGCACTTCTTAAAATGTTAAGCAGTTCTTAAAAACTTAAGTTGCACCATGTACAGGTAATACGGTACTGCCTATGTCCTGCTCAGTCTAAACCTTAACTGCGCTGTTATTACAGTAATTACAGTAGTTCCTGCCTGAGACCAGCACAGTTCAGCTTGGTGGAGCTGAGCCACTCCTGCCTCAGAGCCATTTGGTGCCCCTGAGCCACACACAGTTCCAAGCATATAGCAGTCCACATTGCCATCAAGCAAGCCGTAGCATTTTACTCCAAATGCTCCATTCAAAAGCTCTGTCTCCCACAGGAGCCAGACAGAGATCGCAATGGCGGCACAGCCCAGAAAGCCAGCATTTTAAAACAGCCAGGTTTTTGCTTGGCCTAGCCCTGTTGTAATTGGAGCAGTGGGCTGGGCTGCGTCCCGCCACCCGGCTAGCTTTACCTAAAATAATTACATGGAAACTGTATTCTTTTAAACACTGCCTGGCCCATTAGTTCCAGCCTCTTATTGGCTAGCTCTTACATATTGACCTAACCCATTTCTAATAATCTGTGTAGCCCATGAGGTGGCTTACCAGGGAAGATCTTAACCTGTGGCTGTGTCAGGAGTGAGAATCATGGCGACTCCTAGACTCAGCTTCTTTCTCCCAGCATTCTGTTCTGTTTACTCCACCTATCTAAATTCTACCCTATCAGAGGCCAAGTAGTTTCTTTATTACTTAGCCAATGAAACAACAGATAGAAATATGACCCTCCTCCATCATTTCCCCTTTTTCTGTTTAAACAAAAAAGAAAGGCTTTAACTTTAACATAGTAAAATGACATATAACAAAACAGTTATCAAATAAAAATTACAGTTACAATATTATGACCCTCCTCCATCAATCTACAATACTGTGGGTGAACACTCGTAAGAACTGAGGAAATATTTTTGTATTAACAGTTATAAGAAGGTTAAAGTAAAACAACATCTGCCTTAGTCTTCCCCTTTCCCCATGGACTTCCACAGACAAAGCTAACCACACCCATGTCTTCTGTTTGTCATAATGAAGGCTACCACCACAGTCTTATCTGTGTGATAAGACTGGTAATAAAAGTTACTGTTTGTGGTATACAGTGTGTGTGACATGTATTTGTATAGTAACTCATTGTTCCTTACAAAATCCCTACAAGATGAAATGATAGTGAACTTCTGGGGTGGGACTAGAACTCAGGAAATCTGGTACCAAGGTCTGTACTTATAGTCACCCCATCTGTAGCCTCTCAATCCACACTCATCCTGTATTTCTGATTGGGCTGGCTCAATCTTACACAGGTTCTGCTCATGCAGTCAATACAAATCCACTATCTTAGGCCCTCCTCTTTCTCCCTCGTGAACCTTGAGGAGCACTTGCTCAAGATCTTGTTGGGTGTTAGTTTGCTCTAATCTATACTATGACTTCCAGAATGGTGTGTAGTTTTCCAAGACTACTAAGGTCTAAAATCCATTAAGTCACCCCACCATTGTAGGTGCCCAGTTTATAACCAGGGATTCTACTCTCTTCCTTCTATGGAAGCCCCAGGGATCCCGCTGTCTTGATCCAGTCTGGGCTAGATGTCTTCCAAGCATACCACACCCACTGAATGCTAACTTCTCACACCTAGGTGGGTTTCCTGGTCTTGCTGCATCCCCTCCAGTCATTCATTTATAAAAGGCACAGGAGAAGTGTTTAATATATTTGATATTACTTTATAGTGTAGCATGAATCATGTGCCCATGTAATATATGTTGGTGGAGGCCACTCATTCGTTCCCAGCCACCCAGATATAAAATAAGCACACAGAACTATATTAATTAAAACACTGCTTGGCAATGACTCTAGCATATTCCTCGCTAGCTCTTACACCTTAAATTAACCCATTTCTCTTAAGCTGTGTATTGCCACATGGTTGTGGCCTACCAGTAAGGTTCCATCTGGCATCCACCATCTGTCTCCTGTGGCAGCTACATGACTTCTCTTTGACTCCACCTATACTCTCCTATCTGCTTGGAATTCCCACCTTGTCCTATTCTGCTAAGTCACTGGCTGTAAGCAGCTTTATGCATTAACTAATAAAAGCAACACACAGACAGAGGACTTCCCACACCATTTTCCTTTTTCTGTTCAAATTAAAAGGAAAGTTTTAACTTTAACAGAATATGTTGATTTAGCTTAGCAACCCATACAATGAAATATCTCTCTGTACTTAGCTCATTCACAGCCAAAAATTTAAAGAAAACACAATAATATACATAATCCAGACTCTCTGTGTAATTTCCTTTTTTACCTGGCTTATTTTTCTTTACTTCATTAACCTATGAGTATCTGTACTCTGTCTCTTTAAAGACTTTATTTTTTAAAAGTGATTTACTTTGATTTATAACTCTCTATACTCTTTTTCTTCTCTCTCCCAAGCCTATGTACATTTTTTAAACAAACTCTGTCTTGTTTAGAGGTTGTTACCATCTGGATTTATCTTTATTGTGTTCATATCTGTAATTATTTTTTTACCAGGAGTGCTTTTTTTTTAATGTTAAGCAGGCATGTCTAGGACCAACTCAGCAGCACTGTCTGTCAGCTCTGTCCAGTCCAATATGGCAGAGGCATATTCACTGCTTCTTAGAGTCATGCACATTGCCCCAGTTCCATGTTCTCAGTGGGTCTGTGTCTCCATTAAACAATTTGTAACATGATACTCACAGACCCCATTTAAGTGCTCAGCCTCCTGAAAGGGTCAGAGCTGTTTCTGCAACTAGCAAGAACCAGGAAGCTGCCATTTTGAAACTGAATTTTGTTGTTGTTTTGTGTTTTTGTTGTTGTTGTTGTTTTGCAGCTACCACTAATCAGGAAGACCTCTCTATTTATTTATTTATTTATTTATTTATTTAAGATTTCTGTCTCTTCCCTGCCACCGCCTCCCATTTCCCTCCCCCTCCCCCAATCAAGTACCCCTCCCTTGTCAGCCCAAAGAGCAATCAGGGTTCCCATAGAGGAAGACCTCTCTTAAAGGAACCACGGCACTCCTATTTGCCACCAGCAAACAGAGCCCATGAAGAAAAAATGCAACTAAACTTTGTTTTTTTTTTTTGTGTGTGTGTCTAGAATTCCTTTCCAAGCTCTCTCAGGTTTTATATGGATTTAACTGGCAGAAGTTGGTACACCAATCTGTTGTCGGAGGCTGCTCATTTGTTCCTGGCCACCCACACCCAAAATAAATACACAAAAACTATATTAATTAAAACATTACTTGGCCAATGACTCTAGCATATTCCTAGCTAGCTCCTACATCTTAAATTAACCTATTTCTATTAATCTTTGTATTGCCATGTGGTTGTGTCCTACCAGTAAGGTTCCATCCAGCATCCAATGTCTGTCTCCTGCGGTGGCTACATGAGTTCTCTCTTACTCCACCTACCCTCTCCTCTATCTGCTTAAATTTCTGCCTTGGTCCATTCTGCTAAGTCTCTGACTCCACCTACTCTCTCCTCTGCTATCTGCTTGAATTTCTGCTTTGCTTTATTCTGCTAAGTCACTGGCTGAAACAGCTTTATTCATTAACCAACACACATACAAAAGGACTTCCCACACCAGGTGTATGTGTAGCACTTGTGGGTGCACAGACATGTGACAAGCACATGGAGGTTGAGGCAGAGACTCTCACTGGACCAGAAGCTCACCCTTTCAGTTTGACTGACTGGCCACTGAACTCTCAGGTTCCATTTATCTCTATCATGAATCCTGGAGTTACAGGCATGTACAGTCATGCCCACTTTGTACATGGACCCTGAGGATTTGAACTCAGGCCCTCACATTTTTACAGTGGGTGCTGGAGCCACCCACAGCCCTGAGCCACCCAAGCCTGAAGTCTTTATATAACTGCAAATACTTTTCTTGTCCCTTGTCACTTGCTACTTTGACTGGTAAAGGGCTGCAGATTTAAAATCATTCCCCTCAGGCTGAAAAGTACTTCTCTTTTGTTTTCTGACAACAGTGCTCATCATTTTCTTTATAGGAAATAAAAAGTGCTTTGATTTGTTCTCTCTGAAGCTCTTAAAAAGAGCTCCTCATCCCTGGCTTCGTGCACTTGACTGAGGATATGTCTAACTATTGTACTTATTTTCATTTATGCAAATTAGTATTCATGACATCTTGCAATGGAAGTTTTTCATCTTTTATCTCAGGAACATTTTCTTGTGTCATATCTTATTCTGTCCTCCTTTTCTGTTGCTACTGCTGTCTGCTTCCTCCCCATCCCCTTTTTCCTCATCCCCCTCCTCTCTTTCTCAATTTCCTCTATCTCTTCTCTGCCTCCCCTCCTTCTCCCTGCTCTTCCCCTTCCTCCCTTCTCCTGCTCCACTGGACCTCTCCTCCTATGGTCGACCTCACATGTGGTCCAGTTAGAATATGCTGGATTATCTCCCATATCTTTTCATGTTTTCTACTATGAGACATTGCCATCAGACTTCCTTTTGTCCCTTCATCTGGATCGCTTGTCCAGACCATCATAGTCATAGACGGTGAGCACTTTTCCCTCTCTTTATTTAGAACACAGTGTTTTTATCACTGTAAGTTCAGGCAACAGAAAACATTGCAAACCTATTTCTCAAAAGTGTCCCATAAAAGACAGAGTTTAGCTGTTCCCTTTGACTTAAATGACATAAAAGAACAGCAGGTACCTGCTTGGCAGCCCTGTTTGTAGTGTCATTATATCATCCATTAGTATCCATGGTGGTTTCCATCAGCTACTGATTCGCACAAGAGGAGTTATTGAGCTTAGGTGTCAGGTGAGGAGTATTCTGTGGTGGATTGGAAACATTCCACTTCAGGATACCTCACTCTGAATACTTCACTCTGGGACACCAGCATCCAGCTGGGGAGCCTATGAGGATGCTCTGCCTCCCAGAAATCTGTGCTGTCAGCTGGAGTGGGCCAGGTGCTCTCTCCCAGGTCTCAGCATGTGCAGAGTATGGAATGCAGTGGTCCAGGACTTCTGCAGGTGGGAGTGTGCCTGGCTATCCAGCATGCCTGACTCGTTCCCACTCACCTTACAGAGCAGCCGAGTTTGTGCCTAAAACCTTGCAGGGACCTACTGGGGAAATCCACTCTGTCTGTTGTTTCTATCCGTTATCTCACTACCGGGGAGATCTGCTCTGTCTGTCGTCTTTATCCTTCACCTCACTCTTTTCTTTGAGACAGGGTCTCACTACATAATCCTGGTATGACTAGAACTCCCTGCATCAACCAGGCAGGCCGGGAATTCAGTCTTTGCCTGCCTCTGCCTCCTGAGCACTGGTACTAAAGGTGTGCACCACCACCGCCAGCCTCATCCTCACTTTCCCCACAGCTTCTTGTGCTGTGCCCGCCATGACAGCCCTTCCTTTCAGGAACCCCCCCAAATATCTGACTTACTGGTGATACCCCCTTGAGGAATTAGTTCAAGTCCCTCTAGTAACTTAAATACAATTTGTACAAAGAAGGGTAATAAAAACATGAACCCAGGTGCCTATCTTTCATAAACAATAGAAGAACGCTCTCCTCTTCTGATCATGAAACAAGAGCACATCCTGGTGTTCCAGCCACTGGGAGCCTTCTTGTACTGGCGTCCTGGTGAATGCCCGCATGGGCCATGGAGACAATGGGGACACCGCCATTTATATCTGAGAGGACACAAGCCTTAGCAGCAGATTCCCAAGAGCAGGACAGAAGTGTGCTGGCAGGGAGAGAGACTCGCAGATGTGACCTCTGACCTCAGATCCTTCATCTGTGAAATGGTAGGATGGATCATGAAGTGATTTTACACTCAACATGAGTGTCCACAGAGGTAATAATAACTTGGCAGTTTATTTGGTCCCGGTTCACCCATCTTTCCTTTTAGCTGACACCCTTAAGTGTCCAACTGACTGAACACCAAAGAAGGTGTTGCTCAAATAAAACGTCAGTCTTGTCTTCCAAAGATCTAAGAGTGTGGTGACAATTGTGTCATCCAAATACATTAGGTGAAGCAGCCTTCAGTGCTGCAGCTTATTTGAGAGAAGGATGGTGTTAGGGAAGCATGCGCATCAGGAAAGCCGTCCTCCTCACTCAAAACCCTTCAAACCCTGCTCTTATTTCTGTTGCTGGATAAAACACCCTGACAAAAGGCAACTTCTGAGAGAGGGAGTTTATTTCAGCTCACATTCCCAAGGTATCGACCAGCACTGTGGGGAAGTGAAGGTGGCAGAAACTTGAAGCGGCTGGAAATCTCACATCAGCAGTCCAGAGCAGAGCGCAGTGGATGCGCGCATGCTTAGAGCTCAGCTGGCTTTCTCTGCTCTTACACAGCCCAGGGCCCAGAGCCCGGGGATGGCGCTGACCACTCCCAGGCTGGGTCCTCCTGTGTCAACAGACAATCACTCTCAGATGTGTCCACAAGCCAACATGACCTAGACAGTTACTGAGACTCTTCCCGGGTGACCCGTGTCTGTCAAGATGACCAGAACTAACCATGGCTCATTCACATCAAAAACTGGGGTTCACCTCTTCACCCTGAAAACTCATCTGGAGCCAGCACTCCATCTGCTCCTCACAGTCCTATCACAGCTGCTCTTATTTCATGTAGGTCTGCAGCTTTCTTTCCACAAATACTCAGAATTGTTCCTCGTATCTAAAAGCAATGAGATCATTCAGCCTCTTAGATTATATACATGCCCCTGAGATTCCAAATGGGGTTTCTCAGACCACTGTCCTAAAGACCAATGTCTCTAAAACAATAAAAGAAAAAGGGTAATTCTGAGCACGGATATGCCTTACTGTAAAATAGTACAGCTGACTCACGGTATCTTAAATGCCGTTATTCTTAATTCTGAATCTTGAAGAGGAGAACAATATTAGCCCTCTGAGGGTAACCATGGCCTTTCTTTTTTAAGGCTGCATAAAAAGAGGATGTGATAAAAGGCCAGCTTGATTCTTGGTTGGGGCTGATGACTCCGCTACTTCAAGAGAGAGTTTCAGCTGTGGGACACAGACCACAGATGGAACAAAACTTACTACTGCAGAAGGTCTTTCTGCTAACACTGTCCCCGCAGCAGACTTTGGCTCCTCCGATCTGCACATCAGGGAGTGTAAAGTACCTGTTAGGGAAGACGGTTCTTCTCTACCCTCCTACCCTGCATGAGAGTGCCCACAGGCCCTAAACATCTGATGTCAAGAGGAAGAGCAGGACGCAAGGACACATGTCTCCTTTCTGGAACTGACATGTTCTCTTCTTAAATATGACCGTATGTGACCTCCAGCCAACCCCAAAGCTAAACCTGCTCCACGAAGGTGGGATCACGCGCCCTCCTATAGTATCAGTGTGGAGTGAATACACACTGTGTCCCCACATGCTTGGGATGAACCCTACTGCTCATGGTTGACCAGCACTCTGGTTTCAGTGCTTCAGGCCTGAGGCAGAAAAGGCTGTTCACCTGACTGCTGCTGGGAAGGAGAGGAGGAGGGGCTAGTGATGTGACAGACTCTGCAAACACACCTCCAGAGTCCAGCCTCTTGAAGCAGATGGACCTCCTCATCCTGCCTCCTATAACTGATGTATCTCCTCATGCCAATTTGGAACTCATCAAAGAAAGGATCCAGTCATCCCTCAGTAGTACCACCAGCTGAGAGAACCAAGCCTTCAATACACAAACATGGGGAAGGTGTTTTATATGTAAGTCAATACAAAGACTCTATGAAACCCAAACATATATTTCTACATATATCTTTACTGTACCATTCAGTAATCCCCTTCTTGAGTACCTGATGAGAAAAATAAAAGCCACATCTTCACAAAACCCTGTCCAAAAATGCTTACTTTAATCTTAAAAACAATTTTTGGACTTTTTGAGACAGGATGTCTCTGAGTATCCCTGGCTGTCCTGGAATGAACACTGTAGACCCGTCTGGCCTTAAACTCGGAGATCCTCCTACCTCTGCCTTCCAAGCACTGGGATTAGAGGTGCACCACCACTCCTAGCTAAAAACATTTTTTCTAAACAGTAAATAATACAAATATCAATCACCCAGAGAATGAATTAACTGTGGCACATCCATAGAGTACAACACAGGCATAAGAAGGATGAGTCACTGGTGCCACAAATGGATAGGTCTCAAGGAGCTGTGTTCCGTCCCTGAAGAAGTTAAAAACATTATACACCTTATACTTCCATTAATATGAAATTTGGGAAACATCAAACTAAAATAAATCACTTTGATATTTGTCAAAATCAGAAGGCTGCTGAGTAATACTGACTGTAAAGGGCTATGCTGGAATTCTTCAGGGTAACGAATATACTTATATGAATTGCTTTGGTGATCACAAATTGTAGACATTTGTCAAAGCTCAAAAGAGGCAGGTTTCACTATAGAGTGGACTTCAATAAACCTAATTTGAAACGTACACACACACATATCAAAATGAGCTATATTCTTCAAATATCAATGTATCTACTTTCAAAGATGCCGTGTTTCTAAAAGTCATGTTTACACTGTCTCCTGAACCATCCATGCCACTGTTCCAGAGACTATCTTGAAAACAAAGCCATGGAGACACCGAGAAAGACAGTGAGAGAGGAGAAGATGACAGCGTGTTTGTACATGGTCCTGTGCCTGAAGCATTGAGAATGTCTGAACACAAAACAGCTCCATCCTCCCCTCAGTGAACTTGAGCCTTGGCTCCCTCACCTCCAGGTGTCAGCAACCTCTCCAGTTGCTATAGAGATCAAACTAATTGCTCTACAGAGAGATGCTCCAAGAGTAACGACTGTGCTGTTGGGAGTGATGGTTCTGGTGAAGTTCACTGCGAAGACCACCATGAGTCCATTACTACTTGACATCACAAAACAAATCTGTTCTGAAATGTAAGATTTCAGTAGTGAACTGAAAACATGGAAAAGCATCAAGTAAATGGCCAAGTCTATAGAACAAAAGAAGTCCCATTTCCCCTAATTTGAGAGTTACACTTGCCAGAGAGTAATAGTCTCAAAAAGGAATAATCACAGAAGAGTAAAACCCTCTTCTATTTTCCTTCCCATTGTTGCAATAAAACACTCTGACCAAAGGCTAAGTAGGGGAGAAAGGGTTTCCTTGGCTTACACCGTCTGGTCATAACCCGTGACTATGGGAAATTGTGGCAGAACTTGAAAGTACGACTGCTTGTTCTTTCTCACATGACCTCCAACCAAAGAACTCAATTCAGAGTCCAAAACCACATAAGGGAGCTGTGGAAAATGCTAACTGGAAGGCTCACGCTCAGCTAACTTTCTTGTATTGTTCAGGAGTACCTGCCCAGAGAATGGTGCTGTCCATAGTGGTATGGTCCTTCTTCGTTGACATTCAAGATAGTCATGGACAGACACGCCTACAGGCCGGTCTGATCTAGGCAACCCTTCAGCAGAGGGTCTCATCTCAGATGACGCTAAGTTGTGTCAGGCTGACAGCTACAGATAACTAAGGCGACACCACAGAGCCTGTCTAGGATCGATCCTGTTTTCCTTTGACTCATAAATACCACTCTGAAAATGAGTACTGCCTGACAACTTAGGGGAAGAACAACACGCATAAGAAGCTGCAGAGGCAGCATGAAAATGAGGGCACCTCTTCCAAACAGGACTGAATGAAAAGCAGCGCCACACAAACGGGCCAGATAACATTCCACAATCAGCTGCGTGGCCACGCTGCACCCACACAGGCCTGACAGCGCCATTTCTTAAAATGATAGCACATGCAGCTCAGGAGATCTCTCTCACACAAAGCTGGATCTGCTGGTGGGTAGGACCCAAGGGGACTCAGAAACTGGTGTGGATAGAACCCAGCCCAGGTTTGGGTGCTCAGCACAGTGTGGGAATATGGCACAGGACAGTGTTCCTACCAAGGCACAAGGAAGGCCACTGTGATCCAGGCACGGGGCAGGAATGAAGACACCCCTCCCCCCATAATCAGAGTAACTCATGGAGAGATCAGTCTAGAAGAAAATCTATCCTCTGCAAGTTCTATACTCGGTTGGTTATATCAAAGTCACTTGAGGACAGTCCTGGGGAGCTTAGTGACTCACCTGTGGAGACAGGATTTCCGCTCTCAGCAGTCACACATGCACCATGTTTACTGGGCTGAGAAGGGAACTGAACCGAATCCGAGTGCGGAAACTTCCAACATAATTATCTCCTTTATGACTGGGCTTCTCCTTCTTTATGACTTGGCTTGAAATTAGCAATAAATTACAATAAAGTTTAAGACAGAGGGAATTGGAGAGATGGCTCAGCAGTTAAGAGTGCATACTGCTCCTTCCAGAGGACCCAAGTTCAGTTCCCAGCACCCACATCAGGCAGCTCACAACTGCCAGGTTTAGAGGTTATGACACCCTCTCAAAGCAGCTCTTTATTAACCACTGGTACTCACAGCATACAGAGGAGAATCCCACATCACTGCCATCCTCTGCACAAGTATTACAGTGTCTAAACCCAAGACAGCTGTGCTGTGGCCTCTCAGGCCCCTCCAGTTGAATCACCTTTAATGTCCCTCTGATTCCATCTCAAGGCTCCTGTACCCCAGAGGCTTAGCACCCTAACACTCAGAATCAGTCTTAATAAATGCTCACAGATGCCAAGGGGACAGTTGTCAAAGTCCCTACTCCAAGCAGGACCAGGTCTGAGGTGCAGGTATGAGGAGTCACTTACACAGTCTATGGTCATGTTAAAGAAACAGAGGCCAATGCTTGGTCCTTGTTATGCAGAATGGGGAAGAGGGAACAAGAAGACTACCCTCCTGAAGAGATGCTTAGGTATTCAGGACAGAAGCAGGCTGGGTTCGGAGTCCCCGCTGTCAGCACAATGTCAGACAGAGCTCAAAGCTTTCCTTGAAGCTGATCAGTACTGAGGAACTTGATATTGAATAAAAACAACAATGCCGCGTAATGTTTTCTGAGTGGAGGAGTCTGGGAAAGGAGCCTCTACTCTCTTGGCCACCGCTGTCTGTCCTCTTTCTCCCTCTCTGGGAAGGCCACCCTGCACACATGCTGGGAGGGAGGAGAGAGGCCCCACACTCGTGGGAGCCATAAACAAGGATGTGAACTATGAATTTACAAAAAAACGCCTGGGTCCCTGGAGTCTGAACCAGTGGAAAGTTTTGATTGTTCTTAAGAACAGCTTGATGGAAATGTAATTTGATGTTTTGATATTCATATGCGTGCATTTGGAAATGAGTGTTGTGGCCAGACCAGTTAACATATAATGACCCTACATGGTCATTTTTTAAACTTTTATCTTCTGCAAATTGAGGCTTATGTGTTCTTAACAGATGATCTGGGAAAGTGACATCTGTGCAAACAAAGGGTGTGTTGTTCCTAACAACCCCAGAGCAAAGCCTGCTGGGAAAGACCTAGACACACCTTCTTCCAGCATGCAGGATCCCTCTATCTCACCTCCCACTCTCTGGCCTCAGGAGGTCACCTCATGCCATCAGACTAGTCACCTCCTAGTGCTGATAACTTCCACAGGCTGGAAAACACACACGCACCAACACTGAACACTCCGTACTCATCACATGCACAGGCACGCATGTACACTTACACACCCTCACACACATAAGCTTGCATGCTAGGTGCATCCTTCTGACTCCAGATTTTCTGTTTTCTCTGGAGTGCTGTGGTCTTTCTGAACCGCCCATTTCCCTAGTCTTCACAGAAGACCAAAGCAATCCCATCCCACCCGGTGCCTAGGCATTATTCCAGTGGGGAAGACGGTCCCCCGTTGCAGCTGCACACTGCTGAGAACACACGCCTGAGAGCTTCTTCTGCTCCCTGCAGGGCAAGCAGGGTCTGTTGTACACATAACCTAGGTAGTGTGTGGTCTTCCTATTGCCATGCCCCATGTCCTTGCTTCTGTCCATCATCATTTCAGGCATCTTTGGCCTCAGCAACCCCACCTCTAAAGTGGATGTAACCAATCTATTAGACCTGCTTCTCAAAGCTGTTCTAGAACATCCGCAACGCAGCCTGCTAGCACAGGTCTCCTCTGCAGAGCTGATGCTTATTCGACCCACAGGTCCCTGCCTGGTCTCCCTGCGTTTCCATGGCTGCAACCTCCAAGTGCAGCCCATCTCCTGCCAGGGGGAACAGAAAAGGATCAGTGGGAGGTAGAAGATGGCATTGTTGAGGGTCTCTTAAGGAAGAAAGGAGGCCAAGCTGAAGTGGCTGAGCAGATTCTCAAGGCCAGCACCAGTGTACACATGAGGTCTCATCAAAATCATTGTTATTATCCAGAGCCTCACTGTGTGGCCCATGCTGATCCCAAGCTCGCTGTGTGAGCAGGGAGATTCTTAGCAGCACCTTCTCCCTCAGGAGGGGATGATTAGACAGCAGGGGAGATGATGGGAAGAGGAAATCAGCCCGTGCCCTCCAGGAATGACCCTGCTGACCTCCAGAGATGACCCTGCTGACCTCCAAGAATGACCCAGCTGATCTCCAGGAATGACTCTGCTGACGTCCAGGGATGACCCTGCTGACCTCCAGTCTCTGACCCTGCTGACCTCCAGTCTCTGACCCTGCTAACTACCAGGAAATGATCCTTCTGACGACCAAGAAATGACTCTGGGAACTTCCATAAACCAGTTCTTGCTACTTCTAGGAACTGCTCTTGGTGACCTCCATGGTCTAGCCTTGGACACTTACAGATCAAGACAAAAACCAGCCCACTACATAATTATGCTGCAACACAGACCAGTGTGGACGGAGCACACAAATATCCCACTATTGGCCACTTCGATTATACTGCAAGGCAAGGATAATTTTCTTGGAATTTGACTGAAGAAACAGGAGGATAAGCAAGCTGGAGTTCTCAGCAGCTTCCTGATGGAGAAGGGTCATCTGTCTATTGGTTAAGGTCATTTGTATATCTGTTGCTTTCTTCTTTTGTTTTCACAGAGGATGAGACCCTGTGGATTGCTACTATCCCAATATGGTATGATAGACCACGCCCTCCCAAAAGGTTGCTGTGAACACCTTCAAAAATTACTTCACTCAACTGCTGACTGAAATGAACCTACCAGATAGGTTATCCCATAAAAGACCTGATTAACAGCGCCCCCATTCAGCAGGAAGCAGTTTGCAGAGAAAAAACTGTGCCCATGTTCCCAAATATGGTTTATAAACGTTCTTTTACATTTAAAGGGGGAAATGATATAGGTATGAATAATTTGCATTGGTATGGATTTTAAGGTCAGTTTTGTTAAATGTATATGCATATTTCTAATCTTGATTAAGATATTGTGATTGTGTAGTTCATTTAAAAATGTAATGTATAATTAGGAAATATAGGTTGTTAATGGATAATCATCAATAATAGTAAAGCTTGTAGTTATGTTAGTTAGATTTTCTAGATATATAGAGATATATTTCAATTAGATAGGCATTCCTCATATCTTTCAAAGACTACAGAACATGGTATTTAAAATATTTTAATAACTTAGGGTTTTTCATGCCAATGAGACACGTCTGCTCCTGGCAGTACCAATCTACTTCAAGAGGAAGATGGGCATCGAAGAGACTCCTTATGGAGTTGGATAGCCATTTGGGCAAGAAACTGTGCTTGCCTGGACTGATGCATGAATTGGACACAGAGAACCCGCAGAGAAAGGACTACTGAACTTGCCTAAAGGTGAGATGGTCTTTCGGGGTTCCTGACTCATGAAAGAGTCTGTGAGACATTCTGCAGGACACAGCAGAAAGTGACTAAACTGTCTTTGAAATTTCTTGCTTCATGAAAATGTCTGCTGGATACTGTGGGCCTGTAGGCCGAAGATGGATGCCCCAACGGTACAAAAGAACTTAGGGTGATTGTCTAGGCAGTGAGTTGTCTCTGTCATTTCTAGAGTTTTGGATTTCTTGTTTACTTAGGTAGTATTATATCCTTCTGGATTCTTTGATGGAGTTGAAAAATAGATAGTTATAGTTTTCCTTAGTTATGATAAAAGATAAAATAGATATAAATATTGTAACTGTAATTTTTGCTTGATAACTGTTTTGTTATATGTAATTTTACTATGTCAAAGTGAACGCCTTTCTTTTTTGTTTAAACAGAAAAAGGGGAAATGATAGAGAAGGGTCATCTGTCTATTGGTTAAGGTCATTTGTCTATCTGTTGCTTTCATTGGTTAATTAATAAAGAAACTGCTTGGCCTTTGATAGGACAGAAAATTAGGTAGGCGGAGTAGACAGAACAGAATGCTGGGAGAAAGAAGCTGAGTCATGGAGTCGCCATGTTTCTCCCGCTCCAGACAGACGCAGGTTAAGATCCTCCCTGGTAAGCCAGCTCGTGGGCTACACAGAATATTAGAAGTGGGTTAGATCAATATGTAAGAGCTAGCCAATAAGAGGCTGGAACTAATGGGCCAGGCAGTGTTTAAAAGAATACAGTTTCCGTGTAATTATTTCAGGGCATAAGCTAGCTGGCGGCCAGGAGCCGGGTGGCAGGAACACGGCCCGCAGCTCCTTCAACAGCTTCCTGGAGGAGGAAGATGGAGAAAAGACAAGGTTACACTTTCTGAACTTCGGGGTATGGAGCTCTGAGTAGAGAGGCCCTCATAGGCTCATGTAATTGAATCACCAGGAGTGTGACTGCTTGATAGGACTCGAAGGATGTAGGAGGCGTGACTATGTTAGAGGACCTGTCACTGGGGTAGGACTTTGGGATTTCAAAAGCCCTAATCAGCACCAGTCTCTGTGTCTGTCTGCCTCTGTCTGTCTGTCTCTCTCTCTCTTTCTCTCTCTCTCTCTCCAGACTGCATGCCACCATGCTCCCCACCATGAGGCTAATGAACTTACCCACTGAAACTGTATGCAAGCCCTTCAATTAATTGCTTTCTTCAGTAAGGGTTGCCTTGCTCATGGTGTCTCTTCACAGCAATAGAACAGCGGCTAAGATAGAGCAAGAAAGGAGGCAGGCTCGCCAGCCACTATAACCAGTTCAGTTAGTGACCCCAGTCTCACCTTCCTCTCTCAGAAAGATCTGCAGCTGTAAGGTCTGTTCCCCTAGAGAACCCTAATGCAGCAACATACAGAAGAAAGGATTTATTTAGTGTTCCAGAAAGATAAAAGTCCATCACTGTCAGAGTGAAGAAGTAGGGCTGCCGCCAGGAATGGAGGCTGGAGCAGAAATCTGAGCGCTCACATCTTAAACTGCAAGCAAGAAGCAGAAAAAGCAACTGGGAGTGGCAGATGGCTTTGCAAGCCTTGAAGTCCGTTTCTAGAGACACACCTCCTAAGCCTCCCTAAATGGTGCCATCAACTGAGATTCAAGTATTCAAACATCTGAACTTTGGGGGACACTTCATCCAGACCACAGTTGCCCACCAGAACTAGCTGAAAACACCCTATTGCTAAAGACGCAACCCTCATTCCTTGAGGGTTTCCACGGCAAGGAGCCAACTCACCTGATAAATTTGAGTAGCTTTGGGCTGCGGAATTCTACAGGTGCCCCTCCTTGGCTTGAAAGATGAAGGCAGGACTAATAAGCCGGAGCAAGCACTCGAACATGGGAATTGGGATGACAAGCCACGAAAACCATGAAATTAAGTTTTCCACTGTTGAAAGGTCACTTTCTTTTCCAGCTCATCTCCTCCGTGATGTAGAGCAGTGCTCGGCGCCTCCAGTCCTGACTGTAGCTCTTTGTCTTAGTTAGGGTTTTATTGCTGCGAAGAGAGTCCATAACCAGGACAACTCTTATAGGGAAACATTGAATGGGGTCCCATGTACAGTTCAGAGGTTTAGTCTGTTATTGTCATGGCAGGAAGCACGGTGGCATGCAGGTAGACATGGTGCTGGAAATGACCAGAGAATTCTGCATCTGAATTTACAGATAACAGGAAGAAGAGAGTGACACTGGACCTGGCTTGAGCTTCTGAAACCCCAAACCCACTCTGTGATGCACTTCCTCCAACAAGGCCACACCTCCAGTCATGCCACTTCCGATGAGACAATGGGGACCATTTTCATTCAAACCACCACACTCTTGGAGGAGGTGAGCGAATCATCACAATCCAAGGGGCTCTCGGCTGATCCAGTCTGGGAACGTGTGCAAGGAGCACTCAATGTTTGACCCTTGAAAATACTTCCTGCATGCAAATGTGATCTAAAGGACCAATAAAATGCTGAGCACTTCTGAGCGGGATGAGTCCAGCAACTGAATCGCTGCATTTTCCAAAATACTTCATACAATCAAGCTCTGATCAGAGTCACTCAGACAGCCCTTGGGATTGTTTATGTCTGTTCTCCAAGCCCAGCAGCCAATGGCTTGCGCCCTGTTTCTTAGATCCTCTTGTGTATATGGTAGATGACAGCTAATCTAATCACTAGGACTTTTGTTTTGGCCCTGGGTTTTGAAATTATTCCTGTTTCCCTATTTTGAAACCTAAGCTAAGCCTCACCTGAGTAGAACCATTCTGAGAAATGATAATTGGCCCAAGGCATGGAATCCCCTCCACAGGAGACCAGGAGCCTGGTCATGCCACCCTGCTGAGACCAGGAGCCTGTCTCAAGAAGCTTGACTCTGTAGTCATTCGTTGTAGTATCTCCATCCTGTGTGGTCCATTCAGTGCACTGGTAGAAGTCAGAACAGGCTGAAAAGAGGAGCTAGTGTAGCTCCTCAAAGATGGCGGATGACTGGCATTCCCTGAAGGAGGTTTGGCAAGCCCCATTAGTACTGTTGTCTATCTGTTTAGTTTCTGGTTTTGCATTGCTACACACAACACTCACCCGTCATTCTCCTTGCTGAGACCCCTGAAGCTTCTTCTGATCAGTATTGAACTACTGATACATTCCTAACGGGTGGCAGCCAGAATACATAAGGAACTCATCTCACTAATATTACAAAACAAAGAAATAAACAAAAAAAAACTGATTCAAAAATAGACAAAGGAGGTCTGGGGGAGATAGCTCAGTGGTAAAACACTTGTGCAAACATGTGTCTCCAGAACCATGTAAAGCCAGCCACGGTAGCACATGTCTGCAATCCCAGGGCTCCTATGACAAGATGTGAAACAAAGGAGAATCCCCAGATGCTCATGGGCCAGCAGCAAAAGACCCTGTCATCACATATCCATACAGACACCATATCACTCACACACACACGCACACACATACACACACACACACACATACACACACACACAAGGGCAATAGACCTGAATAGATATTTCCACAAAGAAGAAAGGCCAATATGTTTCAAAAGGATCACCTAATCATTAGGGAAATGCAAGTCTGAGCCACAGTGAATGGCTCCTGTAAGCACTCTGGGGTGTCACACACCCTCAGGGCGTGGGCAGTGGGTGTGATATTAACACCTAAAGGTTGAAACCAGCAATGCTGCTGAGTACCCTGCAAGGCCCAAATCCCTCACAACCAGCTGGCCCTGTGAGTCTAAACTTGAGGCTGAATCTGCTGCTGCAGAAACGCTGTGTGTGAAACAAGAAATGGCAGAGAGTGGGTGTTTGAGGCTCATGAATGCATGGAAGGTGGAAGCAGAAACACAATGGCAAACACTGCCAGAGACAGGGATATCACAAGGCAGTCTAGTGTGAGCCAGAACCTAGACAAAAAAAAAAAACACTGCACACAGAGACATGCAAAGGAAAGAGGAACCTACAATGTGGCTCTGTTTTGAGATGGACCAGTGTCTTGGGTCACAGCCACACAGAGAAGAGCAATGGTAAGTTTGTGGACACAAGGCAAGTATCTCCCGTATTCACATTATTATTTATGACAAAAAACATGGTTCAAATGAGCCCAACTATAAAAATCAATTTTACTCATCTTGACATTGAAAATCCTCTGGGTACACTTGACTTGTTCAGCAATTTCCTCATCAGACCTTCTTCTACATCTGCCTTCTGATGCTGGCTCTCTTCAGGGTCTCAGGGTGGCTTCTGGGTGTTCCTAAAGGTCCAGGCAGAGAGTGACCTTTCTTTCATAACCCCAGAGATGGCTCTGCGTCCTATTTGGTTGAAATGGCTTATGCCATCTGCCCATCCCTGAATCAATCACTATGGCAACAGAATGAGAATAACTGACAGTTGCTGAGAATGGAGCCAACCCGACAGAAAGCATATGGCCAGTGATGGAGGAAAAAATCATTTCTCAGTTTACTACAGTATATTCATCTACTGAAGAAAGAGGGATGGATTCAGGGCAGGAGGAAGCAGGTTCATGCAATCCAAGCTAGGTTAAACATCAAACAAACACATGTGTCATCTCGTGTTCTGCAGGATGAAGAAGACAGTCGTTCAAGACGTGACCGATGACTGCAGACAGCTCAGACTGCTCAACTGGAAAGTCTACCCACACAGAACCTCAGGGGACAGACACGGGGGGGGGGAGAACTTAAGAACTGGATGCATGGCTCTGACCACAAACAGCAGCAGTTCAGAAAGGCATATGGTGTCTTCCAAACGTAGAGCTTGACATCGTCCTCCAAAGGAGGTTAGAGAGTGTGCCAGTGACATGAGGAACAGTAAGGGCTTCCTGGAGCAGAGAGTGAGTGAAGAAGCACCTCCACCTCCAGACTGATCTCCCCTCCATGGGGACCTGGCTTCCACCATCCCCAGAAGCCATGCTTTATTTATTTTGACAAACTTGTTTAATCTGAGCAGAGCGCACACTGTTGAAGGAGCGGCAGGGCTACGTTCCGGCAGCCCTGGCTCCCACATGGCTAGCTTTACCCGAAATAATTACACAGAAACTGTATTCTTTTAAACACTGCCTGGCCTCTTATTGGCTAGCTCTTACATATTAATCTAACCCATTTCTAATATTCTGTGTAGCCCACTAGCTGGCTTACCAGGTAAGATTTTAACCTTCATCTGTCTGGAGTGGGAGAATCATGGTGACTGCCTGACTTAGCTTCTTTTTCCCAGTATCCTGTTCTGTTTTCTCCGCCTACCTAAGGGTTGGCCTATCAAATGGGCCTAGGCAGTTTCTTTATTAATAAGAAATCACTCCCACATCAGCACACCTCATCAAAATGAGAGCAATCGGGGTAGTCAATTTCTTTTATCAGTTTCTCCTTCTCGGAGAAGCACCCCCCATCTCACTTTTTTTCTCGGAGACCATTACTCAATCAGAAGGAAGAGGAATGAAAGTTTGCCGTGCCAGCTGGTGACAAATGAGAGCGTTAATTGCCCCGAGCAGGCACTTTGCTTTGTCATTTGCCTAACCAGCAGTCGACAAGCACAGTGTCTAGATAATGCCTTTAGGATTACAGTGGTCTTTTAAGACAGAGAAATCAGGGGCCTCAGAAATTGCAGAACTCAGGGCTTACAGGACACCACTCAGCCATAGAGAATTGATTGCTTGAATAGGAGCCACATACCAATTACAGGCACGTCACCAATGGATCCTCGCTACTTATTCTGCTCAGTGTGACAGACAACCAGGACTCTTGGCCAATGACTGCACTTGCTCAGCACATGCCACCCCTCCCTTATTTGCTGGGATGCAGGCAGGTTTCGTGTGAGGGAGCTCTGTCAGCCGTCAACCTCACAAAACCCAAGTCTGTGATTCAGGGAATTCCTTAGGCTGCTTCAGATGACAGCACGGAGCTGTGTCTCCATCCTTCCCACTGATGACAAGACCGTCCCCCCCAGACTGCATTATTCCAAGTCTTTGCCGGGTGGTCAGGTGACAGTCCACTGACTCAGCTCTTCAGGGCCATCAGCTGAGAGACTTCCAGATGACTTGGGGCCTGTAACTTGGCCGTTCTTCTAACACTGCCGCTATCCCTTTCCTTTGGGTTGTCTTTTGTGTTGTGAATGTTTTTGTTTTTGTTGTTTTCCTCGACTACCTTGAAGAACGCATGTGTGGGTTTTTTTCTGAGTTATTATTTTTTGACAATTTCATACATTTATGTATAATACATTCCACCTTCACTCATCCCTCCACCTCTCTCATGCTCCTCCCATCCACACAAACTGCTCTGCATCCTACCACTATGCTCCTACCTCAAATTCATGTCTTTCTCTCTTGGTTTGGTTTTGTTCTCTTCACAGGGGCATGGATTTTGAGCTCACTAATATAGGTAACTCAGTGTTTTGTCACTGAAAGCAATGACCTCTTCTCCCCAATGACCCGGGACTGCCATTGGCTACTCTCGGCGGGGCAGGATGCCATGAGCCCCTCTCCATCTATAACTGAATGCAAAACATGTGGTTTGTTGGATTTTTATTTTTAGATTTGTTTTTTATTTTTTTTAAATACATATGTTTTTGTGCATTTGAGTCCAAAGACAAAAAGCCAGAGGTGTAAATCCCCTGAAGCCAAATTTATAGGTAGTTGTAAGCTGCTCCAACATGAATACTAGAAATTGAACTCAGGACATATGAAAAAGATGCTCTCTCTCTCTCTCTCTCTCTCTCTCTTTCTCTCTCTTCCCTGGGGTTGTGACTGTAGGCTGGTTTTTCTTTGCTTTATATCTAATATCTGCTTATGAGTGAGTACATATTATATTTGTCTTTATGGGTCTGGGTTACCTCACTCAATATGATGTTTTCTAGATTCATCCATTTGCCTGCAAATTTCAAGATGTCATTTTTTCCACTGCATAATACTCCATTGTGTAAATGTACATATTTTCTTTATCAATTCTTCAGTAGAGGGGCATTTAGGCTGTTTCCAGGTTCTGGCTATGACAAATAATGCTGCTATGAACATAGTTAAGCACATGTCCTTGTGGCATGATTGAGTATCCTTTGGATATACACCCAAAAGTGGTATTGCTTGGTCTTGAGGTAGGTTGTTTCATAATTTTCTGAGAAATCACCACACTGATTTCCAAAGTGGCTGTACCAGTTTGCACTCCCACCAGCAATGGAAGAGTGTTCTCTTTTCCCCACAACCTCTCCAGCGTACACTGTCATAAGTGTTTTGGCCCTTGGTCATTCAATGCATTCAAGTGTACTTCCCACTTTCTCTTCTATGAGGTTCAGTGTAGTTGGATTTATGGTGAAGGAGGTCTTTGATCCAATTTGACTTGAGTTTTGTGCATGGTGATAGATATGGGTCTATTTTCATTCTTCTACATGTTCATGTCCAGTTATGCCTGCACCATTTGTTAAATATGCTTTCTTTTTTCTATTTTATATTTGTTGCTCCCTTGTCAAAAATCAGGTGTTTGAAGGTGTGTGGATTGATACCCAGGTCTTTGGTTCAATTCCATTGGTCTTCCTGCCTGTTTTTATGCCAATACCAGGCTATTTTCAGTACTGTAGCTCAGTAGTACATGTTGAAGAACTCAGATTGTGATGCCTCCAGAAGTTCCTTTATTGTATAGGATTGCTTTGACTATTTTGCTTTTCCATATGAAGTTGAGTATTATTCTTTCGAATTCTGTGAAGAATTTTGCTGGGCATTTCATTAAATCTGTAGATTGCTTTTGTTAGGATTGCCATTTTTCCTATGTTAATTCTACCTACCCAAGGGCATGGGAGATCTTTCCATTTTCTGGTGTCTTCTTCAATTTCTTTTCAAAATCTTCAATTTTCAAAGATTTAAAATTCTTGTCATACAGGTCTTCTACTTGTTTGGCTAGGGTTACTCTAAGATGTTTTATCCTATTTGTGATTATTGTGAAGGGCAATGTTTCTCTGATTTCTTTCTCAGCCCATATATCATCTGTATAAGTGAGGATTCCTGATTGTTGTGAGTTAATCGTGTATCCTGATACGTTACTGAAGGTGTTTATGAGTTGTAGGAGTTCACTGGTAAAATTTTGAGGTCACTTATGTAAACTATCATATCATCAGCAAATAATAAGAATTTGACTTCTGGTGGCAGTGTGTCCTCTTAACTGCTGAGCTATCTCTTTAGCCCCCAAATATGTGTATTTAAGAGATATTTGTTCTTGTGACTTAAGCTCTGAATTTACAACATAATTAAAGGAGGCAGGTTTAGAAGGCAACTGATCAAAAGTAATTAAATAATCAATTCTCAAAGTGATATGATTGAAAACCTTCCAAGACAATTCTGAGAGTCCAGGGATGACCTGGTGTGCGGTAATAATGACTTCTCTGTGTCAGAAACACTCTGAGCTTTAGCACACTCATTTTGCATCATGAATCTTTAATATGTGGACTAGCATCCATCAATATCTCAAAAGTTCTATTGTTTGTGAACACTCATATCTCAACCTGACTGAGACAGAAAATCTCAGATCAGCATCTGGGTCTACTGAGAGTTACAAATGGCCGCATCAACATTGCAACTGCGCCCAGAAGAGGCTCTAGAGACAGGAGCACATAAACCCTTGTCATAAGGGTGAAACTTCCTACCTGATAGGGTTCCTGTCTCAGTTAATGTTCTATTTCTGTGAAGAGACCCCATGACACGGTAATACTTACAAAGGAAAGCATCTCATTGAGTCTTGCTTACAGTTCAGAGGTTTAGTTCATTGCCATCATGGAACCATGGCAGCGTGTAGGCAGACGGTATTGGGGAGTAGCTGAGGGTTCTATATCTGGACCTGTAGGCAGCAGGCATGGAGAAACACTGGGCCTAGAAGTCCACACCCAGAGACACACTTTGTCCAACAAGGTCATACCCCCTGATCCCTGTCCAGTAGCCCTACTCCCTAAGGATCAAGCGTTCAAATACATGAGCCTCTGGGAACCACTCCCGTGTGATGGTAATGTCACTCGGCAGCTGCATGCTGAGCTCTGCAGATCTAGGAGGCATTCATTCACCTCCTCTCCACAGTCATCCTTGCACCTCCCTGTATCCTTCTACTCCACAGATAGCACATCCTGAGGCTGTCTGAGGATACTTTTCTGTCAGTCATAGAAGCCCCTTACAGGCAGAGTACAACAAGTAGAAAGTTTTGCCAGAAGCGTGTGACAGCTGTGCTGGTGATGTGATTTGTAGGTTGTCAGATGCCGTCTTTCAGCCTCTCTGGATGCTGGGAACTGTGTCTCCCAAATAGGATGCACTGGCAGTAAAGATCGGGTGGAAGGTTGAGTGGTTTCTCCCTCACCAGCATCACAAAGTGATAACCGTCCACCCCCACCATCCAGTGGCTTCAGTTCTCACCTGTGGATTGCGTTGGGTGGGCTACTCAGTCTAGGGGTTAGTAACCCACCCTGCAATCCAGTTACTCCAGGGTCTCGGAGGGGCGCTACCTGGAAGGGAATGAGCTAAGACAGAAGAACGAGGCCAAGCAACTTTGTCAAGGCCTCAGTTTATTAGGGACGGGTTACAGTTTATATATGGTAAGGGATGAGGGGCAGGGTACGGGATCTCGCAGGCCGCGTGGTTCCGGTCACGTAGCTCGGTTACATTCAGACAGACAGGCCAGAAGTCACAAGTGGCCACACCTGGTTCCCTGGATAGCTGGAATGTGAGGCGGGTTCCGCTAAGATTAGCAGTTAATTGGGTGAGGGGCAGGTTTTGTCAATAGAACATAACTATGGGTGTGAGGTTCTCTGCAGACTCCCTAGAGTGATGGTCTCTGTAATGATTGTTAGGGGGGAAATGGCTCCTGACATATTCCCCCTCTCTTATATAAAGGCAAGCAGTTATTAAGTGGAGGGCACCAAGTCAGAGTCAACCCTGGTGTCAGATTTAAAAGAGAAGGGACTGGGACAAGTAGAAACCCTCCTCTCGAATGGTGAAGCAATTTTACCTCTCATGGGAACAGAGGGGTGCCTTATGATTAGCATTAGTTCCTTGGAGCTTCTCAAATAAAAGGTATCTAGCAAGAGTTAAAGTAAGCAGACCACAGGGCATCCTGTCTTAGGCTGTGTGGAGAGCTTTCCTCGTACCTGGCACCATGCCATGTTGAGCCGGCCTTTACAGCCTCTGTATGGTGTGCTATTCAGGTGAGGATCCACACTAACTCCCGTCATTGGGCCCCTGAGTCTATCATTAATGAAAAACTGTGAGGAGCTCCTCAAACAAAAGATATAATGATATAATTTTGGGCACCAATAACTCCATCTTCCAGACAAGAAGAAAGGGCTTTTTCCAAACCCAGTATTCACCTTTTAGTCTGGCCTAAGGTATCCTCCTTCCCAAATGCCTACTCCACATTAAAATTATGAGTGCTGTTTGCCAAAAATTAGTGCAGTGTAAAGGGATCTATATCTAAAATTTTTAACATATGCACTAAACCCAAACATTTCACAGCATGTGTCAAACCTTTTCCAGCCTCTATAAGCAGTTACAAATATCATTAGATCAATTTCAGTAAGAGTACAATGACATACATTGTTGTTAACAAATACCACCAGTTCCAGTCTCTGAGCAACAGTGACAGGAACCCCAATCTTCCCCCTTCTTAAGTGAAGAGAGGTTAATATTTTAATTAAAATGAGTTTTGTGTCCCAAAGATTAAAACAGTCTGATGTTTGGTCTGCATCTTAGCTTCAAAGCAAACCAGAGTTCAAACTGTAGAAGCAGTTTAGCATTTGTACTTCAGGGCAGGTGGAATTCCTGGGTGAGGTGAGCTGGATTCAGCTATCTGAAGCACATCCTGGCACTTATCTCAGGCTGGACTCTGGAGACAGGATGACACCCCGCAGAGTGGCGTAGCAGGTTCTGTTATCAGGCACTCTTCTCCTTGGGGGCAGGGAAGGCCGGACCAAGGACCTTTCTGCAATCATCTCTGGAACTCCTCTGTGGGATGTCTGCAGCCACGACTCAGGTCCAGATTTTTTCTTTCTGTGAAAAAACATAAACACATCCTCGACCCCAAATATATATAGGTCGGGTTTTTTCATAATGCATTGCAAGGGCTTTTCCACCTTGCCTTAGCAAAGGTCAGCTTGGTGTTATCAGGCCAGATCCGTTTGCATCAGGATCTGCTTGCAACTTCTATGAGCTGCTTTCAAGGAGTCTTGTTATGCTCCATAATATTTATTATTATTATTATTATTATTACTACCATTAACCATATATGTAGTTCCTCCATTGGAAGAGCCATTTGTAAAATTTTAGCATAAAATCCTTTAAGGGATTTTTTGCTATAACATTAGCAAAATACAGGCAATGATCTGGGAAAAGATCATCGTTTTTGGCCTTGAATTGAGCAAAGGCAATTGTCCAGGAATCCATCTTAAAATTATCAATGAATCTATTATTTAGTATAAGAAACATTGATCATAGTCAATATTTTATCAAACCATTTTTTTCAGATGTTATCCTGTCCTTTTGTATCAGACAGGCTACTGTTTTAAATTAAGAGTTTAATATTTTAACTAGCAAAACTGAGAAGGTTTAGCCATAAACAGCATTTTTTATAAAACTGTTGTAGAATAAGTTTTACATTTAATATACATATTTGCCATAGCTGAATTATAATTAATATACTGTATTTGTTGATTATTGTATACTTTACCTGTTTGAGTACCTGCTAGGCAACTTGTTTTAAGCTCTCTATTGGAAAACTGTTTTTTGTAAGAATTTTACCTAGCAGCTCAATGTCTCTCATAAGAACATTATAAGTAGGGCTTTAACCATTGGACATCCAAAAGTTTGTAAGCTATCCTCCTCTTAAGTTCCAAGTCTGCCTTGCAGATAGGAAAATGGAAAAATGAAGCATTTTTTAACTAATAATGCTGGCCTTATTAGACACCAACATGTAGAAAAATGAAAATAGATCTATATCCATCTCCATGTACAAAATTTAAGCTCAGCCCAAATGAGCCAAAGGCTTTAGCATATAAAAATTTTGTTGAAACTTATAGAGAAAAATTTTTTGAAGCACACCTTGCCACATCGTAAACACAGCCTCAGTGGCACAAACATTGTGAGAAACCATAAATTAAATCTCCTGAATTGAGAACCTTCTGTATAACAAGGCTATAGAGTGGGAAAAGATCTTTATTTATCATAAAATCCCTTCCAAAAATATGTGAAGAACTCAGGAAATTAGTTATTAAAAATTTAATCCAATAAAAATATTTGTTATAGACCTAAACTGATAAACTTTTAACAAACGAACTTAAAAATGACTGAGAGACACCTAAAAAATGTTTGAATATAACATCCTTTAACTGTCAGAGAAATGTAAATTAAAACTCTGAGATTTTACCTTATCCTTGTAAAAATGACCAAGATTAAAAATTATTGTTAACAATCTATGCTTAAGAAAACGTGGGTAGGGAAAAAACTCGCTGGAAGTGAGCTGCAGCCCGTGGCGGCAGCTGCGGCGCTGGGAGCAGTGTTGGAAGTACATACTGCACAGCCATCCCTGAATCACATACAGCACTGAAAAACCTGGAGAAATCCAGACTCTCCCAGCAGGAAGAGAAAAATCAAAAATCCAGGACTAGCCTGTGAGGGCACCAGACCTCATTCCAGATGGTTGTGAGCCACCACGTTGCCGGGAATTGAACTCAGGACCTTTGGAAGAGCAGGCAATGCTCTTAACCACTGAGCCATCTCTCCAGCCCTCTCAGCAGGAAGAGGAGAATTAAAAATCCAGGGTTAGCCTGTTCAGCAACCCTGCACCAGGAACTAACTCAATACAAAACCAGACTGCAATCCTGATAGCAATCCCCGAGAAACTGCAATCCTGAAAAACTAGTTTTCCCGCTGCAATGATCACAGTACTGTTTTAGGAACTAGCTGATTATGACACTGGGAGTGGTCCCAAGAGGCAGGGAGCCTCCGTAGGTTTTTGAAATTTTTATGACCTTTCTGGACCACCGGGCTGTGGTCTTCTTAAAAATTCTTTTTTCCGGTCACTGGGGGTCGAACTCCTCCCCCACCAACCAAGGCCACGTGTAAGCGACCTCAGCAAGGACGGTCTTTGGTGAGCCATGAGGGGGCCGCGCCCTCCCAAGACCTGAGTGAGAGTCTCCCCAGCATTGAGGGACCTCCATTATGTAAAATTAGGCAAATATCTACCTCAAAACTTAGCAGTACCCCTTTTGGGCCTAATACAAAGTTGTTTAACCATACCACAAGAACACGTGCTCTGCCATGCCCAGAGCAGAACTTTATCATAGCCAGAATCTGAAAATAACCCAAAGGTATCTCTTTTACACCTAGGATAAATGAGACATCATCCTTTTAAATATCCATGAATACCACAAAATATCTAGGAGTAACTTTAAGCAAGCAGGACAAAAGTTTTTGGGTCCCGTCATCTCTGCCTGTGAAGGCGGAAATGTTTTTTTATTTTTAACCATTATCACTTGCTAAGAGTATAACTCTGGCCCTTGATAAATTTAGTGAGAGGCCTGAAGCAACACCTGGCAGCAGGAAAGAACCTCAAGCTGAAACATTACGACTCCCACCCAAGAGCGGGCCGTACAAACGAAAAAACTTGTAGGATAAGAACTTTAAATCTTGAAAGATCCTCTACTTTCTTGCGAAAGCAGAAGAAACACAGCAAAAATGACAATTTCACTGAAAGCAGTCTACGGATTCAGTGTAAATGTCCATTAAAAATTATAGCAACATTCCTCACAGAACTCACATACAGATTTTATGTAAATGTTCATTAAAATTATAGCAAAACTTTTTACAGAACTCAAAAGAACAATATAGAACTCAAAAGAACAATCCCCAACCTTATACAAAAGAAATAAAAACTCAGGATAGCCTAAACAATTCTAAAAATCCTCTGAATGCATCACAATCTTTGACCTTAAAACTTTTTCTACAGAAACACAGTACTGAACTTAATCTACCTTAGATATAAACTTTTACACCTACAAACTAAAGATTTTTGACCAAGAAGCAAGATTTTTAAAATGGAAAAGAAGCATATTTACATGCAGCTGCAGCTTTTTGAGTCTAGACTCCTTTATAGCAAACCTGCCTGTCAGCTTTCGCTCCATGTGGCAGGGGGTTAAAGCAGCCAGCCTGCTTGGCAGACATAGCTGTGTGGATTGTACCCTAACTTCTCGCATCTCGAGGGACTCCCTTTTGAGTCCGCAAGCAAACACATAAAGCAAACACATAAATCTCTGTTTTTGACTCTTACTCCTCTGTCCCTGAGTGAATGCTTAAATTCCTGCATGAATTTCTCTTCCTTTGAAAGTGATTGTCTCACCCCTTGTGGGACGACGTGAACCTGCGCCTACCTCCCGTTCTGCCATCTGTCCGAGTACTACAGCCGCAGAACCTTCATTTTTCTTCTTGTTGTTGTCCCGGGACTGCGCGTGTCGTCCGATAGCTGACCGTACTCCGAGTCACTGGTTCAGGCGCCTCTGTGGATTGCGTTGGGTGGGCTACTCAGTCTAGGGGTTAGTAACCCACCCGCAATCCAGTTATTCCAGGGTCTCGGAGGGGCGCTACCTGGAAGGGAGTGAGCTAAGACAGAAGAACGAGGCCAAGCAACTTTGTCAAGGCCTCAGTTTATTAGGGACGGGTTACAGTTTATATATGGTAAGGGATGAGGGGCAGGGTACGGGATCTCGCAGGCCGCGTGGTTCCGGTCACGTAGCTCGGTTACATTCAGACAGACAGGCCAGAAGTCACAAGTGGCCACACCTGGTTCCCTGGATAGCTGGAATGTGAGGCGGGTTCCGCTAAGATTAGCAGTTAATTGGGTGAGGGGCAGGTTTTGTCAATAGAACATAACTATGGGTGTGAGGTTCTCTGCAGACTCCCTAGAGTGATGGTCTCTGTAATGATTGTTAGGGGGGAAATGGCTCCTGATGGCTCCTGACACTCACCAGACAGCCCCATGTGAACAGCTCTTCCCTGCTGCCCCCTTCATCATGCTTTCTCTCCTTACCGCCCTGCTGGCCTGGGGTGGCAGCACCTCCCCGCTTCAGCCAAACTCTGGGTTACTCTCCTGTTTGCTTTTTCATTTCTTTGCTCTTCTAAAAACTGTTTAACCAAATCCCTGCATTAAACGCCTTTTCCCTCTCTGATACTAGCAGAGGAATGAAAGACCCTACAGACCCCCTCCTCCAAACCCGCAGCAGCCAGCCTGCTCTCGTAAGAACATCCCATGTGCTTGAGAGAGCAGGATGAGATAGGATGACTGCAAGGCAGGATATCAATTAGATAGGACATCAACAAAGCAGGTTGACTGCAAAACAGGATATCTATAAGATAGGAACAGGATGACTTTTGCTGACACCCATGCTGAGAGAGGAAACCATTCATGCCCCCGCCTCATTCCGATAACCATGCTTTTTTTTTGCTTCTGTAAACTTGCTTTTTGCTCTTCCCTATAAAAAACCTGCCCTCCAGTCGGCAGGCCAGGTGCACAAGTCCTCCGAAAGACTTGCCGCCAGCAGGTACCTGTGTTTACCCAATAAACCTCTTGCAATTTGCATCGTATGGTCTCGGCCTGTTCCTTGGCATGGGGAGGTCTCCTCCTGAGAGAAAGTCCTCTTCCGAGGGTCTTTCAAGGAAGTTCTCTTTTTAGGACAGTATCTCATAGACTGGGCTTTGCTGGGAGACATCATGAGAAATTCTGATCTAAAATAGTTTCAGTTCTACGTGAGAAACACCAGCCACTTGCACACTGGAGCTGATTCTACGTATTAAGTCTCCCATACGCTTGTAAGCTCCCATGATGACACTCACAGTAAGCAAACTTATTAAAGGGGGGAGGAGGAATGAACAACCAGGAAAACATTGGCAAGCTGCCAGAGCCCTTGACCTGCAGGCTCAGGGGACTGCTAACACTGCAAGGGCAGGAAGGGCAGGATTGTTAACAGTGGCTGTCGTGTTCCCGTGCCAGCCCGGACCATAAATTATTTCTCTGGACCGGTGGGGAGGCATGGGAATAAATACACAACACACATGGCTTTATCGGGAGAGAGTTTTTCACGATCCCTCATGAAATCCTAAGTTCACATCCTGAAAATTTCCCTGCGTTTATTCTCCAAACAGCTTTTATACAAAAACGTACACTGAGGGGGAAATTCATTAGCATTCTGTTTCCGGGGTAGTGGGACTTAGGTCACACCTGCAACAATGGCTGCTCTGTAGGCCTGCTCTGTCACTTAGACTGAATTAACATCTCTTTCCCAGGTATCCTCCAAATTACAAAGAAGGAGCAGATCCATTAGCATATCCTTTGTTTAGGATGGCTTCAGTTTGTCTCAAAGGCTAGGTGACCACCTCCTGTGTGGCAGGTGCAAACTGGCCTGAAATTCTGGCCACCATACAATGTAGAAATATGGGCCTGTATAATATGGCCCTACAATAGGCCCAAGGCTCTGGGTGCTGTGTTTATGATGGCCAAGAATCTACGCAGATGACAGCTGTGGAAAAGCAGTCTGGGGATGAGGCTTGGTTGCTAGAGTGTTTGCCTAGCATGTGTGAAGTCCTGGGTTAGATCCCTAGCTCAGCAGAAGGAGATGTGGTGGTTACACACCTAGAATTCGAGTACTCAGGAGACAGAGTTGGGAGGCTCAGAAGGTCAAGGTAAGGCAGCCAAGTGGGTTCAGTGAGAAAAGGCTTTTGTCACTAAGTCTGATGACCTGATTTCAATCATGGGATCCATATTGTAGAAGAAGAGAAGTGACTTCAAGAAGTTGTACACTGCCGGGCGGTGGTGGCGCACGCCTTTAATCCCAGCACTCGGGAGGCAGAGGCAGGCGGATCTCTGGGAGTTCTAGGCCAGCCTGTTCTACAAGAGCTAGTTCCGGGACAGGCACCAAAGCTACAAAGAAACCCTGTCTCGAAAAACCAAAAAAAAAAAAAAAAAAAAAAAAAGAAGTTGTACACCATAGTGCATGCACACGCACACACTTACTTAAATATAATTTAATGAATTAAAAAATTCAAAGTAATCCTTAACCACAGAGAACTCAAGGATAGTATAGACTGTATGAGACCCAATCACAAAAGAAGAAAGAGAAGGAAAAAGATTAAATGAAGGAGGAAGGGGAGGGAAGGAAGAAAGAATATGAAAAAATAAAACTACTCTACTTTTCAGGGATGTCATATGAGTCTAAGGAAGCAACTTGAGATTAAGCAAAATCCAAGACAGCAGCACTTAAGGAGAAACACTGTTGAGAAGACATAAACAGGCGGCCCTGGCATGCATTGTGTTCCCTGGGGATGCCACCAACACACAAGGGCCCTGGTAAACATGGGACTGTGTTTAAGGCTATGAGAAGGTTTTCCATAAGCCGAGCAAAACAAATAAGAGTAAAAGAGACAAGCCTGTGAAGCCCAGGTCCCTCTCCCCACCTATCATGAATATATTGGCCAGAAGAAAGAACATCATATTTAATTATAGGGTGGTACTGAGAATGCACTACTTACTATATGGGGGTACTATACCCATTTAATCATGGAAAAAAAAGCTGTATTCCCAGGTGGTCTGAAGCGCTTCTAGAGCGGTACAGACAGAATCTGCCCACCTATTCTGTGGCAGCTACCTCTCCTCCAGACAGAGTGACCAGGGGCAGAGTGAGAGGATCTGGGGTGGAGGAAGTCAGGCAGGCAGAAGGGAGAGCACGTCTGGGAAGGATGCATGCCATTTCATTTAAAAAGACACCCCATTGTTACTGTGGGGATGCAATGCTAGTAATGACAGCAGTCACTCGAGAGGACAGACAGAGAATTGCGAGCAGGCCAAACACTGGCATCCAGTTTCTGGAGGTTTCAGGTTGACAAGAGGCTGCCAAGTGCTTTCTATGACGTGTCTATTATGGGCCTCTACAGAATGCCTGGGCTAGAAGATGGACACCAAGGGAAAAAACAGCCATACCATTTAGCTTGTCAGTCAAATGTTCCTCCAAGTTCAGATGATCACCCAGACCCTGGAGTCATCATGGGTGAGGAAGAATCAATAGAGGTGATATACCCTGCAGGCAGCCAGAAAGCAGCTGGACCAGGAAGTGCTGTGCAACAGGCCGGGATGAGTAGGCCAGCGTGGGTTTTTGTCTTGCTTTTGATATCCGGATCTTTTAATATCCATCTCCTTTTGTTTTCTGTGACATGAGAAATACAGAATCCAGTATGACACTTGGGTCATTGTGGAGGTTTGAATGAGAAATGTCCTCCTAGGCTCAGGCATTTGAACACTAGGTCCCTAGTTAGTGGTGCTGTCTTGGGAAAATATGCACCCTCTAGAAGGGGGAGACTCATTGGAGGACAAACACCACTGGAAATGAGTCTCAGAGTGCTCACAGCCTCACCCCACTTCTAGTTCAAGCTGTTTTCTGCATGTGTTTGAAGGTGTGACTGAACAGTTTCCAGCTCCATCCACCAGACACCATGCCTCCTAGGCCATTACAGACTCTCTCTCCCTCTGGAACCATATCCAAAATAAACGCTTTCTTCCACAAGTCACATTAGCTCATGATGTTTCAATTACACTAACAGAAAAGTAACTAATACCAATAGATCTCCCGGTTTCCAGTCTCGCATAGACATGGTTCCTGGTGACTGTGGGTTCATATGTAATAACAGCAGTAATGATAGCCTTTTCCTACACTAGTTCATACATATAAGGAACTCTAATGCATAATTAATCCAGTGATGCCAGGAAATAACAAGGACATTATCCAACTTCACAGACCTGATACCTCTTCAAGAGTAAGTCATTAGCACAGAAGGAAATGGCAAGGTCTGAAATAGAGGTCATGGTCTTCTGGCCCCTAGATGGTCCTCGATAATGAAGATCTGAGTTGAATTAAATTCAAGTAGGAATACAGCATCACCTGTGAGAAATGCAGTTCATGCTTTGCTGATCTTCATAGACATAATAATAAAGTATAAATCACATGACTAGAAATTGGATTTTTTTTCATTTGGTTGTTCTGTTCTGACCTAAAGACTTCATCAAAGTAATTGAGTAGTAGAGAGTTCTAAATGGTCATCATGAAGAAAATATAGCCCCAATGGAGATTGCAAGGTTCTCATCTAGGCTGTCTTCAAATCAATGTATTAATTACCTAATTCAACCCAAATTTCTCTGCAAGATTAAGTAAAAGGCATTTCAATTGCCTGCTAGATCCAGATAGGCTGTATAATTGTAGGGGAGTCTGCTAGAGACTTGAACATAGAAAAGGCCCCCAAAAAGGCTTCACACATGCCCCTCTGCTCTACACAGCAAATGGTGGTTTTCAAACTTCTCTGCCAGAAGAGTTGTTGACATTGAACCACCTCCAGATCTTTCACCTTGAGCCCCTTTCATGGTATTGCATCTTTGAGCTTAGAGCGCATGTATCATACTTAGGAACAGCCAAACCTCACTCTGAATCAAGTTTTGGGGTGGACTGTTTTAGTGTTATTTCTGTTGCTGTGACATATAT
>NW_026068098.1:1815748-1867404 GCF_014885135.2 Alexandromys fortis | reverse complement strand
TATATATAGACAAAAAGCAGGTTGGAAAGGGAAGAGGTGTCTGGGGCTACAGTTCCAAGTACAGAACATTATTGTGGAAATTATGACAGGAACTTACAGCACCATACCTACAGTCAAGAGCTGGGAGATAATAAATGTATGCATCTACACTTCTACACTTGCTTGCTTGCTCTCTGTTGTTGGGTTTCTGTCCCACCCTGTTCCCACAGTCATTAAGTCCCAAAGAAATCACAGAAGTCTACATTAGTTGTAGACTGATTGGCCCATTAGCTCAGGCTTCTTATTAACTCTTATAACTTACATTACCCCATTATTCTAGTCTACTTTAGCCACATTGCTTGGTACCTTTTTCAACCAGGCAGTCACATCTTGGGGCTGGGCCAGGACTCCAGAGAAATGGGCTTCTTCCTTCCCAGAATTCTCCTATTCTCATTGACCCGTCTTTACTTCCTGTCTGATTGTCCCGCCTATACTTTCTGCCTGGCCACTGACCAATCAGTGTTTATTTAAAATATAATTGACAGAATACAGACCATGGTTCCACACCAGCTCTCAGTGAGCATTCTCCTCTCTTACACTGTTCAGGATCCCCTGCCTAAGGAATGGTGTCATCCATGCAGAATGGGTCTTCCTACATCAATTAACAAGACAATTCCCAACAAGATACCCCACAGGCCGACCTGTTTTATATAATTCATCATTAAGACTCTTTCTGGTGATTCTAGTTGTGTCAAGTTGATAGTTAAAATTAACTAGCTCAAGAACTAATAGCATTTGTGGTCAACTAAATTACTAGAACTGATATAGCTTAAAATCTCAGGAAATTCCTATCACATTTAAAAGATAAAGTCATTCTGTGCCATGTATTTGAATATCTAACCCTCCATCTACAGAGGAGACTTTAAAACTACTATCTGCCACGCTGCTGGAGGGGTAAATGCCTTTATTCTTGTACATGCATTAAACTTAATGTCTTCAGTGCTGCATAATCTCCATTAGCTACAGTCCTCTTCATCAGAGCAGCCTCCACAGAACCACCTGGGAGCATTCTGAAAACACAATGGAAAAGGAAACCCTGCAAATCTTTCCCCCTTGTAGACCATGATGCGTTGACCAAAGTCTGCTATAACTATCCTTGCTCTGGAGCCCACTGAAGGCTAGTACTACAGGGAAAATTACAAAGGGAACTGTCAAACTTTGTGAGCTTCAGATCTTAGCACAGCAGGGGCTACCCATCACTCACTCACAGACCCATCCATGGCAGCCAACTGCATGTTCAAACTGGAGTAGCTTGAACCCAACTTGTAGGAGTTAAGGTGGAGAGAAATTGATCTGTGCTCTGAGTATACAGGACCACGTTCTGGCCACTAATTATGGCTCCTGGCTTCAGGTACAAATAAAAAATAGTGGCTGTGGTTGGACCTGTCACCTTGTTGGACTATTGTTGTAAGTCCCTCTTGCTCTGGTGGAATTGACTTCCAGGGGACTTAAACAATGAATTCCATTCCCGCTGTGTTTTTCATTCTCCACTCCAATAAGCAGGTATTAAACATTAGGACATTCAAAAACAATCGCAGCAACAGAAAATCAGCTAGTTATCATACATGACCATGATTCTCACAAAATACTACAGATAACTTTAAGTTTATACTTCAGAGTGACCATAGAGCACAAAGAACCTTCAATAATATCAAACACTGAGGAAGAAAGAGGGTTTGAGTCCCAAAATTATGTTATTAGATTCAAGTATCTAGTTTCTACAAAATATCAGAAGGCATACAAAAAATAAGTATGTTTCGGTCAAATAAAAAAGTAATTAACTGATGTATGTTGTTTCTGAAAAAGTCTTAATGGAAGATCTACTAGATAAAAACTTCAAAATGACTAGTTAAAAGATGGTTGAGAAACTAAGACACAGAAGAAATTAAGAAAATAACAAACCATGGAAACGCTAACAGAGACATTAGCCTACAAGGAAACTAAAGAAGTTCTAGAGCTGAAAAGTTGATGGTCGGAAGCACTAGAAAGATTCAAAAGCAGATTTGAGTGAAAAGAAAGAATTGGTGAACATGAAGATCAAATCATAGAAATTATCAAGTCTCAGGAATAGAAAGAAAAATTACAAGTAAACACAGCCAACGGCACGTGAAAACCTGTGATGGAAACTAAGGTATGTACACAGGATGCCAGGAAGAGAAGAGCAAAAGATTGGGTAAAGAAATATTCAAGGAATAATGACCGAAATTTTCTCTAATCTGAGGAGGGACAAGATTACCTAAGGTATGGAACAAACTCTAAGTGAGATGAACTCAAGAGACCCATATTAAGTCCTAGAACCATTGAAAGCTAGAGACTCTCAAAAGCAAAAAGAAAGAAGTAATTTGCCACATAGAACCAGCTTTCTATAAGATTAACAGTGGATTTCTTATCAAAAACTTCCACAGCCAGGAGGCACCAGGCTAACTAACTCATAATACTAGAAAAAAATTAAACAAAAATTCCTACATACAAAACAAAAACAAAATCAAAACATTTCTTCAGATCTGAAGAAAAAGTGGACATGATAAAAACTCAGCATAACGGGGCAAAAACATCACAAACTTGAAGCCAGCTGCACTATATAGAGCATTCCAGGCTAGACGGAACTGATGACTTCATACAGCTGAACTTGTCTTATGAAAAATGCTCAAGAGAGACGGAGCTGGGAGGCGCACGCGCCGGCAGACGGAGCTGGGAGGCGCACACGCCGGCAGACGGAGCTGGGAGGCGCAGGCAGGCAACGACGGCTGCTGCCGAGACTGGAGGGGACGAGCGCAGCAGCAGAGGTCGCAGGCAGCAGGGACCAGCGTGCAACACCGAGAGCAGATCACCCCACTACAATTAAATCAAAGAGGTAGGCCTTTGGTTGGCGAGGGCCCTGGCAAACAGGGAGCCGGGACCGGTTCCGGAAAACCCTTCTTAGGGGTGAGAGGGTTCTTGGCCCCCAGCAGGAGCCAGGAAACAGAGCGAGGGCAATTAGTAAGAGAAGCCTCTGGCCAGCAGAGAAACCTGATCTGATTTTAAAAGACCAATTAGATAGCATTGAAAGGAGGAGATGGGCAGGCGCCAAGGCAGAACATCACCCATTAATCAGAAAAACAACATGAAAACACCAGATCCCAAAGATCTTACAACAGAAAGATTTGAACACCCTAACACAGAAGAAGTGGAAAAAATTGACTTTATGAAAGCAATAGAATCCCTTAAAAAATATGTAATAAACACCCTTATAGAAATGGATGAGAAGAATAACAAAAAGTTCGAAGAATTAAGTAAATATGTACATGAGACCCTGGGAAACCAAGAAAAAACGATCAAACAGGTAATGGAAACAGTGCAAGAATTGAAAACTGAAAGGGAAGCAAGGAAGAGAACACAAAGGGAAGAACAGCTGGATATGGAAAATCTAGGCCAACGAGCAGAGTCTACAGAAACAAGCATAATCAATAGACTACAAGAGATAGAAGAAAGAATCTCAGATGCTGAGGACACCATAGAGAAAATAAATGCACTGATCAAAGAAAACAGCAAAGCCAACAAATTCTCATCACAAAACATTCAAGAAATATGGGACACAATAAAAAGACCAAACCTAAGAATTATAGGAATAGAAGAAGGAGAAGAATCACAGCTCGAAGGCCCAGAAAATATTTTTAACAAAATTATGGAAGAAAACTTTCCCAACATAAAGAAAGTTATCCCCTTGAATATTCAAGAAGCATACAGAACACCAAACAGACTGGATCAAAGAAAAACTTCCCCTCGCCATATAATAATCAAAACACAAAATAGACAGGTTAAAGAAAGAATATTAAGAGCTGCAAAGGAAAAAGGCCAAGTAACCTATAAAGGTAAACCGATCAGAATTACACCTGACTTCTCTATGGAAACCATGAAAGCCAGAAGGTCCTGGATAGAGGTACTTCAAAAGCTAAGAGACCATGGATGCAAACCCAAACTTCTGTACCCTGCCAAGCTAGTGTTCACTATCAATGGAGAAAACAAGACATTCCAGGATAAGAACAAATTTAAACAATACGTAGCCACAAATCCAGCTCTACAGAAAGTAATAGAAGGAAAATCGCAACCCAAGGAATCCAACAATGCCAACACTGACTACAATAACTCAGGCATCTAGTGAACCTTCACCAGCACAACTCAAAGAAGGGACACACACACAAACTCTACTACCAAAAAAACAATAAGAATAACCGGAGTAAACAACAATTGGTCATTAATATCACTTAATATTAATGGTCTCAATTCACCTATAAAAAGGCACAGGCTAAGAGATTGGATACGAAAACAGGATCCAACATTCTGCTGTTTGCAAGAAACACATCTCAACCACAAAGACAGGCATCTACTCAGAGTAAAAGGTTGGGAAAAGGTCTTTCAAGCAAATGGTCCTAAGAAAAAAGCAGGTGTGGCCGTACTAATTTCCAACAAAACGGACTTCAAACTAAAATCAATCAGAAGAGATCGAGAAGGACACTTTATACTCATAACAGGAACAATTCATCAGGATGACATCTCAATTCTGAATATCTATGCCCCTAATATAAAAGCACCCACTTATATAAAAGAAATATTACTAGAACTCAAGGCAGACATCAAACCACACACACTAATAGTAGGAGACTTCAACACACCTCTCTCTCCAATGGACAGGTCAATCAGACAGAAACCTAATAGAGAATTAAGAGAATTACTGGAGGTAATGAAACAAATGGACTTAACAGACATCTATAGAACACTCCACCCAAATAGGAAAGAATATACCTTCTTCTCTGCAGCTCATGGAACCTTCTCAAAAATTGACCATATACTCGGAAACAAAGGAAGCCTCCACAGATACAAAAGAATATCAGTGTCCACCTGTGTCTTATCAGATCACCACGGATTAAAGTTAGAAGGCAACAACAATGCTGCCCCCAGAAAGCCGACAAACTCATGGAAACTGAACAATCAACTACTGAACCACACCTGGGTGAAGGAAGAAATTAAGAAGGAAATTAAAGTCTTCCTTGAATTTAATGAAAATAAAGAGACAACATACTCAAACCTATGGGACACGATGAAAGCAGTGCTAAGAGGAAAGTTCATAGCACTAAGTGCCCACTTAAAGAAAACGGAGAAAGCATACATTGGGGACTTAACAGCACACCTGAAAGCTTTAGAAAAAAAAGAAGCAGATGTGCCCAGAAGGAGTAGAAGACTGGAAATAATCAAACTGAGGGCAGAAATCAACAAAATAGAAACACAGAAAACAGTCCAAAGAATCAATGAAACAAAAAGTTGGTTCTTGGAGAAAATCAACAAGATAGACAAACCCCTATCCAAACTAATTAAACAACAGAGGGAGAACACGCAAATAAATAAGATCAGAAATGAAAAGGGGGACATAACCACAGACACAGAGGAAATTCAGAGAATCATTAGATCTTACTACAGGAGCCTGTATGCCACAAAACTGGAAAATACAAAAGAAATGGACATCTTTTTAGATAAGTACCATATACCAAAGCTAAACCAAGACCAGGTGAAAGATCTAAATAGACCTGTTAGTCGCGAAGAACTTGAAGCAGTTATCAAAAATCTGCCCTCTAAAAAAAGCCCAGGACCAGATGGTTTCAATGCAGAATTCTACCAGAACTTCCAAGAAGAGCTAATACCTATTCTCCTTAATGTATTTCACAGTATAGAAACAGAAAAGTCATTGCCAAATTCCTTTTATGAAGCTACAGTTACCCTGATACCAAAACCACACAAAGACCCAACCAAGAAAGAGAACTACAGGCCTATCTCACTCATGAATATCGACGCAAAAATTCTTAATAAAATACTGGCAAACCGAATTCAAGAACACATTAGAAAAATTATCCATTATGATCAAGTAGGCTTCATCCCAGAGATGCAGGGCTGGTTCAACATACGCAAATCTATCAATGTAATCCACCATATAAATAAAATGAAAGAAAAAAACCATATGATCATTTCATTAGATGCTGAAAAAGCATTCGACAAAATCCAACACCCCTTTATGATAAAGGTATTGGAGAGACTAGGGATACAAGGGTCATACCTAAATATAATAAAAGCTATTTACAGCAAACCGACAGCTAACATTAAATTAAACGGAGAAAAACTCAAAGCCATCCCACTAAAATCAGGAACAAGACAAGGATGTCCACTCTCTCCATACCTCTTCAATATAGTGCTTGAAGTTCTAGCAATAGCAATAAGACAACATAAGGGGATCAAAGGGATTCGTATTGGAAAGGAAGAAGTTAAGCTTTCGTTATTTGCAGATGATATGATAGTATACATAAGCGACCCCAAAAACTCTACCAAAGAACTCCTACAGCTGATAAACACCTTCAGTAATGTGGCAGGATACAAGATCAACTCGAAAAAATCAGTTGCCTTCCTATACAGTAAGGATAAGGAAACAGAGAGGGAAATCAGAGAAGCATCACCTTTCATGATAGCCACAAAGAGCATAAAATATCTTGGGGTAACCCTGACCAAGGAAGTGAAAGATCTATATGACAAGAACTTTAAGACTTTGAAGAACGAAATAGAAGAAGACACCAGAAAATGGAAGGATCTCCCTTGCTCTTGGATTGGGAGGATCAACATAGTAAAAATGGCAATTCTTCCAAAAGCAATATATAGATTCAATGCAATCCCCATCAAAATCCCATCAAAATTCTTCACAGATCTGGAGAAGACAATAATCAACTTTATATGGAAAAATAAAAAACCCAGGATAGCCAAAACAATCTTATACAATAAAGGAACGTCTGGAGGCATTACCATCCCTGACTTCAAACTCTATTACAGAGCTACAGTATTAAAAACAGCTTGGTATTGGCATAAAAACAGAGAAGTCGACCAATGGAACCGTATAGAAGACCCTGACTTTAATCCACAAACCTATGAGCAACTGATTTTCGATAAAGGAGCTAAAACTATACAATGGAAAAAAGAGAGCATCTTCAACAAATTGTGCTGGCAAAACTGGATTTCAATCTGTACAAAAATGAAAATAGATCCATGTCTGTCACCATGCACAAAACTCAAGTCCAAGTGGATTAAAGACCTCAATATCAGTCTGAACACACTGAACCTGATAGGAGAGAAAGTGGGAACTACACTACAACAAGTGGGCACAGGAGACCGCTTCCTACGTATAACATCAGCAGCACAGACAGTAAGGGCCTCATTGAATAAATGGGACCTCATGAGACTGAGAAGCTTCTGTAAAGCAAAGGACACTGTCGCTAAGACAGAAAGGCAACCCACTGACTGGGAGAAGATCTTCACCAACCCCGCAACTGACAAAGGTCTGATCTCCAAAATATATAAAGAACTTAAGAAACTAGACTGTAAAAGGCTAATCAACCCAATTATAAAATGGGGCACTGAGCTGAACAGAGATCTCTCAACAGAAGAAGTTCAAATGGCCAAAAGACACCTAAGGTCATGCTCAACTTCCTTAGCGATCAGGGAAATGCAAATCAAGACAACTTTAAGATACCATCTTACACCTGTCAGAATGGCTAAAATCAAAAACACCAATGATAGCCTATGCTGGAGAGGTTGTGGAGAAAGGGGTACACTTATCCATTGCTGGTGGGAATGCAAACTTGTACAACCACTCTGGAAAGCAGTGTGGCGGTTTCTCAGAAAATTTGGGATCAACCTACCCATGGACCCAGCAATACCACTCTTGGGAATATACCCAAGAGAGGCCTTATCATGCAACAAAAATATATGCTCTACTATGTTCATAGCAGCATTGTTTGTAATAGCCAGAACCTGGAAACAACCTAGATGCCCCTCAATTGAAGAATGGATGAAGAAAGTATGGAATATATACATATTAGAGTACTACTCAGCAGTAAAAAACAAGGACTTCTTGAAGTTTGCAGGCAAATGGATGGAAATAGAAAACACTATCCTGAGTGAGGTAAGCCAGACCCAAAAAGAGGAACATGGGATGTTCTCACTCATATTTGGTTTCTAGCCATAAATAAAGGACATTGAGCCTACAATTCGGGTTCTTAGAGAAGCTAAATAAGAAGGAGAACCCAAAGAAAAACATATAGGCATCCTCCTGAATATTAACCTTCATCAGGCGATGAAAGGAGACAGAGACAGAGACCCACATTGGAGCACCGGACTGAAATCTCAAGGTCCAAATCAGGAGCAGAAGGAGAGCGAACATGAGCAAGGAACTCAGGACCGCGAGGGGTGCACCCACACACTGAGACAATGGAGATGCTCTATCGGGAACTCACCAAGGCCAGCTGACCTGGGTCTGAAAAAGCCTGGGTTAAAACCGGTCTCACTGAACATAGCGGACAATGAGGACTACTGAGACATCAAGAACAATGGCAATGGGTTTTTGATCCTACTGCATGTAGTGGCTTTGTGGGAGCCTAGGACGTTTGGATGCTCACCTTACGAGACCTGGACGGAGGAGGGTTTTCCTTGGACTTCCCACGGGACGGAGAGCCCTGATTGCTCTTTGGGCTGACGAGGGAGGGAGAATGGATTGGGGGAGGGGGAGGGAAAGGGGAGGCGGAGGTGGGGAAGAGACAGAAATATTTAATAAATAAATAAAGAAAAAATATAGAACAAGCAAAGAGGAACAAAAAGCAAAAAAAAAAAATCATCCTAAAGATGGAAACTGTGGGAGCTTTCCCACGATGGCTTGAGCTTTATAAGTTGGTTGGCAAGCCAGCTGTGTTATGTTTGAAAACATCTGTCCCTGAAGACTTGTATAACCCTGGGCTAGTTGGCTGAGAAACTGTAATGGTACCGGGCATTACGGTTAGGCACATGTGGATTTGGGTGGCTGGCATTTCAGGGACCTGAGGCTATAGGAAGTGAAAGTTCTGACAAGCTTCCCTCTGGGAACAGATTAGTCCAAACATCTTGGTCACCACGGACCATAAAGAGTTAGTGAAGCCGGCTGGGTTTAGCAGACCACACTTAGGCATGGCAATTACATAGGCGCGTGCACGTTGAACGCTGTGTGTCATGTGATTTTCAGTGGAGGCAGAGACATGTGGGCTTTGGGTTTAGAGAGTGTCTCAGTTAGGGTTTCTACTGCTGTGAAGAGACACTGTAACCACGCAACTCTTAGAAAGGAAAACATTTGCCTTTCCGCTCGGCCGTTCCCCTGCAAGGGAGGCAGCCATGGCGCCCAGCCGGAATGGCATGATCTTGAAGTCCCACTTCCACAAGGACTGGCAGCAGCTAGTGGACACTTGGTTCAACCAGCCTGCACGCAAGATCCGCAGACGCAAGGCCAGGCAGGCGAAAGCGCACCGCATTGCCCCGTGCCCCGCGTCGGGACCCATCAGGCCCATCGTGAGGTGCCCCACAGTGCGCTACCACACCAGGGTCCGAGCTGGCCGGGGCTTCAGCCTGGAGGAACTCAGGGTGGCTGGTATCCATAAGAAGGTGGCTCGCACCATTGGCATCTCCGTGGACCCAAGGAGGCGAGACAAGTCCACCGAGTCCCCGCAGGCCAACTTGCAGCGCCTGAAGGAGTACCGCTCCAAGCTCATCCTCTTCCCCGGGAAGCCTTCTGCTCCAAAGAAGGGAGATAGTTCGGCTGAAGAACTTAAATTGGCCACTCAGCTAACAGGACCTGTGATGCCCATCCGGAATGTTTATAAAAAGGAGAAAGCCAGAGTCATCACAGAAGAAGAGAAGAACTTCAAAGCTTTTGCCAGTCTTCGCATGGCCCGGGCCAATGCCCTGCTCTTTGGCATCCGAGCAAAGAGGGCAAAGGAAGCTGCAGAGCAGGATGTTGAAAAGAAAAAGTGATGTGCTCTTGGAATATTGCAATAAATTAAAAAAAAAAAGGAAAAAAAAAGGTTGGTCCCCAGTAGATTCTAACAGCTATGTCTCTGACCCAAAGGTACCATAGCATCCCAAATATCACCACCATCTGGACTAAGCTCAAATACACAAGCAATGAAATACCCGTGACATTCAAATTATAACAGATGAGAAATTTTGCAATTATATGATTAATATATCAATAAATTTCTAATAAAAAAAAAAAGAAAAATGCTCAAGAGAGTCCTCTAGGCTGAGACAGAGGACACTAGACAGTATTTCAAAACCGTAGGACAATGAAGACCTCAATAAAGCTAAGTCCGTGGGCAGTCACAAAGGCTAGTATTTAAATAATCATAGTTGGTAGCTCAGTTTTTGTTTTCTGTATGACTTAAGACACTAATGGGTTTTTTTAAAAGATTAGTCTAAGAGCTAGGATTATTATAATTTTGGTTTATAACTCCACATTGTGTTTCCTGTTTATTTTGTAACGCTATTACATTTTAAAAGAATTATGTTTTCAAATATGTGATACCTAAGGATGCAATTCTGTGGCATGAACAAAATTGAGAGACATGAGGTGGAGCTGGTAAGGGGCAAAGCATTTGCATGACACTGAAATTAAACTACTATACATTTAAATTAGGCTGCTGAGACATTTGAATGCTAAGTATAATCTCCATGGCAACTACAAAGAAAATAGCTATAGAATATACCCAAAAGAAAATTATAAAGCATGTCAACATTTCACTGTCAAAAATTAAATGTGCTAAAACCAAAAGAAAACAGAAATACAAGAAGCAAAGGACAAAAGAAATTATAGGACATATAGAAGAAAAATGGAAAATAAAAGTTTAAGGTCCTCTTAATGAATAATTACTTGAGATAAGTAGATTAAATGCTCCAGTAAAAACCAAGGATCTACAGAGTAGATAAAACCACATAATCCAACTAGTTGCATGTTGTCTATAAGAAATCTACTTTCAAATCAATAGCATAAGTTAGAATAAGATGTTCTGTGGGAGTAACCAATAAAGAGCAGATGCGGCTATGCTGGTATCAGACAAAATATATTTCAAGGCTTTGTAAGTGATAGAAGGCAAAGGGCAGACACAAATTGACTGTTAAGTATATCAAGAAGATATAGCTAATCAACTATATATCTCATAAGAGACCATCCAAATAAACACACCAAAAGCTGGCAGAACTGCAGAGGAAAATAAACAATTCTACAGTAATAGTGGTTGACTTTAATATCCTAGTCTCAGTAATAGAACGCACAAACACACAAGGTAGCAGAAACTTAAAACAACTAGTCAGATCACATCCACAGTCAAGAGCAGAGAGAATGCAAGCATGCATTCTTATTACCCAGCTGACTCTCTCAGCTCTTACACAGTCCAAAACCCAAACCCAGGGAATGGTGCCATCCACAGTAGGCTGGGTTTCCCCACATTAATGAACGTAAACAAGACAATCACCCACAACATGATCATGGGCAATTTGATCTAAACAATACCTTGATGAGACTCTCTTCCTAGCTGGTTCTAGATTTTTAAGTTGTCAAAGCTAGCCATAACAGATGGAAGAAAGATAGCCTGATTACCTTTATCATTGCAGCAAAACTTGTGAGAAAACTGAGCAGCTCTCCTGATTAAAAGCCTTAACAAAGATTAGATAGACGCTATCTCAGCACAACAATAACAACAGACCCCACATATATAAGACCCCCCAAAAAGCACTTTCCAGAGTGAAAGAATGAAATTAGATTTACTATTAGAACTTTAACTTACACTGGGTTCTGGTGCTACCATGTTGCTTTGGAGGTTGTTGGATGAATTCTTGCATTGGTACCTACCCATCTCTTCCTTCAATTGGTGCTGGCAGTGTCTTTTCCTCTTGGCCAATCCTTGCAGTGGCTGTCTGGCTGTCTGTGTCTTTGGGAACTGCTCTTGCTCTGCTCTGTACTGTCACTGTCTGTCTCAGAGAGCCACTATGGTATCTCTTCGCCTGCTCTCTTGGTCTATTCTGTGCCATCACAGCTTGTGCTTCAGAGCTCCTCTCTGGTCCTCTCTCCTGGTCCTCTCTGTGTAGTTACAGCTTGTGTTTCAGTGTTCCTCTCTTGATCCCCTCTGTACAGTAGCAGGCTGCATTTCAGAGTTCCACTGAGGTTGCACGGGGGACAGGAGGCTTTTCGGGCAGAGTGGGACTTGTAGCTTTTAGGGTCCAGTGGATGGGATGGGGATGTTGGAACAGCCTACCTGCAGGACAATATGTAGGAATTAAACAAAGACAAAAGATTTATGTGGAAAACCACAAAACATTTCTGAAATAAGTTAGACATAAATCAAAATGTACCCTACGTTCGCAGATTGGAAGGCAGCATTGAAATGTCCAATTATTATATGGTCTCTGTAAAAATTCCAAGTATATTTTTACATAGACTGAAAAATAACTATACTAAAATTTGTATGGACTTTCAGATAACCAATATAGTTTCAAAGGAAGAAAGTTAGAGGGCTCACAGTTACTGACTTAAAAATGTGCTGCAGTATTATAACAATCAAAACAGTGTGGTACTTGTATTAATAGTAATAATAATTAATCTAATAATTTATTATTTAAACAATGAGTATATTAATACTAACAGTAATTAATTAATAGTAATAGGAGCACAAAATAAATCCTCATATAAGGGCCCTGATGATTTTTTACAAGGTTTCTAAAACTATTCCATGAGGATATAACATTCACCAAACACTGGGGAAACTAGATATGCACAAGCAAAAGAATGAAAATGGACCTTCAGCTAACAGTACAGACAGAGTTAACCAGAAAAGGACCAAAGCTGAAACCTGCTAAGCCCTTAGAAGAAGGCATGGATGGAAAGCTTCATGATGCTGGATTTGGGGATAATTTTTTGTTTTGTTTTTTTTCTATTTCAAAAATATTTTTGAAATAAACTACTTCAAAATCCATTGAGGGTTTTTTAAGCTCTTCATGACAAAGTCATTCTTTGTGGAAAATATATATATGATTTTTTTCTGATATCCAAAATATACAAAGTACTCAAGAAATTGGTCATCAAAAGAACAAATAATCCAATGGGGGGGAAAAAAAAGGAGGTACAGACCTAAACAGAGAACTCTCAACAGAGGAATCTAAAATGGCTGAAAGACACTTAAGGAAATGCTCAACATCCTTAGTCATCAGAGAAATGCAAGTCGAAACAACTCTGAGATTCCATCTTACACTTGTAAGAATAGCCAAGATCAAAAACACTGGTGACAACTTATACTGGAGAAGTTGTGGTGTAAAGGGAACACTCCTGCATTGCTGGTGGGAATGCAAGCTGGTACAGCCCCTTTGGATATCAGTGGGGCGACTTCTCAGAAAATTTAGAAGCAACCTTCCTCAAGACCCAGTAATACCACTTTTGGGTATATATCCAAAGGATGCTCAACCGTCTATGAGGACATGTGCTCAACTATGTTCATAGCAGCATTGTTTGTCATAGCCAGAATCTGGAAACAACCTAAATGCCCCTTGACCAAAGAATGGATAAGGAAAACTTGGTACATTTACACAATGAAATACTACACATCAGAAAAAAACCCAACATCATGAAATTTGTGGGCAAATGGATGGATCTAGAAAATATCATATTGAGTGAGGTAACCCAGACCCAGAAAGACAAATATAATATGTACTCACTCATAAGTGGCTTTTAGACATAAATCAAAGAAAACCAGCCTAACTCACAATCCTAGAGAACCTAGACAACAAAGAGGACCCTAAGAGAGACATACATGGATCTAACTTACATGGGTAGTAGAAAAAGACAAAAATCTCCTGAGTAAATTGAGAACCTGGGGACTATGGAATATGGTAGAACGTGAGGGGAGAGACAGGGAGGGGAACAGAGAAAAATGTATAGCTCAATAAAATCAATAAAAAAAGAAAATGGCCAGTGAACACAAAAGAGATGCTCATCACCATTAATCACTAAGAAATAAAAGTCAAAATGATACCCAGACTTGACAGTGCACATCCATAACCCCAGCAACCAGAAGACTAAAGCCAGAGAACTAGAAAACCTGGAGATGGTGCCAGATGAGGCTCTATAGAAGAAAAATTGCCTCAAATATAAAATAGGTGTCCCATTGTCCCCCATACATCACAGTCTATTGCCACAGACTCTAGAGCTTGACATTAAGACCTTATTGCTAAAGATTGCATATACTTGTGAGATTAAGCTGAAACTGGCTTTGCTAGCAAGTTTTCATTGTACTGAAAGGTGCTATGTAAGCTTCTGGGGGTGGAGAATCCATCAACAGTCTTACCCAGCTATGAAACTTGTGATCTGTAATTGTGACTGGCCTGGCAATACCCACCCACTGGTGCAATGGGGGCACCATTGCTATGGGAGTAACCATTTGTAATTGAGCTCAAGAACCTGTGAGGTAGTTACACACCTTGCAGAGAAAACTATTGTTCTGCTAAATGAGCGTAGTATTAAACCCACTCCTGATGAATAATTGTTATACCCATAGATTAGAGTATCTCTCAGCCCTCAGTAATAAAGTTTCCTTTTTTACTGGATAGCAATTAATATAAAGATCAACAACTTAACATATAGAGATTATGAGACTGTGGAGTGCTCATCTCTAAAGAGGGCATCTATATCATACCTTCTACCCCTAAAACTCAGGGATCTCTGAGGAAAAGGAGGCCACAAGATTGTAAGAGCCAGAAGTAGTGAACATCTACAACAAAACAGCACCTGTAGGCATGCCGGTGCCAGTGCACACAGGATTCACAAGAGCCATGATGACGTGCCCAAGACTGGCACATTATCAAATCAGCCAAAGCCCCGCAAGAGACAGGAGAGAGGTTCAAGCCCAAGTCCCTACCTGATGAGCTCTGGAAATTGATGGCTGCTGGGTAAGAGTCAGTTTTCTTCAAGGATGCAGCTCCCGAGATGCTACCTGTGCCCCAGCAGGTGGTCCTACACCCATGCACATGCTGGCAGCACTAACTGGACTCCGTGTGCTTTAAAACAAAGTAATTACACTAGGAGGGAAAGTGGTGGAGGGGGAGGGGAGGAGTTAGAGGAAAGGGAATGGGGTGGGTTTGTTAAAAACAAGTTATATATGCATGTATAAAATTCTTAAACACTAGCAATTAAAACCAAAAAACTCAAAGCCAAAATCTAATAGTAATTATATTATTCTTGAGATGACTTCCATGATTATAGGTGACAGTTGACTGCTCAAATCCAAATTAGACATTTGTGGCATTGTCTCAAAGGCTCATGAAATACTGAAAACAAGTAGAGAGCCCAGAAAAACTGTGGGCAGAATGGGAGAGACTGGAGACCTGCACAATGTGGTGGAAGCGGACAGTGGGGGTGTGCCCACCGGAGAGAATAGTGTGGCAGTCTCCAGGGGGAGAAACTATAGGGACTACTCAAATACCCATTGACAGGTAAGCAAAAAGTGGTCTGCCCATGCTGTAGAGTCATAACAGAAAAGAGAATCCTGATACAACCTGGATGCACCTGAGGATGTCATATTGTAATAAGCCGCTCTCACAAAAGCAAATGGGCTTCTTGCAGTCCTTTGTGAAAAGTATAGAGGTGAGATGATGATGCTGGGGACTGGAGAGAGTGGGGGGCCTTTGTTTCATTGGCAAAGAACTTCCATTTGGTAAGATAAAGAGGTTTGGAGGTGGATGGTGCCAATAGCCATTCAGCATTACAGATGTACATAATCCAATAACCTGCACTCTTGAAACAGTCATATTGGGAAACTTGACGATATGTTAATCTTACCACAGTGAGCCACATGGGTCTGGGGAAGGCCCTGGATGCAGGCTCCTACATTTGCCTCTAGCTCCTCTGATCCTGCGTTAGAGGAGAAAAGAGGCTTTATATTTTATATATGTTTCTACTTTGTGTGTTGTACATGTTTATATTTTAATACGTATTTATAGACTTTATCTTGTGTACTTTTACATTTTAGCTGCCACTGTGGCACTCATCCCCACAAGCCCTTTAAGAGTGTTGCTCAGGATAGAAATAGCCTACTTCTAAGATAAATCAAGTTGCTTGGTTCTCTTAGAATCAACAACTTAAAATCTACAAGACACGCTTAAATTGCCCCTACATTCAGAGCACAGTTCCCAGCTGGCAGATCACTGGACTCACCTTAGCACAGAAGCTCTGGGCCATGACCTAGCAGTCCTTTGCTTTCTGGTTTTCTAAGACAAAGCTTTGAAGCATAGATGTTGTGAAGTCTGCTCTCGGCTCCTGAGCGTGGCACCACAGAGGGCGAAGACACGCACGTCCTTTTGAATGGCTGTGTTTGAAGCTAAGTGAGGAAACTAAAACGGCAAGAATTTCTCCTTTAATGTTCTTTGAGTTGCCATTTTACTGTGTATCAGACAAAACTGAGCAGAAGATATCTATCAGGGGAACAGCAGACAGGCAAGGGTTTACCTTGCGTGTTGTCCATTCCAGTTAGGAATATCATTATTTTCTATTAAGGATGATTCTCCGAGCTACAGTCTGCGAGACAGCTAAGCACTTCGGGAAATTATATTTACTCTTGCAAACAACTAAGACACTATTCTGTCAATTACTAAGCCAAAAGCGGTGAAGTCAGCTTGCCATAGCTTTCAAACTTCATGAGAATAATACAGTTCTGCCCACACTGGAACTCTGCGTGGCACGTCTCTTTCACAGCTGGAAGCTCTTCACTCCCTCCTTCATCCCGCCTCAAACTCCCTCTGACCTCCCGGCACTTGACACAGCTGCTTGATTAGTGCAAATTACTCCAGAGATGGAATAAATCAGAAGGCCAGAAGTGGAGGAGGGGAGGAGGCCGTAAGCGCCGTTAATTGGCTCCCTGTTTCCAAAGAGCTTACATCTGACCGGAAAGGTAAGTCAGCATACCTGAGAGAAATAGTTAATTTGTCTTGTAATTTCTCTAGAACTCTTCTCTAGCCCCAAAGGAGTTAAGCTGCACATATTATAAAAATAGAAAGCCAGTCGTTGTCTTAGTGTTTTTTCGATTGATGGAGGCAACTTTACCTGTTCGGTTAAAAGTCCGTCATGGCAGTAGGCAGCAGACGTGAGCGCAGGAGTGGCTGAAGCTGCACCTCTCAAACCAAGCAGAGGGAGATCAAACATGACGTGACTTTTGAGAGTTTAAATATCACCTCCAGTGACACACTTCCTCCAACAAGGCCCTAAGCCTCTGAAAGCAGTGCCACCAAGCAGGGACTAAGCATTCAAACCTCCAAGACTATGGGGGACATTATCATTCTAACCACTGCAGCCACTAACTGAGGGCAGCAGCAGCGATAGTCAAGTACAGAATCTGAGAGCCTGGGAGAGCAAACTGGGGAGGCGGCTCTATCCTTAAGAGTGCAAGCACATGGACTGAGTTTGAGCCCCAGCACCCACATAAATAAGCCAGGCATGGCAACAACAAACTCTAATCCCAGTCCTGGGGAAACAGAGTCAGGACATTTCCAGTGTTGCTAAGTCAGAAAGCGACAAGTTCCATGGCTGACCTTGTTCCAAAAGTATGGTGGAAAGAGTTTGAGGAAGATGCCATACATTGACCTCTGGCCTCCATATGCACACACACACACACACACACACACACACACACACACAAGGATGTAAGACAGAAGCTGCTAGAGAGAAACAGAAGTATGGAAGGAAGTTTTCTGCTTCCTTTTCTTTCCAACAGTGAGAAGGCCCTTGTGTTTAGAGAGAAACTAGAAGCATGCGCTATGGACGGGTAATGAAGTCACCTTGGGTGCTGCAGAAGGATGCTAAAGTGTCACAGAAGAGCAGCAGGGGAAGTGCCGTGCGTGCACTTGAGAAGGGCAGCTGATTTGCTCTCTGTAAAGCACATGGGGAGAGCCAGGGGAATGCTAGAGGTTCGGCAGCTAGAATTCTGACTGCGTTGTCAGATGAGCTTGGTTGCGAAATTAAGATAAGCTGTAAAAAAGTTAGGATGTGTTGCAAAGGTTCTGCTAAAAATGAAAAAAATATAGTCCTTACGGCAATCAGGAGCTTCGTCTATATGCAAATGCTCATTTACCCAACTGTATATTTAGATAATTGGCTGAATCCATGGAAGAGTCCACCGTGCTGACCAGTGTTTGAGACACCAGTATCCAGGAGAGCCTTAAGACAACCAAACTGATGGAGTCATCTGGAGAATAAGTGCAGAACACGGCGAAATAAGGTCCTGGGTAGACGTTCCAGGACACAGAACACCCACAGGGCTGGCACAGGAGGCCAGCAAAGGAAGCCACAGAGCAGAGGCCAGGGAACAGACAGGATGAGATGATGTCACAGACGGAGCAGCCAGCTACATAAGATGCCTCAGGGTATCACAGGAGAGAAAGAGCAGGAATGTGAGGTCTGGAAAGATGAGGTCTGGAAGGCTGGAAGGGGAGAAAAGCACACAGAAACATCTGAAATGAAGCGCAGATATGTCAGACAACATGAAATACAGCTGTCTGCACGGCAGCTACCCCATAGGGGCTGGCACAAGGACTTAATTGTAAAGGCATTGCCATCCAGTCTGACCACCTGAGTTTCATCCCTGGGACACACATGGAAGGAGGAGAGAAGCAATTTCCACAAGTTGTCCCTGACCCTCCACATATGTCATGACAAGTCCACATGCAGTCATGCGTGTACGCATGGTGTGAGTGCATATGAGTGCACACACACACACACGCACGCACACATGCACACACACACTAAATAAGTGCAATAGTGAAGCTGCAGCCCTGATGAGGTTTGAGCTGAGCACATACTGACTTTCTGTGGTCATATGCTGCCCTTAGCAGCTTCCCATTATATGCAGAACACATATCCCCGAGGGCCAACCCAGCACAGAGTGTCTGCCGATTTCTCCAGCATCCACAAGCAGGGTGTAATCTATTGTGTCAATTCTTCATTTGCAGTTCAACTCCTACAGAGCCTGTATACACAATTATGTGCAAATGTATGTTTGTATGTGCGCCATACACATGTGTGGCAGGTGCTGTGTATGCACGTGTATCACATGTTTAAAGAGCACGGGTCAAAGTCAGTTATCTTCTCAGGCACCCTCCCCTTGTGCTTTCTCGCTGAACCTAGAGGTCACTAACCTGACTTGGAATGCTGGCTAATGAGCCCCAGCGTTTGCTTTTCTCTGTTTCCCACACAATGCTGGGGAGACAAACATGTCCTACTGTTCCCCGCTTTTGCACGGATTCCAGGGACTTGAACTCACGTACTCACGATTGTATGGCATGCACATTGCTGACTGAGCCATTTTTCCATCCACAAATGCACTTTTTCTAATGAAAGGATCCATAGTTTTATATCACTCAATCCTCAAAGGGCCCATGACTTCCCTTCAAAGAAGAAAATGTTGGGAACTTTATTCTCTACCAAGGAAATTGTCTGGCTCGCCACACTGAAGCAGACCTTCTCTGAGGTCACACTCTTCCGAGAGCATCATTTATCATCATCCAGGGCACTAAGCGGCATTTGTGCCACAGTCAAAGAAACTTCGAATCGCCTAGCAGCCCAATAAATCACCCGCCCATCTCATCTAGTGCTCCTGCAAGCTTTTAAAGACTTTGATTCCAGGGAAATGTCACTTCTGGGCATGGAGCTTCAGAGGCTGATAAATGCTAAACGATCCATCAAATTGTATGAGGCCATTGCAGGGCTTAAGTGGAGGCCACACTGTGCTTTGCCTAAAGAACCATCGCTCAGGGCACAGAGCGGCATCCGACGAGGGCCCTCCTAATCCAATTTCTAAAATCGGTTCCCATCAGAAACTCCTGGTGGCGGCAAGACATGGCGGCGGCCCTGAGCAGTACTTGGCATTCTTATTCAGTCAATGCTATCTCAAGTCAGGGCCATTTCAGTCGGTCAGGAAACCCTGAGCCGAGGCTGCTGGAATGTGCGAGAGAGATACCACACCTGAGGAATTTGGGGGCACAAATGCTCTTGGGAGGACTTTGGGGAGCTTTAGTCAGCTTCAGCACAGCCCTGCAATCCTAGCTGGGCACCACGAGGGTGTAAAATGTCAGCCTGGCATGAGGTTCAAGTTCACCTCCTCGCTTGCTACCACCATCATGGACAGAGCTCACATCAGCCAAGAATCTGGCATTTAGGCACTGCCAGAAGAAGTGTTTCCACCCTGGTGCCACCTTCTTTAGGAGCTCAGGGCAGGAAGGACACCTCTCACCTGTTTTCAGCTGTCATTAAATTTCAAGACAACACACAGTTAACTCTCTCGCTTCTCCTGTACCTTTCCATCTCCAGCACCCAGCAATGTTCATCACGCAGAAGTAGCAGCATTCTTTCGGGAAGTTTAAATTCGAAAAATAGACAAACAGTTGCCTGGGGTTGGGGGCGAGCCAAGGAGCACAGCATCCCTGTCTCCTTACGGATTTATCATCTGAGCTGGGAACTTTAAGTCGCCTCTTTTGTGGCTACAAAAGATATGATAGAATGGCCTGACTGGGGTCGGCTCTGCCGAGCTGTGGACTACTAGCACACATTCCTCCCACGTGGCCATGTTTGAGTTCCCGTCATCTGCCCTCCGGCTGGCCCACCCCCTCCTCTTCCTTCTGTCCTTCGTTATCTTTTAATCAATTAAAGAATTGCTGAGAAACTAGATGAACATCATCAGTTAGGATCAGGAAGAGAAATTGGGCCAGGAGTTCAAGCATGAGGATATTAACTAGGAACTGCCTACACAGGCACACGTCGTGCTGGAGAAAGACATCAGACCACCCATGTCACAGCAATGGCAGATGCCACTCCCACCACCAGGCACAAAGCAGGTCTGTAGGCAAAGCAGAAGGAGCCCGTGGGGTTGTCTGGACAATGTTAGGACCACAGAGGCAAGGCTGCCTGAAGCAGTGTGAAGCACAGACCCAAACTTCTCTCCTTCCTGGCTGGCTGCACCCTCCTCATGTGCCCTGCAGTACCAATGAAAGAAGTCAGCAGAGCCTGAGAGGCACAGCTCCATCACCCTGGGCATCGTAAACAGATGACCTGCCAGGACACTTTTGAGGACACCTTGGGGACAAGAGTGTGTAATCATTTCCCCAACATGAAGACAGTGGTGACACACTCATGTTTAGAAGATGATAGAATTTCCTTGAAGTGGAAATTCAAGAAATAAGCATGTCCATCACCCACAAGAAGAGGGACACCTGCTCCTCACAGCAGCAGTTGAGGGCTCAGCCCTCAGACCCTATCCTCAAAATCTGTTCATTCAAATGGGATTCACGGGAGGAGCCCATCCCCAACAGCTCTGGCTCCTTCTTGGTAGACACTAGGGGCGGAGCCATGTGAGAGTTCCCTCATCCACACTGGAATGTCAGCTCTTGTCATTGTGCAGGTCTTGTTTAGGTGATCATATTGTTAAGACTTCATGGGTGCTCCCTGACATTGTCTCATGGCAGATATCCAGGTCCTCAGGTTCTCACGATCTTTCTTTAGATTATCCAATCCAAGCAGCCAGCCCTAAACACATACACATACAAGCAACACTAAGATGATTCATCAGCATATATATATATATGAACATATACATGCATATATGTGTGTATATATATGGAGAAGAGATCAGGAATTTGAGAGAGGGACACAGAAGGAGTTAGACAGGAGAGTGTGGGGCAGAAAAGATGTAAATAGACATGTTTCAAGTTCATCATGCATTCTGCCTGGGATGAATTTTTAGTCATTATGTGTTCGGAAACAGGCGGTGTTACCAAACTTTTCATGACCACCACATTCAGGTCTGCTGTACTGTACTGGCTCCTGGACTGCATCTTAAGAAGCTGGGCTTTAAAGAACCCGGATGTATGTGAGAGGCAAGGACAGAAAGAAGGGAAGGGGTGTGCCTTCTGTATATTTAGAACCACCCTTTTCCTTTGGTATTTTCAGTTGAGTGACTTACTTCTAGGTACTGAGGTGTCCTCAGCCTTTGTCTTAACTCCTTTATCAATTGGTTTAGAGTTTAGCCAATGTGAACTAGGAATCCCCCATTTCAAGCACAATTGTGAAAGGGACCTGGTGGATGAGAGATGCCGCTATCAAACCCCTCTTCAGCCACTCAATCAGCTGCCATTAGCTGGGTGAACAGAAAACGACCCGAGCATCAGTTAGGAAGCTTAATCTAGAACCTGAAACTATTTCTGTCAAGAGAATTAGTTCATGAGGCCCAACATCCTTCCAGAACCCTCTTCCTACAAATTCAGTCATAAATGTGGGCTCTTCTACAAGTCCTGGGAAACTAGGCTTCCCTGTTTCCTGTCTTCTGCCCTGCCCACAGAAACCTCAGGCAAGCAGCAGTTGGTCCTAGGAGGTCGCCCACACTCCAGTGAATGGCCTCACACCCAGAAGTACAAGTTTGGATAGCAAAAAAACTGAGTCAATGGTTGCTAAATTTAAAAGAGTAAAAAAGACACAATGTTTGGTAGGATAAAGAGGTGGGGCAGATCTATAGGGAGTTAGGGGAGGAATTGAGGGTGAATGTAATCAAATGCATTGCATGAAATTCTCAGAGAATTACTAAAAATAGCAATGCACAAGAAAAAAGGAAGCAGTCCCTAAATTTAAGCACCTGAGACCCCCACTGAGACAGCATCCAAGGTTACTTCACAATAAGGAAATGCCTTAAGAGCAAGTTAACTGGAGAATGGCGTCCTACTGCGAGAGTATTAGTGGGTGGCGCCCCCTCCCTCAAACAGGGGTTCTGTCACAGGGTAAATAACCTGCAAAGTGTGCCATCTCCACAGAAGGCTGGAGGTGGAACTCTGTTGAGAAGAAAGACGTAGATGTAAATGAGAAGGGAGGAGAGGCTGGGAAGGGGAGAGGACAGAGGAGAGTGGACCCAATAGCTTTGCGGTCTGTGGATTTTAGTTTTTTACTTCAGGGAAGGGTTTCCATTAGGAAAGTGGTGGCTGACTGGCCTCTAATCTCCCTTGCTTCCCGTTCCCCCTTGTGTCTGCCCTGACCCTCTTCATCATCTCTGTTGTACTGTGATGTGGTCCGGGAAACTGGGAGGTCACACTTCATAGGCACACAGAAGTAGCAAGGGATGAATCCTGGTGCTTGGTTGCTTTCTCCTTTGTATTCAGTCTGGGACCCCAGCCTGCCAGGTGGCTCCACCTACAGGTAGGGTAGCTCTTCCCTACTCTGTTAAACTTCTCCAGAAACACACTCACAGACATGCTCAAAGTATGTCTCCCAGGTGGTGCTAAACCCAGTCAAACTGAGAATGAAGATTGAACACTATAGGGTGTCCAGGAGATAAAGTACTTTATGGCCGGAAAGGCATGGCAATGGGAAGGGGAACCCGGAAGCAGGAGTAGGAAGCTGACTGACATTTCATGGAGAGAAGGAACAGGACGCAGGGCCAAACTGTAAACGGTGAAAAACTATTCCCAGTGACATACTTCTTCCAGCAAGGCTCCACCTCCTAGAGGTTCCATAGCCTCCCCAAACAGTGCCACCTGCCAGAGACAACGTGTTTAAACACATGAGCCTGTAGGGGACCTTTCTCATTCAAACCACCACACATAAACACAAACAGATTTTTAAAATAAGCTCTGTTTGTCAATGGTTTCTAAAACACACACAGACATACACACACAAATGTGAGCTCGAAATGGTCTGGTGTCAAAGACTGAAACCACAGCCACGTTTTATGTGAATAGAAGCAGGGTTTCCATTCCTTCTGTATACACAAGTTCACATGACTGAAACTTCATCCTAGCTGCCTGTGTCCCCGGCAAGCACTCACCAAAAGCTACATGTCAAGAGAACGGCTATTTCAGCTGATAGCTATAGTCCACCATGGATGAAATCAGGGCAGGAGCTCAAGACAGGAACCTGGAGGCAGAAGCCAAAGCAGAGACCATGAAGGGGCACTGCTCACTGGCTTGCTCCCATGGCTTGCTCAGCCTGTTTTCTTACACAAGCCAGGACCACGGTGGGCTGGGCTCTCCTTGATCAACCATTAACCAAAATGCCCCACAGACCTGCCTACAGGCTAATCTGTTGGAGGCCGTTCCTCAGTTGAGGTTCCCTCTTCCAAGTGACTGTAGTTTGTGTCAAGTTGACAAAAACGAACCATCAGATATTATTTGTGTGTCATTGAGGGGTGTGCATGTGTATATATTCATGGATAGACATGAATATGGAGGTCAAAGGTCCATTTCAGGTGTCTTCCTCAATTTCTACTCACAGTGTGCCTGTGTGTGTGCGTGGGGGGGGGTGCTGTGTGTGTGCATGTGTGTGTGTGTGTGATTCACGTGAGTGTATGGGTGCAAGCACACTGGAACATATATGTAGAGGCCAGAATAAGGCTCCTGTTCTCTTCCTCTGCTTTCCACCTTACTTCCTGAAAACGGTCTCTCAGCGAACCTTCAGCTCACTGATTATTCTAGACTGATGGCCAAGGAGCCCCAGGGATCCTCCTACCTCTACAAGTATCAGGATTACAGCTACGCACTGCCACAACTGGCGTTTTACACAAGTATTGGAGGTCCAAACTCAAGTTCTCATTTTCCACATTTTCCTGACTGAGCCGTCTTCAGCCCACCTGTATTTGTTTTCAATGTGCTTTGACTACACATACTTATAGGGTACAGTGTAATCTTCCAATACACGGTTACAAAATGTCATGAGGCTTATTGGAAATCTCAAACATGTGTCACTTGTGTGTTAGAAGAACATTCGTGATCTTCCCTTTTAGCTAGCTGGAAATATTTAATTTCTGTCAGCTTCACCCATGCAAAAAATTAAAATTATCGTAACTATAACCTCCATGGTACCAACAGGCAATTAAAATTCATAGGTTCAAAGTGCACTGATAGGGACCATCCCTTGTCAAGGATACGGTAGGCTTTGAACCCAGTGAAGGTAGGTCAGCCCGGTGTTCTCACCAATTCTTTTCTGCTGTAAAGCCTTTTTCTTAATTTTTCTCATCCCCAGAACATTTTAGAAATCAATTTTTCACCTTACTTTGAAAAAAATCACCAGTCAAAGGACACAAAACTCAGTATGTGAAATGAATAAAGTCTAGACACCTAATGAGGACTGTAGTTAATAGTATAGCACATTGAAATGTGCTCAGAAAGGAGGTGCTGGGTACTGCCACACACACACGAAGGAAACTGTGTAAATGGTGGCTATATTAAAGGGCTGACCACTATCCTCATTTTATCATGTGCACCAAAACACCATATTGAATACCTGGAAAAGATTCACAGCGCTGGGAAGATTGCTCTGTGGGTAAAGAGCTTGCCATGCTAACACAAGGGCCTAAATCTGGGCCTCTAGTACCCACATAAAAGCTGGGCACTGCAGTGTGTGTCTGTAACCACAGAACTGGAAGTATGGAGCGACATGGATATACCTGCAGTCCATTGTCCAGACAGTCTAGCTGAACCTATGAGCTTCTGGTTCAGTGATGGATTCTATTTCTTCTTTGATTGTTCTCAACCTTGGACCTCTACATATAAAAACCTGTATGTATATGAACCCCAAACACCTACACACACATACACACACACACACACACACTTCTCTAGTTAAACAAATTACAAATTACAAAAAAACTTCATAGGAAGTTGCAAAAAGTTTACATGGAAGTCCAATGTACCATTACCCAGTTTCCCCAAAAGGTAGCATCTTGAATAACTATATCAAAAATAGGAAATGGACATTGATGAAATCCTCAAAGCTTGTTCAGATGTCCCTGCACAAGCTTATCTGTATGCATCTTTACAGATCCAGGACATTTGAACACGTAGCTCTATGTAGTCGCCACCCTGAAGATAATATTTAACTGTGCCAGCATCACAAGGTGCCCTGTTGCCACTCCTCCACAGCCACACCCACACCCCTCCACAGCCACACCCACACCTTCTACAGCCACACCCACACCCTCTACAACCACACCCACACCCCTCTACAGCCACAGCCACGCCCCTCTACAGCCACAGCCACACCCCTCTACAGCCACACCACCTATAGCCACACCCATACCCTCTACAACCACACCCACACCATCTACAGCCACAGCCACACCCCTCTACAGCCACACCCACGCCTTCTACAGCCACACCCACACCATATACAGCCACATCCACACATCTCTACAACCACACCTACACAAATCGTCTTGCTTCAGCTCTGTAAAACACTGAAATGTCTTTTCATGAGGTCGCTTGTAAGTCATGCTTTTGTCCTCCTTCTAGAAGGATTATATATTTTGGAGTTTGAGAGTTCCCGGTATAATCTACATAAAATCCCTGTTGAACGTGTGATTTTTCTCACAAACGCTAGAGAATATCTATTTAAGGTACTAGGGCTTTAAAAACAAATGCAAAACCACTAAAGTCCAGGGGATGAAACCAAATGATCAAGAATTTAAACATACGCCATGCCCTTTATTAGGGAAGCCACAGAAAACTGAGCCTGCTTTCACAGTAGAGAAGCCTGGGTACGGATATACGCCAGAAATATTTAAGCATGGATGTGTGAAAGGCCAGCCTGATGGGTGCTTTGGTTTTCTTGTGGCTTCTGGTCCTTGTGGTCTGCAGCCATCTTTCATGGCTGCAGCTCATGCGCCACCTTGTGGGCCCTGTGAGCTCAGCAGGGTCCCACAAAAAGCAAGTTCCTGAGAGGTTGTTTTGCCAGCTCCTTCCTAGACCTCCTAGAGGGATTACATATGCCAATCTTAGTATGCTATGGGAGAGCTGACATAGCCCAGTTCAGACTGGGGCTGTGAAGCTAAGGACCAGAGAGAGGAGTCTCAAGAGGGCCTGAGGGAATAGACCTAGACAGAGAGCAGAAGGAGCAAGGTGAATGCAGGAGTCAAGCCCCTTACTTCCATCCACCGATGACTGCTTCCACATGCAAAGCCACTCTGGGAAGCAATCACTCAAATAAATGACCAACAGTGAAAGAGGTGGCGTTGATAGCCCGGAAAGTAATTGGGATCCGGAGCCACACTGACCATGGAGCCTGAGTGGTTCACCTATGGAATCCTGCTTCATGGACAGATGTCATTCGCCTCATAGAACAATCAATCTGCGGGAGAAAGCAGGGCTCAGAGAGATTTCCTTTCACCTTAGTGGGCAAATGGAGGCTGTGATGGGCATCTCTGAAGGGTACTATGCCTGGTGTGTGCTGCCCAGTGTCATGGGCACCTCTGTAGGGCACCACCCTTGGTATGTTGCCCAGGTTTATGGGCATCTCTGCAGGACACCATTCCCTGATGTGTGTTGCCCCGTGTTAATGGCATCTCTACAGGCCACCACTTCTGGTGTGTACTGCTTGATATCATGGACACCATTGCTGGTGTGCTTGTCTTGGGAAAGGCAGAGCTCACTTGGTCTCTTTTTCAGGCAGTCACAGACTACAAAACCTGAAAGAACTAAAGGAAACAATGAGAGCAATTCCAAGTGCATAAATACAGATTCACATCCAACTCCTTTTTATCAGTGGAGGGAACCCTTTGAAGCTCAGCTGCGTGGTATTTGGACCATCTAGACTGGCTCTTATCTTTAATTAGAAGCTTGTGCTGTGATCCAAACATGTAAGAACATGGCATGGTAGAAAGCCTGAGCAGGAGAGCGAAGCCCACAAGTTCAGGCGACACTTGATTGCCCAAAGTGGTTCTTAAAATCTCCTTGATCACAGATAAATAAGCCTCAAGAAATGTATTACCAATTTATAAAGTACTCAGACGCCAGAGGCCCGCCAGAAGACACAGCCTATCAGTTGAAAAAGCCAGATCAACCACAATGCCTCCAATGAGACTGCAGAGAGAAGTCCTCACTATCTGCCCATGGCTATAAGCTTGCCACCACTACCAGATGGTTATGGAGAGGTTAAAATAGCTAAGTGCAAATCAGGGGGTCCGCATCACTTACCCACTCCCTCGGGAAACCCTCTTTCCAGATGTAGAAATGGGAAGGCTCAATGCATTGATCCCCTGAACTTGTCACACTGAAGGTCCAGGTTCCTGTGAGACTTAAAACCAGCTTTGTCATCTCGACCAAAGATCATTAAAGGATAAATCATGCTATATGGGGAAGTGCTAACAGCTCTTCCCAAGACCTCAGACTGCATGGAAGAGCCCTGGATGCCGGGTCATGAGTTACACAGTTTCCCAAGAAGATGGACCCACTCAGAGGGCAGAGGGAGCAAGAGGTGGGGACTTAAAAAATAGTGCAGCTTCAAGGATAGGCTTGGTGACATAAAGAGACTGCAGAGAGCCCAGCTACCGGGGGGGGGGGTGAGAGAAAGGGCTGGGAAGGAGCAGCGTGATGGCTGAATCCTAGTTCATTGCTCCTCACAGATAATGGGGGCAGGGTGGGGCACAAGACAGAATTTAGGGGATAATCAGATCCTCGCCTTCTGGCTGTTTGCCCACGGTCTAGAGAAGCAATATCAGGCAATTTCGTTTTAGTATACCTTTGCAAACTGCCAAATGGAAAGAGACAGATTTCATTTCTTTGGATTTGCCCTTTCTGACCCAATCCAGGGAGGTGCTGAGGCCCTACAGAACCCGGACCTTAGCAGAAGAACGGGGATACAGAGACAAGAGACTTAGACAAGGCACAGAATGATTGCTGAGAATGCTGGCAAGAGGTCATGCCCGCCTAGGAAGGTCACCTCCTGCATGGAGGAGCTCCAAACCCCTAGCACCATCAGTATTTGGGTCCAGTCATCTTTTATCTTCAGAAGGCTTTTGACCATAAGGCAACACCCGCTGCTAATCAGGCCACTCAAGAACCTCCAGGGATTTTTATGCAAAGTCTAATATGAAAGCCAATGATGATGGTGGAGTGACACATGAAAGTCCCTGACGGTGGAGTGGCAAATGGAAGCCCCGGCTGGTGGAGCGGCACGTGGAAGCCCCTGACGGTGGGGCAGCACTTGTCCTGGTGGATTATTTGGTAATCAAAACTCCTTCCACTCTTGGTCACTTCAACTTCCCATTATTGACTTTCTGGGTTCACCTAAGAAGGTGAAATTGTAGGTTTACTTGAAACTGACCCTGCTCTCTGTCCCTTCCTGTCTCCTTCTCCGCTAGGTAGTTCTCTGCCGAGAAGCCCTTCCCAGGGCGCTGCTTAACTAGCTGCAGGCAGACTGAGAGGAAGCCAGTCTGGGCCCCACTGCAGAGCCAACAGATAACTTGTCAGGTCTCTCCTGCTTTTCCGTTCCAGAACCCCAGCTCAGCCCACACCCAGCAGGAAACAGCGAGAACCTAAACACTCACGTCATCTGCAGTGGGAAAGGCTGATGGTGCCAAGTGTAATCATCCAGATGCTGATGTCTGCAGCCACGAGGAGAAAGAAGGAAGAAGGAGATAAAGTGAGGTCTTTGGATTTTACCTCTATTAAACATCTTACCTTGGTTTTCATTTGTTTGATTGATTGACATTTACTTTTTCTACCCTTCTACCCCTTGCCCCAATGTGTTAAAGATCTTTCCTTTACATGTGTCTGTAAGACAATGGCGCTATAACATTGAGTCCCGTGCTGGAGAGCGGAGAGAGCTCGGCCACAGCCGTGTCCCCAGAGTTTTAAAGGTATGTTGACATGGGAACATAGCTCTAACCTAAAAAGGAATAAGAGATAGTTGATTCCGGAGCCAAAATGTAAGTAACAATGGCTTAGAAACGGGATTTCAGGTCACCCCAAAACTATATCCCAACATGGTCATAATTTCAAAATATCGATCTAGGCATGCTTTAAATCTGCTTCGTGGGAAGGGGTCAGGTCACTGGATCACTGCCTGGGAAAGGTTTAAAGTGATTCTCAAGGAACCCCACTGAACTAGTGGATAAAATGGACCAGAATAAATGCACAAGCTTCACCCTTAATTGTGCTCTGCCTCCCTGTCTCACCAAGCCATTGCTCCCTCTCGTTGTTCCTACCAAGATGCTATCCTTTGTGTAACATATCCAAAGCGACCCCCACCAAACTTTAGTATAAGTTTGAGCCAGACGTGTGAGCTATATGAAACTCTTTTCTCATATTATCTTACAATGCCAATGGGAAATAGACAAATACAGTTGGTAGTCTTTGTACATCCCCGTTTGACCCCTCAAGCAAGCCCTTGATGCAGGTGCTACTTCCAGTTCCCATGGCAACAAGCATGAGGGGTCAGGACCATCTGCTTTTGCAGATTCTATTTTCATTTCATTTGCTTAAGTGTTTCCTGACCTGGCCCCAAGTTGGTGGTCCCTTCTCCATCCTGTTTTGGCTTGCCTCCTTCATTCTGGCTCAGAGCCCTCACCAAACCACACATTCAAAGGTGTTCTCTCTCTCCCCAAGCCCACCGCACACTCTTCCTTATGAAGACTTGAAGACAGGACTCTTGAACAGATGTACAATTACGTACAAAGTCACCTTGTAAAAGGGGGGCATCTGGCCAAGTCATGGCAGCCTTTCTCAGAGGATGCTGAGTGCCTGAAGAATCAAAGAGGTCAATCGTATGAGGCAATGGACGTCTCTTGGTGGGTCCTGGGAATGTGCATGTATGGCCCCAAGGGTGGAGATTTCCAAGAATGTCTATCTCTGGACAGCACCCTAAAGAAAAGCCAAATCTCAACTCCTGGAGCAAGAGGCTTGATAGCCAGAGTGTCTGTGGGAAGCCATCAATGGTGTATCAGGCAGAGGGCAAATTTGAACAGGGGAACCAGGAACAGGACACTGGGTGTATTAGTTCCTGTTATCCTGCTCCTTAGGATTCAGGAATGACTTCCAGCCTGGTCCACAGAGCTAGTTCCAAGACAGGAACCAAAAGCTATGGAGAAACCCTATCTCGAAAAAAATCCAAAATCAAAAAAAAAAAAAGTATTCTACTTTCTCTGGTGAGGAAATTCAGGAATTTGAGTCCGTGGGCGGCATTTCTGAGGAACTATTTCATTTACATATTTTGCAATACTATATTTAGAGTCATAAAGGTGTTTTCCTAGGCTTTGTGGAAACCATCTCATGCAGTCCCTCATCTTCAGAAACTGCAGACAACTCACTAATGAAGGAATCACTGTGCCTTTAGGTATTACTTACCACAACAGGAATATTTTCCATCTTCAAAAAATATGATGTTCTGTGCCTGGCCAGCTGGGTGTCTATAGTCATTCCACAGAAGTTGTGTGTGTCAAGAGGCCTAGTCATTCTGAACTCTCATGCAGTCAGAAGACTGAACTCCTGATTATTTTTCAGAATTCTGTGTGTGTGTGTGTGTGTGTGTGTGTGTGTGTGTATTGGCATGTGAGAACACATGCATGCATGTGAGGTCAGAAGTTCATGTTGGGTGACTTCCTTCACTTCACTGCTCTCTCACCTGGGATCCCCACATTCTGGGATTACAGGTGGGCTGTCACATCCAGACAGCATCTTCTTGGCTGCTGGGAATCAAAACTGTGGTTCTCATGTTTGCGAGGTCAATGTTTCACCCACTGAATAATCAACCCAGCCCCTGAATTGCATTTTTTACAAGCTTTTGAAAGTAATAACCAGAAAGCCCACGTGTTATATCACTGGCAACACAGCAGACACATTCTAAAAATTCTGATAGGGGATTCAATATTTGACATAACTCAATTTGAAAGAAATACTTTATTCTTTGCCCTCCTTCTCTATGGCCTTTGCTGGCCTAATCTAAAATAAAGTGTTTTAGTGCCCATTAGTACATTCCTTAATTTTCTTGTTCGGTTCCTCAAAGTAGTAATTCCAGTTCCTATAAGAGTCTGCCCATGCTATCTCCTTTAAAAGTGTGTCCCATAGTGGTCCCTTGGAAGGGATACCAAAGCCCCTCCTGTCTGCCACTTGAGTGTTCTAACTATCCATGATCAATCTCCTGCATGTTTTTGTTGTTGCTGGAGTTCAGGCCCACATACGCTGGGCACGCACTCATCCCTCAGCATCCTCGCGCCTTCCTAAAGCAAAGGGCCGTTCTCACAGCTTTTAGCTTCTCCAGGACCTCACTTCATGCCTGGTACTTAACCAGAAGTTCAGTCTTGTCTGAGTCACGGAAGCCTTCTGCCTGTTCCGTCCCTAGCATCAGAATGCTTGGCTTATATGGTAGGGATGAAACACCAGTGAACATAAATCTCTTGAGCATTCCAGAAGATTGGTTTCTTGGATCTTCTGCTCTGCAGGGTAGTAGATGGGTCCAGGCTCACAAGCCAGGCAGAGTAAAGAGAAACTTCTCTGCTGAGCTGCCACTGAAGGATGCTCCAACTCCATAGCCACACAATGGCATCACTTTACTTACATGCCTACCCCGTTAAAAAATCCCTTAATAAAAAACTGTTTGAAAACTCTGCCAAATTAGAGCATGTCTGAGCCCCAGACTCCAGTTGAGCCGCGTCTGAACACTCACTGCCCTTTAAGTCATTTCTGTCTTTGTTGGAAAACTGTGTGCTCCTTGCAGATCTGCTTGGCTTGAAATGATTGAGACATTCCAAAAGCCTTTCGTAAGCACCTGATCTACCCTTGTGAGAAATGACCTCATTCCTCTTAGCCCCCTCTGCATGCATGGCCTCCCCCTGACTCTTAAAGGGGCAGGGTCTCTTCTCTTTACCTTTACTATGGAGACTCCCTTAGGAGCAGGGGCGCTGGCCTGTGTAGCAAGCACAATGGCACCTGCGTTCTGCCCTTGCTACCTCTTGTTCCTTCCCAAGCCTGATGTTGTAAGACTTGATCCAGATCTCCACATTTTAAAAGTTCTCAGCTTCTCTGATCAATGGGAAAGTAGTTAACCAATGGCATTTTCCACTGAGTGTCCCGGCACCCTTTTTATCCTGCACCCTAAAGACAAGTACAGACCACGGCCCAGAGCAGTGTTCCAGTACCATTGTAGACAGGCTGCGGATGATTGCTCTGTGTTCCTTACTCTGACCTACTAGACAAAAAATAAACAAAAAAAAACCTCATTTTTCCTGTGATCCACATGATTAAGACTTTGACACTATCAGTATTCACATGTGGGTGAGAATGTCCTTCGATTGTCACAAGTATACATTTAGTGGCGCTAGTTTCTGCTTCCAAATGCAGACAATCCTTTCCTCGTTGACTTGTACAAAAGCCAGAAGGTCCATGGGTTTCCTCCTGCTACAAAAGACTCAGTGTCTTGCTCAGTGCCTTGTCCATGGGAACACTCTCACCCTAAGAACGCAAAGCCTTCCTTGGGGAGAGTGGACACAGCAGAACCCCAAGGTGAAATGAAATTTCTGTCACTCTGATGAAACGGATGTTAAATGTTGTGATTGCTTTCCAGGGCACCTCATTAATAAATGACATTTCAATCCCATATGTGAGGATGCATCAAGACTCTCCAGCCGTTTCCCACAGCTACAAAACAAAGGGCCGTGGTTGTAATCTCAGGAAGGAGCAGAGACAAGAGGTGGCTTTTAAAATGTCATGGTCTCAATGGGAATGTTCTATCGGAAACTCACCAAGGCCTGCTGGCCTGGGTCTGAAAAAGCCTGGGTTAAAACCGGTCTCGCTGAACATACCGGACAATGAGGACTACTGAGACCTCAAGAACAATGGCAATGGGTTTTTGATCCTACTGTACCTATTGGGTTCGTGGGAGCCTAGGCAATTTGGATGCTCACCTTACTAGACCTGGATGGAGGTAGGTGGTCCTTGGACTTCCCACAGGGCAGGGAACCCTGATTGCTCTTTGGGCTGACGAGGGAGGGGGACTTGACTGGGAGAGGGGAGGGAAAGGGGAGGCGGCGGTGGGGAAGAGACAGAAATCTTAGATAGATAGATAGATAGATAGATAGATAGATAGATAGATAGATAGATAGATAGATAAAATGTCATGGTCTGTGATGTAACTGACATTAAGGAAAACCCACCACGATGTGAGGAAGCTTGACCACACTTCCACTGCCACAAACACATGCATCCACTGCCACAAACACATGCATCCACTGCCACAAACACATGCATCCACTGCCACAAACACATGCATCCACTGCCACAAACACATGCATCCACTCACACAAACACATGCATCCACTCACACAAACACATGCATCCACTCACACAAACACATGCATCCACTCACACAAACACACGCTTCCACTGACTGCCACAAACACATGCTTCCACTGACTGCCACAAACACACACTTCCACAACCACACACTGCAACAGGCTTCCCCGCATCATTCATTTGGTGTTGGATTAGAAGTCACTCATGAAAAGAAAAAACCATAAACAGGAGAATCTTTGTCAACATTTCCCTCATAGCCTGACAATTTGAGTGAGACTGAACTTTAAAATAATAAACTACTTGATTTCTCAGGGGGAAAAAAAAAACTCAAGCCAAGGCTGAGGCATGGCTGTTTTCAGCCAGGTGTACAATGAGAATTGGAAGCAAAAAGCAAAGAAATGACCACTTTTGGAGATGGAAAAAAAAAACAGAGAGAGTTGAAGATTCTTGATAGATTCCATTTCTCTGGGTACCAGAAGTTTGCTCCAGAAGGTTAGAGAGTGGAAAGCAAAATTAATAGTGCTGACCTGGACTGTGCGACTCTGAGTACCATGAGCAGCGCTGGACCCAGCCCAAGAATCTCATTCCCAACCAAATGCACACTAAGCTGCATTAAGGTGTCCATGGACACCAAGGCTATGCTGGGAAAGCCATGTTCCACCTCAAGTGGAAAGGACACCGCTCCCCACATGGTAGTGAGGCTACCTAGGGAGCTGCCAGGGCAGGTAATTGGAAGTACGGATGTGTGCTAGAACATCCAAGGATGCTCTCAACAGTACTTAGTGGGTAGAGGTAATCTATCCAAACAGCTTGTGGGAGAAACTGGGGTGTGAGTCTTGGAAGTTAGGGTGTCTCTGACACCCATCAGGGGCCAAGGGAGTTGCCTACTGACTGCCCTGAGAGGACAATGCTGTCCTTGTTTAGAATTTGAAATGGCCCCAACAGGCTCGGGGTTTGAACAACTGTTTTCTGGCTAGTGGTGCTATGTTAGGGTGCTGTGGAGCTGTCGGGAGATGGGGCCTGGTTGACAGATGCTGAGCAGAGCCGCTGTGTGGAACCAGCACAAGAGAAGTGTGTGCTACAGGCAAAGGGGCTTTCCAAGCCTGCCGGCGCTCACACTGAAGGACAGAGCAGATGCCACAACAGGCTGCTCCGGCGTCTCTCAGAGAGCAGACCTCAGTTTCAGTTTTCTGAGACTGAACCAGAGTTTCTGGGGAAAAACTACCAATAAAGGACAATAAATCCCCAATACCCCAACAATGAGGAGGAGGCCTGGTACGTGTAGTACCAGGCCAGGCCTGAGCCAACCTTCACAGCAACTCTAGGACAGGGCCTGGACATCCCAGGCCTGCCCCAAAATAGAAAACTATAGCACTAACTAACCCCTGACTAGCCCTCACCAGTTAAAATGTACTAATATGATTCCCACTTGCTTAAGCCAATCATATCTAAAATGACCTGACTTCCTTAGACACTCCCCTCAGTAAGTCTTAAAAGAAGCCCCTACCTACCTCTTGGAGTCAACACCATCTTGCCTTTGTGTAGGATGGTTGGCCCCAGCATGCTGAAATAATAATAATAATAAAAAGGCCCTTTGTTTTTGAATCTGATTTGGTCTCTTTGTGGTCTTTGGGGGCCTGGACTCTGGGCAAAACAACATCATGGCACCACATGCCTAGAGGCTAGACTCTGAGCTACGGGATCTAATGTTTTCCCTGTTAGGTTTCAGGCCTGCTTTGGTCAGGGTCTCCTTGCTGTCCTTCCAATGTCAGTCTTTCTTTAGGGCTGTGACTGTTTATCCTGGTCTTATGTATCCTGGGCAGGTGTACCCTTCATTTATAAGGTCTCATAGTTGAGCATCTGTTTTGAGACTCTGAAGAGACTTTGGAGACTGATGGAACCATTAAGACTTTGGCAATTCTCCGAGTTGAACTAAACGCATTTTGACCTATGAGATGTCCGTGAGCCTTTGGGGACCAGGGATGTTGTTATTTGAATCTGAAATGTCCCTGCCAGGAGCTCAAATGTTTTTTAACACGTCTTCCCCCAGAAGAAAGTGATGCTTCGAGAGACCACAGAACCTGGTTGGCAGAAGCTGACCATAATGAGTGAGTCCTTATAAAATAAAGCTTTTTCTCTAGTTCCTGCACACTGATTCCTGGTCCACCATGATGTGAGTATCCTCTGCCACACACTCCCACTGCCATGAACTCTGCCATGACTCCCTTACTATGGTGGACGGATACAAACCCTTCCCTCAGTTGTCAGCATCAGGTGAAACGGTCAAGGTCATGCAAAAACAGTGACTATATCCTTCCGTCATTGTGTGCAATCATGACAGGAGACTAGAAGGAGAAACTAGCTGCGGACTCATGGTGCTGAAACTGTCACTTCATGTTTTAAAACAATAAAAGTATCTCAGGTCATCCCTTAGAAGAATGGGCAAATCTTAACTTATCTCAGCCCATATGAAGCTGTGATATTACAGCATGCTGTGGTTTAATGAGTGATGGCCCCTTTGAATTTGGAAGCTGGATACAGATCCCAACCTGCTGAGGCAAAGAGATGATGCCAAATAAACTTTTTTGAAATCATGTAATTATTTATACCGATGAAGAAGCACTCTTATATCCACTCTTGGTTGGGGTATTTGAGTAGCCCCTCATCCACAGTCTCACTTTCTATGGTTTTGGGTACCCGCAATCTACCATAATCCAAAAATATCAAACAGAAATTTTCAGAGATAAATAGTTATTTAAAACTGCAGAAAACACCATTCTGGGGAATGTCATGAAATCTAATGCCATCCCACTCTGTCCTCCCTGGGATGTGAACATCTGCTTCGTTGGTCACATCCGTCCATTAGTTACTGAACGGCCCACTTAGTCATCAGATCACAGCACTCGGTGTTCGGATCCAAGAGTGTTGGCTCTTACCAGCTGACCCTTTGCATACTACTTTTCATGACCTAGCAACAAAACATCTCTAATAGGGAAGAGTTTGTTTTCACCCGCAGATTTAGAAAGTCTGGTCCATGGTCACTTGGTCCCATGAGCTTGGCAGGTCGTGGCAGTGGGAGCATGCAGGGGAAGGGAGCTATGGGCTTCATGGTCAAGGCTCCCAGTCCGTGGGGACAGCCCCATATTCAGGGAGAGTCTCAGGTTATCAGTTTATCTTCTTTAGAAACATCCTCAGGGGCACCCCCTACTTCACCAATCAATCTTCTAGGTGATTCTAAGGCCAGTCGAACTGACAGACCCACCAGAAAGAACCCATAAGGTGCTCTTTGCAAATGAATCAAAGGTTCTTAACATGAGAAGAAAAAGAAAAGTCATACAAAGAAGCTGCCACAATGTGCAGTCAGTGCAAATATTCTATCCATGAAGTTTAGAGGAAGAGGAAAAAATCATCCTAACTTTTCATCCTACTTCAACTGGAAAAGTTACAATCACAATGTAGGGTACACACCCAGGGAAGCTGAAAACAGCATTCAGTAAAGGATTCGGTTCCGAACCTTCACTGAAGGGGTCTTGGAATGTAGCTCTCCCTGAAGAGGAGGCACACATGTATATGACCCCCCCTCCAATTTTCCCATCAGCCATTTCTCACAGGCATCTGTCAAAGTGAAAACTAATAGAAGAAAATCAAAACAATCAAGTTTAGAATCTCAATATTATAAGTCAAAGACTCCAGGGAACTACAATAACTGCAGAGAAAATTGATTTGGCAGGAAATAAATACTAATGAAATCCAAAGCTCCATTTCCTAGTTAGACTCGTAAAGGCGGATGGTTGTGAGGGAAGATAGGACACTTAAGTGGTGGAGATCTCAGGCCTTTTGGCTGGGGCAGATGGCGGAGCCAACATAGAAACTCGGAGTGAACCTGGAAGTCTGTGTGTGAAAGGAGTCTGCTCCCTTGCCCTGACGAGAGCAAGAGACATCAGGTGGCAAAGAAGAGAGCAGTCATGGAGTATCTAAGCGGATGCGCTCACTCCAGCTTCCAGCCTGCGCATCTGCTTTACAGACTTTAGACTCATCAGACCCAACATGCGCTTGAACCAAATGCCTGTGAATAATGCATTATATTTATGTCGCTTTCAACAAAGCAGAGCTTCTTCTTTCTGTTTTGCAAGGACTCTCATGCTGTGTGTGAGAAAAAGATTGTGTGTGTGTGTGTCAACTTCACACCCGTTTCTGCCGTCACAGCTGTACACTACTGGAGAGTCCCGGCTGCTGACACGCTCGGCGCCACAGGGACAAAACCAGACCAGTACTTAAATCTAAGAGTGCCACTTACAGGATGAGAAGTCCTAGGATGGCCAGAAGTGTTGGCCTGGGAGGGACAGCAAGCCAACTATGGTCCAGAGAGCATACAGAGGCAGCAGGATGACTCTGACCCTGAAAGGACCATGATGTTGTAGTGAGGCCTGAGTCCTTGGCAAAGTATTTAGATGCCTTCAGGGAACAGCCAGGAGCACTGATGTTTGCCTCTAGAAATGGGTCTGAGCCTGAGGCAGAGAAGAGAAAACCAAATATTATTGATTGGAAGGAAGGTTTAATACTCATTGAGCTCCCATATTGTCTGAAATGCTGTGGTCTGGGACTCAGGCTTGCTATGAAAGTCCATGACTGTTGCCATAAATGCTAGGCTCTCATGATCCTGACACTTTAGCCTGAATTCCTAAGCTCTTATCTCTTAGTTTTAGGTGGGCATTACTATTTGACCCCTTACCCTAAAATCAGTGTCCCTTGACCCACAATGTCTAATGCAGTTGTCATTGTCAATGCTTTGACTAGACCTATTTGAGTTTTCTTGAACGACATGGCTTAAGGCATGGCCTTGGCATGGTTTGACTATGAAATGCCCCTCCCCAGTGAACATTGGTTAATTCTCACGTTCATCATTAGCTGGCAGTGTTATTTAGAGAAGGGCTGGCAACTTGATGCCTGACCAGACAAAGTAAGTCACCGGGAATGTTTCCTTTGGGTTATGTTTTCTCTGGCCCCTTTCTCTTTTTCTCAGCTCTTGGTTTCCTGGCCACCATGAGGTAAATAGCTCTTGACACACGCTCCAGCTACCGAGAGGTTCTGCCTCCTAACAGGCCCAGAATCAATGGGACCAAGTGACTACAGAGAGAAACCTCCAAATCAATGAACCCAAATGAGCCTTCACTCCAATGCATTATTAACCTTAAGTGTTTTGTCCCAGCAATGAGAAAAGTCGATATAAGCTCAAACTTGGGTAACACTCAACCCCAGGCCAGTTCCTACCTGAAGACAGTCTATAGAATACAAAGGACTCTATAGTATCAGACACCTCAAATATGTATTGTAAAGAGTAGGTGAAGAGACAGCCATTCCCAGAGGACAGGATGGTGACGTGTGGAATGGGATTTCCACATATCACTCAAGATACCATGGTTGTCAAGGCAGACTCCATTTTCAGTCTCGAGGCAGAGGAACGAGTCGCTGTGAATAATACATTTTCATCTACACCAGTGTTTTCAAACACAGCAGCCGTATCCTATTTGTCAAGTGGGTGGTGTTTTATGTTATGTACTAGGATGAGTGTTTTTGTTGAAATTTCATTTGAAACATGAAATTGTTTACACTGCTGATTCAAATTCAAAACAATACACCGCCTCCGGATGCAGCCTGTGATGGATTTTTAAACACATTTAATGCCACAGTGTTGCTGTGGAGAAGAGCCACAAAGGAGCACACTTGTGATTCTCTTTTTGACAATTCACAGGGACATTTCTGTTGTAGTGACTACAGTCTGTGGGTAGCCAGATGCCCCAAAGAGACCCATGTTTGCCCTTAGAAAAAAGAGGCTTCATAGTCTGAAGCTAGTCAGGGGATGGCTTTACCTCTGCTTCAGAGGTTTCCAGGACAACGTCCTAATGAACAGGAAACACACTGCTAGCTTGAACACAAGGGGAAAATATCTGGAATAGAAAGCAATCCCAGGGGTTATTTCTAGCTCACTAGCCAGAATGATAAGGGACCAAATGCTGTTATATGTTGTGTTGCTGCAACCAGCGAGGTCTGTTAGTGCTAGCTGTTGGGTCTTGACAGCTTGCCATAAAAGCTTTCACACCCCATGGTCTAATAGCCCCTTTACAGCGGTAGACAAGGTGTAGTACCTTACATCAGCAACCATGAAGGAAAAGGCATAGTGATTTATGGGGTCCTTTGGTGGTCCTTCCAATCTAACAGACAACTGTTGGGGAGAGCAATACTCTCAATTCTGATCCATAAAGTTTGGAAAATCAGTTTTCAAGTGCAATTCAGAGTAGAAGTGTTGTCTGGCAGATATGGATGCTGGGACTGTAAGAGTCATGACCCATAAGATTCTAGAATACAACCTTGCCCTCTGCTACACACAATTTTCCTAATTTGCACATCAGCACCTGGGAGGTTAGGCTAGAGCGTTCTGCAGAGCTCTGAAGTGAGTATCTCCCATATGGGGCTGAAATGTGTAGGTCTTATAGCCCGCCTCATCCCTGAGGATGACTCTGGGAAAGGTGTGACTTTGAGGTCAGAAGCTGTCTCCAACTGAGTCGTGAGGGACAGAACTGAAAGTCCACTGATGGCCATACTCCAGACAACTGTCCTGTTGGTCCTTCTCTGTGTCTGAGATTTTCCTCTTGGTAAATTGAACCTTTAGCATTGTAAAATTTCCATCTTCTTTCTGGTAATACTATCCCCCCCCCCACAAAGTTCAATCTATCTAATATTAATTCATGTGTCCATTCCCGCTGAGTTTATCTGTTGAGCTGCCACGTCAGGATCCCATGATGTCAGCAGGTTAAATTGCAAAATTGTCTCTGTGGCTTATGGGACAGTATCAAGCAGGACAGTGTGGATGATTTGAGTTTACAAAGGAAAAGAAAACTATTTGGACATAAGTAATATCTGAAGAAATGCTAGCTTCAAATGCTGAATTGTGAATGGGAAATAAGAATTTGCAGGTCTAAGAAACCCAACAAATAACTTCCAAGCAGAATAAGCCCGTTGATGCACATCAAGGTGTAAGTTAGCCAAACTTTCTGAAGAGAAATGATGCAGAGGGAAAAAATGAAATAGAGAAAATGAACATAAAAGGAAGCTGGAGAGATGGCTTGGTGGTTTCAGAGAACCCTAACTTGGTTCCTGGCACCTACATCAGATAGCTCACAACCACCTATAATTCCAGTTCTCAGAGATGAGACACCCTCTTCTGGCCTCTGTAGGCATTGCACTCACACGACACATGCACACACTTCAGCCCATAATACATGCACACTATTGAAAAAAAGCAAAAAGAAAAGCAAGCACATTCCACAAAGAGCTGGGACACAAATTTTACTGACTTTGTAAACCATTAAAAAAAAAAAGAAAAATGAAATGGAATATTTAAAGAGATGAAGAAGATATTCAACAATGTAAGCCCTGCCAACCTGGAATGTGTCTTTCAGGCAATTTCTCCATGTTGCTCATTTTTTCTTTTGTAAACAGAGACTGCATTTTGTTTCCATGACTCTCAGACCCAAATAATCACACAGAAACTATATTAATTACAAACACTGTTTTGCCTATTAGCTCAGAATTTTTATTAACTAACTCTTACATCTTAAATTAACCCATTTGTTTTAATCTATGTATCACCATGAGGCTGTGGCCTACTAGTAAGGTTCCAACATCTTTCTCTTTCAGCAGCTACATGGCGTCTGCCTGACTCTGCCTTCTTTCTCCCTGTATTCAGTTTAGTTTTCCCACCTAGCTCTATTCTTCCCTGCCATAGGCCAAAGCAGCTTCTTTATAAACCAATGGTAATAAGACATATTCATAGCGTACAGAGGGGAATCCCACATCATTCTGTTTCTTCATGAGATTTTTACCTATATGCTGTGTTTTCCTATAAACCCTTGATCATTTATAATCACCATTTTGAAGCCACTTCCTCTCGTGGCTTCCTATCTGCCATCTCTGACTCATTGGCTTGGTTTTTGTTTGTTTGTTTTTGTCCAGAAAAATGTTGTGAGCTGCAGGGTCCTGTATCTTCAGAGTAGTGGTGTTCTTACTGTGTTGAGCTTTGGATTCCCCTAGAATCTGAGCTCAGATGAGACTGCTGTGAAGGACACTGACCAGAGAGTACCATCGAGGCAGTGCCAGCAGGAAGGAAAAAGCAGGGATGAGCAGATGAGGGGGAAAGTTGAACTGTGACATGCTCCCAAAGAAAGTGCCCTCTGACCCATCACGGTCTCTGAAGTTGGGCTTATCTGAGATTTCCTACCGTGCAGCCAGGAAAGCAGTCTTGCATCCTGATGGTAGCCAGTCACCAGCCTGGGCTACCCCAGAGAGGAGGAATGCCGTAAGACAGATAGACAACTGTCCCCATGTCATGGTGGCTGGGGACACAGGTTGACTGTGAACCGTGATTAGCACAGGGCACACAGCAGTCTGCACGCTGGACAAGCATAGTGACTTGTGTACAGTATGGATTTAGTTGTTTATCTTCCAAGAGTATTAAGGTTTGCTCTGTAAGGCAGCTGCAGTTCATCCTGGTCCCTTGAAACTTATTTTTCAGTTTCGTAATGAGGATTCATAGCTGTGATCCCAACTGGGCTGAAATTTTGTTTTACACCTGGAAGCAGCCACTAGCACATGGTAGATAGGTCCTGAGGGTGGTGATGGATACCCTGTACTGCATGGAACAGATACCTCTCATGGAAACATCATCCTGTTCAAATACCCCTAGTACCAGGGATGAGGGAGCCTGCTCTGCCGTCCTATGACTCAGGGCTACTTAAATCCTGCTCAGCAGCCACAACACTCTAGAGGCACAGCAATTTTGTCTGGATGGTCAGAATTCAAACACCTGCTCATTTATGAAACATCTCAGAGTTCCGCAGAACTCAAACACACCCTCGGGACTCATTCTCTGAAGGACCATTTGACATCCCACCAGGGAGAAGGCAGCGTAGCATGCAGACAAGCGAGCCTCTGCAGACACATTCTTCCTGGCAAGAGCTTGTAAATATCCACTGACCAGAGCATCCTCAAACTCCAACCTCGACTCAGTTCAGCACAACTGGCTGGATATGGTCCTGTCATTCCCGGTCAATGACCAGACCATAGCTTGCTCTGACTGTTTCTTCTTTCCAATATCACAGCCCAGGCTGCTAACACTTGAAAACAGAAGCTTCACATATAGATAGGTTCTGCCTTTGCAGTAAATAGGAAGGATTTAGCCCTGCTGCAGGACCGCCAGAAGGAAGACTGTCTTACAATGAGTCTTCAATGGCTTCTTCAGTTTCTTTTCTTTCTCCCTCTCACTTCCCCTTCATCTTTCTATAACCTTGTTTATGTGCTGTGTGTGTTATAGATAAATAATTAAACAGTGAAAAATAATTTATAAATATTTAAACCAAGCTTGGGTCTGGGAAGATGGCTCAGTTGGTAAAGTACTTACCTGGCAAACATGAAGACCTGAGTTCAATCCCAGACACCACATAAAAAAACAGGTGTGGTGGCGTGCACCTCTAATCCCAGTCCTAAGGAAACAGAGACAGACAAGACAGACAGATCCCTGGGGCTTGTTGGACAGTCAGCCTAGCCTAGTTGGCAAGCTCCAGGACAATTAAGGCAGAGGGAGAGAGAGAGAGAGAGAGAGAGAGAGAGAGAGAGAGAGAGAGAGAGAGAGAGAGAGAGAGAGAGAGAGAGAGAGAGAGAGAGAGANAGAGAGAGAGAGAGAGAGAGAGAGAGAGAGAGAGAGAGAGAGACAGAGACAGAGACAGAGAGAGAGGAAGAGAAAGAAAAAAAATAGCACCTGAGAAAAGACTTTCAACACTGACCTCTGACCTCTGTACGCATGAGCATATATACGCTCCTGTACCCATGTATGCCATGCACAAAGACTCTGGCCATTGATCGCAATTCACTAGTCCCCAGACTCATAAATAGCACTCTGCCAAAATCCTTCAAAAACCAATCAAAATTGTGTTGGTCTTTTCTCTGACTATTTAGGACTTCATTTAAAAGCAGCCTCTTCCTCATACGGTGGCCTCATTGCCCACAAGAGCACTGGCCCTGGGGCTCTATGCACTCCTTTGCCCAAGTGTGACCTTGGGGTCTGAAGTCTGACGTGTGTTGTAACGCACGCCCGGCCTCTTCTCCAATGCCCTGCACAGCAGTGGCTTGACTTTCGCTGTGCCCGTGTCCCCCACACTCACACATCACACTTGGGCCGAACTTTCAAATCCATTATTCCGTGACAGAGCCTATGGAAGGACCAAACCCTGCAACTCCTGGACCGTGTCCTGTGTTCTCACGTACTGTGACATGAGGAGTATCCGCCTAAGTGGGCTTGTTTAGAAACTCGGTTAAGGGCTTTGAAGGACTCCACCCCTAGGTGTGTGTGTGTGTGTCACCTGTTCCCTGCGATTGGGATGTTTCTCTCCTGTAATTCTTCCTAGTTCATCTTCTCAGCTACAAAGAGGGGGACAATAAGTGGAAGTGTGAGATGAAGACAGGCCAAGGTGGGAAGGCCTTCGGAGCGTGAGGAACAAAGAAGCGCCGCCTCCCCAATAGTGAGCACAAATACTCAGAGTAGAGAGAGTAGTGTGGTTTGTGTCATAGCCTTGCAAATTCCTGAGCCACCAGCAGAAATAAACATGGCAGGGTGCACCTCGGGGGGGGGGGGGACAAAGAACAGCTTTCACATAGCTCTAAACAGTGGCACCCCACTTTCCTCATTGACTGCGTAATCTGGGGGTACAACCTTATCATCATCTACCACTTAAGTATGTCTTTTTCTCAGCAAAGACCATGCGTGGATTCATCTCTGTTTTACATCAGGTTTATTTTAAAGCTTCTCAGGCAGGTATCCTTGCCATGTCTTCAGGCTGTTAGACAAGGTGACTATTAATTTTTTATCCTAAATTTCTAGTTTGGGTAGGGACAGAGCACTACTAGCCAGTGTTATCAAAGGGTCCAAAGTTTTCCTTACGTCTGCAGCTGGACCTAAGCTGTCTCAAAGGACTTGTGAAAATAGACTGTTACACTGAGACTCACCATCTGACGCTGTCTCCTACTGCAAAGTGAACAGGGGCACACTATTAAGTAACCTATAAGTTGGGGTGCTTAAAAGACTAACCCACTGAGGATACAGGACACAGGTGGTGGGCAGGAGGCGAAGAGTGGGGAATGGCAGATACAAGGCTGGGAGCAAGAAGAACATGTCCCCAGCTCCAACCCCGGACAGGGAACAGCGGCAGTCAGCAGCACCTGCTGCACAGTGACTTGGAAGGGCTTACTGCACTTAGGGAGGCTCTGATGAGCAAAGCATGAATGGGGTTTGTGGTACTTCTCTGACCAAGCTGATGTGACTCTAAAAAGATGGCCGGATCCTTGCTGTTAAGGGATCCCTGGCCCAACTTTAGCGCATACCACACAGCTGATGACCGCATTCTTACACAATTCTCTCAACAACCCCACCCCTCCTCAGTCTCAGAAACCTGGGGACTAACTGACAGGGGCTTGGTGAGTCCCATTGAAAAGCGGAAATCAAATGAGCTGCAGTGTTCTGAAACCACAGGAATGGAATTTGCTTCTCAATCTGAATAACAGAAACAGGAGAGCAAGTCAATTTCACTACTACCTGCTCACCCCTGCCTTCATGTCTGTTCTCACGTATTCTGAACGACTGTTCAGAGCCCAAAGGGGAGCATTCCCCAAGAGTGCAGGTGTGTGTGTCTTCTGGGGCACCTGCCTGAGGTGACGCTGCGGGTCAGGCATCCTATTGGTGTGACAGGTTATTCAGCCCAAACTCCTGGCTGTTTGTTGCTTGAGACTCAATTATGCTACAGACTCATATAATATTGAATTACACATCTCACAATAGTCTAGATAGCTCATTTCTTCTGGGAATTACACGCCTCTAATTGAATCACAAAAATGCTGACACCAGCAGAATGGTAATGAGACAGGCACCCCACACCCCAGCAGCAGGGGGTCTGGGAAATGCAAATCAGCAGGGCACGCCCAAGCGTTGCTACAGAGCCAGTCAAGGCAAGATGTACAGGATGCAGTGCCGTGAGGTCTGCTAATGATGGCATAGACGCCTCTCACCCCGGCAACTTTGTGTGCCTTAGCAGCTCATGGAAGGCCTCCTATCTCACGCTTTAAAAGACCCCTGTTACTCGGTCAGAGGCTCCTAACTTCTTCATACAGCCATCTTCCCAGGGAGCAGATGGCTCAGAAAACCACAGTAACTGCTCATAATGAATGCTGTTAGAAACTCGGGTCCTCCCAGAAGTGAAGCCTTTATCCCTCAAACTGCAGAGATGACTGCTGGCTGACATTCCTTAAGGACCACCAGAGTGAAGGCAGCTCCTTCACTCCCGTGCAAGGCACTAAGGAGAGAAAAAGCCCTCACTGTGTGCTTGGCCATCTTGGAAAAACAGGCAGTGAGATCGCCATGAAAGTCCACCCAGCTCCAGAACATGTGTGGAGCAGGCTGCCTCCGGTGGAAGCCAGAGCAGTGCCTGTCCGCTGCTGCCCACCACTGCCTGGCGTTTCCCACAGGTCCTGCTCTCGAAAGCACTGCCTAACCATGCTGTGATCTCTGGCTCCAGGTGAGTTTGAATCAGCATCCCGCTCAAAGGGGTCTCTCTGGCTCGCAAGACCCATAAAATCTAGCTGCACCCTCTCCACATGCATGCGCTCACTCAAAGCCACCTCAAACCCCACCCATGCCACGTGCACAATGTCACGGTCTCGTCATTCCCTTCCATTAGGGAAGAACAAAGGAAGGTGGGGACAGGTCTCTCAGAGATTGGCACACCCACACGAATGGAGCAACACACGGAAGTACAGCCATTGAGAGAAGAAGAAAAGCGGTCGGCATATCACGGTTTGCCCAGGACGGGGGGAGGGGGGCGGAGGGAGACGGGGGGGGGGGGCGGGAGACTTGACTGGAGTATCAAAGAAGTATCAAGTATCACAGGCTGGAGACAAGGCTCAGAGGTTGAGTGCTGGCTGATCTCGGAATTGGTTCCCAGCACCTAAGCTGGGCATCTAATGCTGCCTGTTACTCCAGGTACAGAAGAATCAAATGACTCTGGCCTCTGAATTCACAGGTACCACAAATTCACGCACACATACACATAATGTTTTTAAAAACGAATGTCACATCCCAGCACTCGGGAGGCAGAGGCAGGCGGATCTCTGGATTCAAGGCCAGCCTGGTCTACAAGAGCTAGTTCCAGGACAGGAACCAAAAACTACGGAGAAACCCTGTCTTGAAAATCAAAAAAAAAAAAAAAAAAAAAAAAAGAATGTCACAGGTGACCTAAGACCTGGCACTGGGTTCCAGTAAAGGACGAGGTGTGAGGTGGCAGGAAGCCAAGGAAAGAGTGCCACACAGAGAGCAGGAAGTCCTGCTCACTCCATTGAGGGCTGCTCCCAGCTTATGAGGCCCCTGCATTCCCAGAGAGCTCACCCCGTCAAGTGTTTGATGATGGAGTCTTTCTTTTCTTCCCCCTCCCTCCTCAGATTGTTTCTTACTGGGGTGGGGGGGGGTGTGGGAAACAGGGTTGAGGAGAGAGATGCCTGAGAGCCTTTGCCCCTGCTTAGGTCTCAGCCCCACAGGGATCTAGAGAGGCCGGAGGCCTCGGCAACGATGAGGTTAGTAGCTGCACATCTATCTCTTTAACCACAGTGCCCTTTGCCCACAGCACCATGCCTCTGATGTACCATAAGCCTATGCTGGATAACACTTCCTTTGGAGGGACACACCTGGTGCCTTAATTTCAGTTCAAAGATTAAGGCTAGATGGTGGCATTTTAAGCAGCTTGCAGAATTTACTTCACATGAAGCAATTGCAAATCCTCTGTAATCCTTTCAAAAACTTGTTTTATTGTCTTATATTTCTCTTACATCGTGCTTGTTTTCAGAGACAATTCCCTCCATATCCCCAGCCATTCTGCTCCTCCCCCACCTCCCTCTAACTACCTTCCTTCCTCTGGTCTCTCTGCCTTTATGTTCTGTACATGTGGTTTTAGACATCTGTAAATAATTCTAGGACCCACATATGAAAGAAAACATGTGATATTTGTCTTTGTGTATCCAAAGGACTCTAAGTCAACATATTACAGAGACACCAGAGAATGAAATTATATTGTTTGTCTGAAAATGGATTTCCGTACAGAATATCATACTTACACTGATTTCTTCTACTAATAAAAGCTAAGGTTCCAAAATCAATGACTCTAACTTAAGATCCTTCTTACTCACACTTTCTCAAATGTGTTTGTTCTTTTAGATATTTTTTTCTCTAGAACCAGGTGACATTTGGCCACAGGGTTGAGTGAGCCCAGAAGGAACACTCCAGGCTACACTGACCTAACATGAATCCCACCAGTAGCAGCTATTGAATACTGGAGTTTCACACAACACACACACACACACACACACACACACACACACACATACGTGATAGAGATGAAAATCTCCATCCTTCTGTGGAGCGGATAAACTGGCTTATTGAACTGAATTACTAATTTCCTTTTAAACTCAGGCATGTTACATGGGTTCAACCATCTATTGTAACTTGTGAAAGAAAGGAAGCAGTCCAGGAAGGGTTGCTCAGAATCAGACATTGGTTGTCATGGTGAAAGTAGGGGACACAGCTCTCTGAGAACCACTATAAGGGGACACAAGTACTTATTGACAATAAGTCAGGGTATTTGCCTAAGAAAAAGCAGGGAAGCTAGAAAGGTGGCCAGGAGGTTAAAATACTCATTTATGGCTCCCAGCCCTCAGTAACTAAAGTCCTAGGCAACACTCTTTGATCTCTGCGGCCCCTATATGCAATGGTGCACATACAGGTTACAGACAAAACACTCATACAAAAAAAATATTTTTTAAGGCAAGGAAAAATCCCAGATGCTGAGCTTGGCCACAAGTAACCTCAACAGATTCTTTAAAGTTACTGTGGGCACCTGACCTTCAACAAGTTCTCCAGGCAAATCTACCAAGGATCCAGACTTATAATATAGCATAATGATAAATATTTTAGTCTTAAGCCTGGAAGACATTCCTTCTCTTGGGTCACTCAGTTGTACTCATGTGCCCAAAGATTTCAAAATTCTAACTCATGCAACAAAATGTTCATGTATCAGGAGGGGAGAGATGGCCTTCTACAAACCAGTCAGTCATAGTAAACAGAAAATACCTACTACACACCCTAGTGTGTGCCCACGCCACAGAACATTCCACGAAAGGAAAGCCTTGGGACAATCTGCCAAAGGGAAATTTCAGCTGAGATGATGCAACACGTGTGTTAACTGCATCCAGGAACTACGTTTTGGTTGAATGACCTAAGCCATAGCTCTGCCAGCAGAGCATCAATTTCTATTCCTTTTAGGAAAATTAAGCATTACTAAAGCTACTGTCTTGTAAATAAAAACTCCCACCAACAAGGTTTTAGGATCACTGCTATTTTTCTTGTTACGACTGCTGGAAACTATTCAACTACTGAAGGCTAGAGAAGTCATGGGTCTCAGAAAAGAACCTCTTGGTGTCACTTTACTGGGCCTAAGTCCTCAGTACATTCTTAAACTTATCCTTATACCCTCACTAAGTATAGCTTTCATTCCTTATCAATGGCTGTTTGGATCCCATTGCCAGTGGACACAACTATATACGACCTCTGCCCCTAAAGCTCAGGGAACATCATGGGAGAGAGACAAAAAGATAGCATGGACCAAAAATCCAAGAAGACTGCTGTGAGAAGGTGTCTCCTTCAAATGACCCAGAAGTTACTCATGATACCTCAACAATATGGCTTCTGAAACAAGAATTGAGCAATATGAATATCAAGAGACACGCTGCTGCAGAAGGGGGAAATCTATAGATTCCCACCCTAGACAAAGAACTAAGGTACCTAACGACTGCTGGGAGGGGGACTAGACTCTCCCAGAGATGAGCTCATCCAGATGTGCTCATCTGGATGCTCACAGTAGCTCTTCCGTGCACTGCCTCGGAAGTCTGACTCGGATGGATTTCATCGCCTAAGCACATTCCCTCTGACCCATATGTGGTTCACCCCATGAGATGGTCTAACTTGAATTCTTACGGAGACAAAAAAGTGAAGAGGAACTGCTACCCCAGTTCTGTTTCTATGGGGTTCCTGCAACCGGAAACTCTAGTCTGATGGGCGCTGAGATGGCAGGATAGGTTTTCTGTAGCCCCAATCGCAAGAGATATCCCTTCTCTTATTCCTCTGACCTAAGGGTGGTGCCGTGTGATTTTTTCAGGGAGACATGAGCAAGTCTCTTCTCCCCTACATGGGCCACCAACAACAGACCAAAGCAATCTCACTGGGGTCTAGTTTAGGTATTTACAGAGCATGGGCAACTTAAGGACAGTCCTAGGACCAAAGCCCCCACATCAGCAATAGTTAGCTGCACAGGGAGGGGTGATGTCCATGCAACCGGCCTTCTGCATCCTCTCCACTTTCATGAGGAAGGCAATGATACTGGGCATCATCTTTTGAGAGCCGCCTGCAGGTAATCACAGCTGTTCTGATACAAAGGCAACCATGACATTCCACAACAAGTATTAACAGCTCCTGTCTTGGGGCTCATTTTCTCTGCCCAGAACCTTCCCTCTGTGAAGTTACCCTCCAATTGTCCTGACCTATGAATGCCACCTGCTGCAACTCTGGCTGGCACAGCAGCCCAAACTGCCCTCAGCAAGGACTCCTGGTGGGTTTCCACACTGGTAAGAGCAGCTGAATTGGCCTCAGATGCTTTCTCCTGTTGACCTCACTTTGAAGTCCTGACCATTACCCTCATTCTGCAGAAGCAGAGGGCCCCAAAGTCCCAGCGATTACAGACGAAAGTCTTTGTAGAGGATTGATTGGAAGTCGTTAATCCAGCTTTATATAGGAGAATACCAATAACACAATATAAAGCATTACTTTTAATTAACAAAAGCAATTAGCACTAATTTAAAAGCACTCACATTTGTCAAAGCGCCATTTCACCTTAATTGCTAGGTGTGTTAAATAGGCAATTAAAAACAAATTAAAATGAAGACCATAGATAAAGGGGGCAGGCAAATACTTTTGTGACAGCCAACACAGACATGCTTCAGACCCTACAAAGCTGCCTGCACAGCCATTGTGTTGGCTGCCGCCCTGGGGTGAATAATGAGACAGCGGCATAAATATGTGTTGGAGAATGAATTTTAAAAATAAAGAAAGTGGGGAAAGTCCCCTACCACCAAGCCTAGTGTCCTAAGTTCCATCACAGGAATCCATGTCTAAAAATAAAGAACCGACTCCTGCAAATTGTCCTCTGACCTCCAAAAGCATGCCCCCTGTACACGCATGCTGACGTACATACATGTCCATTATCACACAATAATAGCAAATAGATAAATATAAAAACATACAGCAATCTGGCAAGTTAGCCATACCAAATAGACCCTTTCTTCACTGAAGGTCCTATGGGTTGAACATAGGCTCAGAGTTTTGCTTGTGTACTTCAAAGCCGAGTATATCTACATGCTGAAAAGAAAGAAAGAAAGAAGAAAGAAAGAGAGAGAAGAGAGAGAGAGAGAGAGAGAGAGAGAGAGAGAGAGAGAGAGAGAGAAAGAAAGAAAGAAAGAAAGAAAGAAAGAAA
>NW_026068098.1:1742146-1812953 GCF_014885135.2 Alexandromys fortis | reverse complement strand
GAGGAGAGGAGAGGAGAGGAGAGGAGAGGAGAGGAGAAGAGAAGAGAAGAGAAGAGAAGAGAAGAGAAGAGAAGAGAAGAGAAGAGAAGAGAAGAGAAGAGAAGAGAAGAGAAGAAGAGAAGAAGAAAGAGGATCCTGCCCTTCTGATGACCAACATGAGTACTAGCTGCTGTAGGTGCCCATTGTGCCCTAGACAGGGTCCTTAGAGTCTTTGTTTTGACTTCCTTTGCTGCGAGGTCAAAGCTGCCACTGAGAGGAAGGAAGGAGTACCCCATAAAGTCCAAAATGGAAAAGCTGCCCCCTTAAATCCATGCTAGTGCCGCGGAAGTCATGCCTGCCTGGTTCTCTCAAGGCCTGGAGGATGGAGCAGGAACCTCAGTGAAGTCTCCACTTATCAGGCAGGCAGTCACGCAGAGCACCAGGGAGATCCAGGCCTCCTCTGAGATCCAGCTCACCTACTATCTTTATTACTTGCAAATGCTGTACACAGGAGGGACGCGATATCTGGGCTTGCTTTCCTTCCTCGGGACATGAGTTCTTGGAGACCAGGCTTAGCAACAGCCTTCAGTGGTCAAGAACTACCCAGGCCCCAAGGACAGAGGTGCAAAGAACAGACTGCCTGAGGGCTCTGGAGATTTTGCTTTCTAGGGAAGGGCTAAGGCATCACAGAATTCAGTCTGGTGCCGCAGTATGGCAGAGACCACCAGAAGAAGGTCAGCTGTTGTGGTCTGGATGTGAAAGGCCCCTACGGGCTAATGTGACCGCCTGAATGCTTGCTCCCGAGCTAGTGGCACTGTTTGGAAGATTGCGAGCCTTTTAGGAGGTAGAACTATGCTGGGAGAACTGGACGTGGGGGTTGGACCTGGAATCTCACTTTCTGTTCACTCCCAGCTTCCTTACTGTGGGTGCAATGGGATCAGCTGCCTCTGGCTCCCTGCCTTCCCTAACTTCAAGGACCGTATCCCTGGAAACTGTGGACAAAAATCAGCCCTTTCTTCCTTAGGCTTCTTTTTGTCAGCTAGTCGGTCACAGCAACAAGAAAAGCGTCTCCTGCCCCAAGAGATGTGCCTATGCAACAGAGGCAGTGCTCGCAGCCCCTCTGAGATGGCCATGAGTGTCTAGCTCCATTCTGTCAAATGAAGAGAACCTTGACACAGCAGACAGGGAGAAATAGGTATTCTGTGGGGAGAAGGAAGAAGTTAGTTGCCTGGCTAGCCTGAGATATGGTTGTCATACTTCATGAGCGAGGTTGAGGCAGGTTCAAAAAAGCACACGGGGTAGTCGGTGCAGTCTGGAGCTAAGCACTTGAGTGGGAGGTATTAGAGAAGCGAGCACAGCTGCCAGACATTGTAGATCCTCGGGAGCATCACTGCAGAAGGAGGGAGCCATGGGAGACTAAATAAGACATGCCACACCCTAGGTGAACATAGACATAAAGACACTATTCAGCTTAGAATTTTGTGTCTATTACCCACCAGCACATCACCCTTCTGCACCACAGTGAATTCACTGTTTGTCAAAAGCAGACAATTGAGGACTCTAGAAGATCTAAAGAGCATGGAGGCTTAACACAGGGAGGCACATGGGTCCATCAGGATGCTGCCACTGAACTCAGAAATTCGCCTATGGATGTAATAGCTTAGGTGACCCAGGAGCCAAGACTCATCACTCCACACAGTGTCAGCTCTGTTCCAAGTATACGACCAATACAGAAGCAAAGTTCCAAGGAGTCAGAGAAAGGATGCCTGAACTTTAGAAAATCCAGAGTTTCGTGCCCAGCACAGAATACAGTTTTCAAAGACGCCTGCCAGGGCAGAGATAAGCAAACACAATAGAGCAGAAGAACCCTGGGATTTGTTTTTTTATTCCCAAACCTCCCCTTCCATCCTTATCCTATCTACTTGCAGGTTATGGCAGAAAAATCATATTATGAAGACTTCATTAAACCCCTTGAATCCTGAAAATGTTTGTTAAAATGCTTAGCTGACTATACACCCTCTGTGGAAAGCTCACATTCAGAGAGTGCACAGATGCTCAAAGCCCTGCCAAAAAAAAAGATGCGCAACATCTTAAGAAAATGGAAATTGAAAGCAGACTGTAAGACCATTTTATAGTCACTGGGGTGGCCATTTTTTATAAATTGGGAAACAAAGCTGGGGAGATGGCTCAGTGGTAAAGAGCTTGCCTTGCAAGCATGAGGACCTGGACTTGGATCCTCAGTACCAATGTAAAAGTCCAATGAGACTCTGAGGGTTAGCCCAGTGCAAAGGGGCAGAGATAGGCGGCCCCAGAGATCACAGCCAATCAGGCTAGCCGAGGTCATAAACTCAGGTTTAGTAAAGGGATGCTGACTCAGAAAATAAGGAGACGGGCTGGGGAGCTGGCTTAGCAGTCACAGGCTCTTGCAGATAACCTAGGTTTGGTTTCCAGAATCCACATGACAGCATAGCTGTCCTTAACTCAAGGAATTCGGTGTCCTCTTTCTGGCCTCTGTGGGGACCAAAACATGTATTTTCTCTGGAAAATAATTTGGGAACTTCCCCAAAAACTAAGCATATCATTTTAATGTGTGCATGCAATTCTCTCCTCAATATAGATTCTACGAAGAATTGGAAACAAATGAATGTTTGTAAATGTGTGTGAGTGTGTGTGCATGTGTATGTGTGAGTGTGTGTGTGTGTGCGTGTGCATGTGCATGTGCCATTATCCACGAAAGCCAAAAGGTAACACTCACATCCATCAGCACATGCATGAATAATCAACTGGGGTTTGTCTGTGTGGCAGTATTAGTTACTGAACGGAGATTCTGATACACGCTATGGCAAAAGACCATGCAGTAGGATTCCATTTTTATGAAATGTCTAGAACAGGTAAGCCACAGAGATGGGAAGTAGATTGGTGTTTGCCAGTGGCAGACTGGGTACGTGACTGTCACTCTTCTGAGGGCTGTCCTGGATTCTTTCTCCATTGCTATGACAAACAGGACGTAAGAGGCAAAGGGTTGATTCTGGCCCATGGTTCAGGGTACAGTCCATCATGACACCTGTGGAAGTCAGAAGACAACTTGTGGGAGTCGGTTCTCTTCTTCCACTATGTGGGAGACCAAACTCAGGTCTTCTGGTGTGAAAGCTGGTGTCTTTACCCAGCTGGGCCATCTCACTGGTTCAACCTCTGAATCTAAAGAACACCATTGCCCATTCTCAGATGACTCAAGAGTCTTTGTGAAGACCGAGAGTGTTTTCACAACTGAAGCCATTCTGAACAGAATCACATTATAACAAGATTCTAAAGTTAAGCTAATTCTGTACATAGTATTTTTTTGCTGTCCACTTGCACTTAGAATGTTTAATTAGCAAAATATTGTTAGAAATCAAATATTCTAATATATGGAAAAAATTCTTTCTACAAATGTACCAGGAAAATACAGTCAGGATTTCTTTCTCCATTCTTACCCTTGAAGGCCGAGCAGTGACGAGACACATCTCTGAAGACTGAAAAAGTATCTGGGTCAGTGTGTGTGTCATCAGCCATCCAGAGCAGGTGGGGGGACAGTCAATCAGGACCAGCATTGACAGTGTGTCTGATAGCAAGGTACTTGGGACACAGGTTTAGATGAAAGGACAAAAATAAAACAGAACAATGAGCCAAGGTGAACACAAAACTAACTCCTGGCATTGGGCCTGTACATCTGGGACGTGAGGAAAGTCCACAGCCACTCCCTGGTCCATCCCCCACTGTGACTTCTACTGCTCCTTGCCTTGTCTTATTATCAAGGAGAGATAAAGAAGCCTGCCTGAGACCAACCTTGAGAGAGTTCCTCGAGAAGATGAAGGGCTTATACAAGACACCCAGATTTGGGGTTAAGTTAATGATAAGCTGCCAGAACACCAAGAGACAGAAGATGGGTAGGGGAGAAGTAGGAGGGAGAAGGAACAGGAAAAAGAACAGATGAAGGGAGGGAGGGATAGAAGGAGAGAGTGATGCTGTATCAGGAGAAGAGGAACACACAGTGTATTACACCGTCCCATTCTAGTGAGATTTACAGTCAAATAAATGGAAATAACAACATATAGTGGCTGGCAAAATGGCTCCGTTGGTTAAATGCTTTCCAGGCAACCATGGTGTGGTAGTTTGAAAGACAACGCCCCCCAGAGGGAGTGGCACTAGTAAGAGGTGTGACCTTGTTGGAGTAGGTGTGGTCTTGTTGGAGGAAGTACGTCACAGTGGAGGTGGGCTTTGAGGTCTCATACATGCTCAAGATCCTGCCCAGTGTCACAGATCACTTTCTGATGCTTGCAAGATGTGGAACTCTCAGCTGCTTCTCTGGCATCATGTCTCCCTGCATGTCACCATGTCCCACCATGATGATAGCTGACTGAATCCCTGAGCTGCCAGTGAGCCACTCCAATTAAATGCTTTCTTTCATAAGAGTTACTGTGGTCATGATGTCCCATCATAGCAATAGAAACCCTAACCAGGATATGTGGGGACCTGAGCTCAATCCCCACCACCCATGTGAAATCTGGGTCCAGTAGCACACATCTGTAATCCCAGTGCAGGGAGGCGGGAACAAGAGAATGCCCAAGACTCTGTCTGAGACAATAAGGAAAAGCATGACTAAGGAAGATGCCTAATGTCAACATCTGGTCTCTACACACACACACAGAAAGAGAGAGAGAAAAAGAGAGAGAGAGAGAGAGAGAGAGAGAGAGAGAGAGAGAGAGAGAGAAGAAAACACAACATGTGATCTATATAAACTTATGCTCACGTGTAAACTTAGACTAATAAGATATCAGGAAGGTAGAAAAACAGCAACGTGTAAGGTGCAGCAAGTGAAAGAAACCACTAAGCCCTCAGCTTCCTTCACAGGAAAGCAAGAGGGAAAAGCCTAATAGACATTTGAGACAGGGAAATACATGCAATTGCAGAGGCAAATGCTCGTAGACTAAGCTAGAACAGTTAAAATGATAGCTCTGGGGAATGGGTGGTTGGAGCTCAGATAGTGAAACATTCTGTCTCCTATTGTTTCTTGCAAAATAATTTGGCTCTTCAAAACATGTGCATGCATGTTTTTGTTAAAAAACAAAAGCTACTTTGCCTGCAAGATGTCTCAGTAAGATTTTCCACTTATCTGATGACCTGAGTTTGACCCCCAGTGTCTACATGATGGAAGAACAGACCCACAAGTTGTCTCCTGACTTTTACATATATACCATGCTCTCACATACATACACTACTAATAAAGTTTTTTAAAGAGCCACATTGAACAGATCTTCATATCGCAGAAGGAAACAGAATTCTGCCTCTCCCTGGCCTGCCTCCTGTTTACTCTCAGACCAGTTCTGTTAAATAAAGTTGCTATGCTGCCTTTGTCCAGGGCAGATGGCTCACGCACTCCAGGCAGATACGCCTCACCTTACCCATAAGAAAACAAACTGAGAGACGGCAAATTCACTGAGAGCTATTCAAGGCACTCTGGGATTCAAACCCAGGCAACATCCCCAAGGCATCCACTCAGCCTTGTGTTCAAAGAACAAAAGAATAACTAGGAAGGGAGAATGGAAAAGCTCAGCCAAGGAGAAACCCATCTAATTGCTGCCAATTGTGGAGAAAATGCTAATCAAGAAGCAACTTGAAAATCCCCCATCCATGAGCAATAACTCACATCATGAACACTTCATCCAGTGAGATACTCCCATGAAAACAGCTTAATTAGGGAAGCAACCGGAGTCAAAATTCCTACTGAAGGCAGCTTCTCTATGTATGCATGCATGCATGTGGTGTGTGTGTGCATATGTATATGATTGTGTGCATACATGTGATGTGTTTGTATGCATATGATTGTGTGTGCATACATGTGATGTGATGTGTGTGCAGATGATTGTGTGTGCATACATGTGATGTGGTGTGGTGTGTGTATGTGTGTGTTGTGTGTGTGTGTGTGTGTGTGTATGAATGCACATGGAGGCCAGAGGTCAACATTAAGTATCATTTCATCAGTCTCCATCCAGCTTGCTTCTTGAGAGTCTTTCATTGGCCTGGATATTGCCAAGATAGCTAGACTCACTGGCCAGAAAGCCCCAAACACACACCTGTCCCCACCCCCATGGCTCTGAGTCACAGCCATGTGCCACCATACTCAAAGCAGCTTTCCATCAGTGAGATGGACAGTTTGCCAGATACTGGGTTCTTTATAACTCTGCCTTCACAACACTGAAATCAGTGACTGGCTACCTGTCCTTTTCTTGGTGAAGAGCTTAGCAAAAGACTGGGACATACACTTGCCTGGTTCTTTGTTCCCTGGTTCTGTCTTCTGCCCCAGGGGTGAACAGGTACCCCAGGTCATACCAAACCAGACAGCTGCCCAGGCAAAGATTATAGCAAACCTAGGCCAGTCCTAAGTGTTGGACATAAAGTTTCCAGAGACATACCTTCTTTTCTTTCTAGTATAATTAACCATGAGGAACAATGATGAGATGAGGCCTGCCGCATTTTACAAAGCAGAATAGAAGAGGAAAAAGACGGTTTTTATAAAATAACCTCTTTAAAGGAAGGAAAAGAACAACATCTTGAATTGAGTTAATATTTAAGTTCTGGACCCAGCCACGCCTGACTCTTTCCCTGGAAGGCTCAGTTAAGTCATCTAATAAATTACATTTTAATCAGTGCAATTAAAATCAAACTCACTTGTGAAAAAAGAGCCCTAATATTACTTCTCCACTTTCTGTGAAATTTGATATCACATACAGGTATATATCCTCCAAAATTCAGGGATGGCCACATAAGGACCAAAGTGACAGTGTTAGGAGGTAGGGCCTTTAGTGATGGTAAGATCCTTAGGGCACCTCCCTCGTGAATAGTGCTAGGCATCCTTACGAAAGGGCATCTTGGAGAAAATGTACCCCTCTTTGCTCTCCCATCCCCCACCACAGAAGACAGAGTCTTCTCCCCTGAGCAGCAAGAAGGCATCATCTTGGAAGCAGAGAGCAGACTCTCAATGAACCACAAGCTCACCAGCACTTTTAGTTTTGGGAATCTCACTGGACCAAAATAATCTCACTGGTTATTCTTAGAGCACTGAACCCCAGTGACCCAACTGCATGATGTTGTGTATGTATAAGTGTGTTATTTATATGAATGTTTGTTTGGGGATACACATGCCCATGCATGCACCTGTGGAGATAGACATCAATGTTGAGATCTGTTGTCCACCTTTTTTTTTTAGACAAGGTAACTCGGTGAGCCTGGAGACTATTGATTGGTTAGAGTGACTGAGTAGCAAGCCCCTTGAGTTCTTTTCTGCTTCCTCAGTGCCGTGCCCAGCTTTTCACAAGAGTGCTAGAGATCCAAACTTGGTCCTCACGCTTGCAGGGCAAACCCTTTGCCCGCTGAGCCCTCTCCATCCCACACATTCTGTGTACCAGAGTCCAGAAGCATTGAGTAGCACCCTGTCTCCAAAGCGCTGTGGCTTCCCGATGCTGAAAACTCGGGAGAGCCCCAACAAAATTCATAGAGGATGAATCCAAGACAAATGGCAGGGCCACAAAATGCTGGGCAAATAACTCTAGAAAGCCAGGGAATCACTCGTTTTGCTTTGGAACTAGAGAAATTTCTCAGCTGTCTGGGATGAAGCCCTCCAATGTTAGGAAGGTTTCCACAGGGTCACAGACACACCTCTCCAGGGGCTGTAGGAGTAAGTGTGGAGTGGATTTTCATTTCATTTTTCTTTCCTCTGGAGGTAGGATTGGTGAATATATGAGAACGTGAAGAGGCCCAAACTAAACCAGCACCGGAGCTCCCGAGGTGTTGCACCCACTGAGAAGCAGCAGGATCCCCTCCCTCCCAAAGATGGGGGACTCAGCAGGCTTGTCCCACTGTACAGCAGACAGGTTCTGTGCCTAGCAGACCCGATGACCTGCATGGCCAGGCCCAACTGACCTGACGACCTATGTGGCCATGTGTAGAACCCAGCAGATCTGTCTAAGTGTACCTCAGCAGATCTGTGGGTCTACATAGACATGGCCAGGTCCTAATAGGCCCACAGACCTACATACACATGTCAGAGTCCCAGCACACCCAGTGACTTTGACCATGCCCAGGTCCCAGCACTGAGTTCCAAAGTTCTTAAGAATTTTGCTAAGCCAAGAAACTCACCTCTAAAACATTAAGGAGCTCAGCAGACGCTGCTACTCTTCCCCCACTGCAAGTCATTTCCTTTTCTCCTTTCTCCCCTCAGGCAAGATTGCTTCTCCCGTGACTATGACAGGAGGGTTTTATTGTTTTCTCTTTTCCTGAAGATTAACCTACTTCCCTTCATTTAGACTGTGCTTCCACCAAAAAGAAGCACACTGGAACCACTTCCGGGCATTCTGAATATTTAAGACATTTCACAGAGTTGTCTTCAGTGAAAATATGGAAAAGGAAACAATTCCTCCTTTCTCCTGGCCATTTCTCCATCTCCTCCTTGGAGAGAGACCACCTCCTGTGGCATGCTGCATACAGACTGAGGGAAGACTATAGCTTGATTAGAAGGAGCTAAAGGCCACAATGTTGTCCTCCTTCTCTCTTCCAAAGAGGGGCAAGAGGTTTTCAGTGGAGGAGCTATTTCTAAAGGAAATTTCACAAGTGATTCTCTGGCTCTGAACCCCTGACTTCTCGGCCTCCTACAGAATACCCTGGACAAGAAGTCAGACAAGGACCCCTGGAGTCCCAGAGTGTCTGGATACTATGACCTAAGGTGCTCAATTCATTGCTTTCAAAATTAGTAGAAGGCTGCATTGCAGGTGGTGTACCCCATCTCAAAGTTCAAGGCTGTGTACGGTTAGGTGATGAAACTGTATGCATGGCACCCAATTTAGATTTATTTCAGTAGCCATTGAGGATGGCTAATCAGGTTCAATGCTGCTCAAAGTCTGGCCCCTGGATGACCTATGTCAGAATCACTTGGATTGCTTGTTAAAAAGCAGATTTCCTGGTTCTTACTCCAAACCTTCAGAACCAGAATCGCTGAGGGAGCCATGAGGATGAGCATTTTAAGCAGGTTCCCTATGTGGGTCTTAAGCATGGGAACTGGAAAGCTGGAACTCTGGCAAGGCTATATCCCCCTTGGTGCCGTGGTGCCTAAGGAGAGTTTAAATGGGTACTGATTCAGCCCAGGAGAAAGCTCTAGCTTTGACTGGAATGTGTATTTAATTCCTCCTCTATGGGCCCTTTTATCTGTCGTCTGGAAAAATAATCGTAGCTTTTCTTTGCAAAGGGGTTATTGCAAAAATTCCAAAACATAATAGATGTGAACCATTCTTACGTACTTTCCTGATTTTGGTTTTGAGGGTCTAGGGGGTGTTTTAGTGTCTGTTTGTTTTAGAAACAATCCTGAACTTAGGGGAAATTCAGAGTGTGGTCCAAAGGACATCTTTCTAAACCATTTGGGGGCAAGTTGCCATCCAGATGGCATGAGTGGGTATTTTCCACAAACAAGGATGGTCGGACATAACCCTGTACATCAGCGAGCTGGTGTGACAACATCCCCAGCCAGCTCTCTGCTGAAAACTCAAATGCTGGATTCAGGTGCAGCCATTCTTCACAAGGCCTCAATGGAGGCAGTTCTTGGGGCTTTGCTTGGCTCACTTGACCTTCACCCAAGCAAGTTAGATGTGCCTGTGGTTACTCAGCTTGACACCTGTGGAAGCGGCAGCACACTGGGAAGCCTGCATCTTTCCGGCTGCATCGCGAGATCCCACAGGGTTCTGAGCTCTTCTGTGCCTGGAGATGTTCATTCGGAGCGGATGGGGAGAATGATGTCTTCCAGGCTGCTCCACGTGGAGCTATTGTCTCCTCCTTTAATGAGTATTTTGTAGAGAGATCCTCACACTGCAGAAGTACCCTTTCCTCACCCAGCTTTCCAACTTGGCTTCTACCCGGGGATAGAGTGGTGTGAGTCTGTTTTGCTCATTAGCTTATCCTCTGTTGTTGTCGGGATTTATTTTGATCCTCACAAGGACTTCTCCATGATGCTGGAACCCTGTCACCTGTAGCTGGGCTATTCAGGCAATTTTAAGTCCTTAAAGCAGGCTGTGCTCTGTACGCACATCCCATTCCCACGTTTTCCTGGCTGCTTGCTGACTGCCATCAAAAGTCCCTGTGCTCAACTTTACTTTCTCCTTTCCGTTCCTGGGTCAGCCCTGGAGACTCAGAAAGAGTGCCACCGCCTTAATGTATTCTCAGGGACAGAGCTGTGAAATGTCCCCCTTGTACACCCACAGTATACATATTTCCATCTAGGTTCGTCTACATCTAGGTTCATGTCTTCAGCTACATAGATACACACATCACATATATGTATCACATTTTAATACAAAAATTATTTAACATATCAAAATTATTTAATTTATAACTAACCTCAATTTCAATCCAGTGTCCTAAGATTTTTTTCTTCCCACTCTATAACTCCATGACACACAGAGAAGAGCAGTAAAGTTCCTTCCTACTACAAAGGAAGCTCTGGAGTGACCGCAGGGGACCCGGGGAAGAGGCCAGGTTCTCTAACAGGACATGGAAAGGGTACAATGCTTGCAGCATGTCTTAGGTTGGAGGAAAAGGAGTATTCTGTGAAGCCACGTGCACTGAGGGCTACTAATGGGGTGTTTGAGAGCTGTGGAGAAGGTCTGTGTCTGCTGTGCATTAAATGGGGAGCCACTGGTGGCCCTTCTAAGAGACCGTGTGTTTACAACGGTGAGGGCATATTTATCCTGCATCTGTGCTAGGTTAGAGGGATCTTTACACAGTCTCATGTTTGCACATAACTCTCTGCTCTTGGTAGAACCGTGAGGGATGCGGGGTTTAAGACGACAAATCAGGCGTTGGCAGATGGGGGAAGAAAGACATGGGGCACACTGGGGATGATATACAAAGCTCTTTCTTCCTCTTGACTTTACAGCAGCTGGGAGGCTCCTGGGGCCACTGTGTTCAGGCTGCCTGGATCCTGGGGTGATGAATGTATGGGTCATTCATTTCCTGGTTTCTTGCCTGGGTCCAATCTCAAAGTTTCCTCTACTCCTCGTGTCTGCTCACCCTCCTCAGATCTTAGCCCTGGCCACTTCCTCTGCCCTTATAGATCTTGTGTGAGTCTCAGGTGCTATTGTAGAGCCCAATCACATGTATTTATAATTAAAAACTAAAGACAGGTCTCCATCTTGAAGATAAACATACAGACATCAAAGCAGGAAGGATGGATCCCAGCTGCAGCCAGCATATGCCTGCAGCTTTCTTGCTTTGACTGCAAATTCCTTTCCTGTACCTGCACAGAAAATGGCAGGAACCCCACAGCATCCCAGCTCACCCACATCCTCCGCACAGTATGCAATCTAGCTCTTGTTCTCGTTTCATTTAGTGAGTGATGTATAGGGAAGACTGGATTGACAGAAAAGGCCACGCGCACAGGGGGTTTCCTCATTTTGATTGGATTTTGGATTAAAGCATACTTCGGGGATTTACGATTAAGCAGTCATTCTGAATTTCCAGGCTTCCTGGGGTGGAACTGCAAATACACTCTATCAGAATTGAATGCAGCTGCGCTTGGCTCTGTATATGATAAGGGATAAGATAAAGGAGGCTAAGTGTGAAGCATCTTTGAAATATGCTTTTGGCAAAGGTCAGCACGCAAGAAAAATCTCTAGTTGAGGATCTGCTCTAAACCTGAAGAAAGGAAGGAAGGAAGGAGGGAGGGAGGGAGGGAGGGAGGGAGGGAGGGAGGGAGGGAGGGAAGGAGGAAGGAGAGAGAGCTCAGTGGACACGGCAGTAGCCACAGTGCTGTGGTTTTCATGCTCAGCCCCCCTTTCCCTGGACACAAGTACTCCACATTTAGCATACAGGGCACGGTGCTGTTGATTTGTGCTATTGCCCCAGCCGCTCCATCTGAAGTCCCACAGGCCATCTTAGCTTCCAGGGTCTTGTCCTCCACAAGGCAAGACAGGCGTTCCCTGCTTGTCTTTTGGGCCTGTGCACCTGAGCCATTCTGTCCCTTGCACATCCAGCCCTATGGCTGAAATTACCACCGAGATCGATTCAACTCACGCCTCTGCCTGGGTTAGCGGGGAGTCAGAGCCTGCAAGGGCAACAAATTGCAGAAAGAATTACAATGCCGACTCTCTGCTTCCCCCTTGCTCAGCACCTGCTCTCCAACAGCCTCACCTGCGGGTTCAGAGCATTCAGAATGAAAAACAAGAATTCCACTCGTTGGCATTTTTCAGGATCACAAGTGCAGCCATCTACTACTGGTCTCTGTGATGGGAAAAATGAAATAGAATACGATCACTACGTTTTTAGGAGCAATGACAGGAAAATCTAATTTTATCTTTACAATGACATGTGCGCACTGCCACCTTGACCTGCCTCTCTCCCAGAGAAATAGTCTTTGCGCTGGAGATAATGGCTCTGTGTAGCTCTAATAGTTTCTACATCTGCTCTTTATTCTCCGGGCTGCTACATGCCATTGAGACGGCTACAAAGCATTTGCTTTGCAAAGGGAATAGCCAGGCCATTGCCTGTGTGGCTGGCAATTTCCAACCTTGCAGGTTTTTCAGATACCCTAATTTCAGTTGCATTCATTCTCAGGAGATGGTGCCCACAGCTATCTCTGTCTTCAGCCTTTTCTCTCCTCTATTAAAAAAATGTATGCACTTGGGCAAATAATTTGCAAAATTAAACATAGCTTTTATTTAATATTGCTTCAGAAATTACTTATGGAAATGAAGAAGTAAAAGCCATCAAGGTTTTAACTTGAGGGATTTGTGAGGTAGCACTCGATCATCCTGGAGTGTGTGTTGAAAAGAATTTTTACTGCTATTGGCTGAAACGTCTTACAGATGTCTTTCAGGTCTAGGGAGTTGCTCAAGTCCACTCTCGGCACAAAAGAAGATATCAATGTTCCTGACAGTGAAGGGGGTGGAGGGAGCTTTGGAGGTGAGGGGCAATGTCTATGGCCTCAATGATTCTGACAATGAATGGGATGGGGTGGTTTGAATGAGATAGCCCCCCATAGGTTCATGTTCAAATTCTTGGTCTCTGGCTGGTGGAACTGTTTTGGAAAGGATTAGGAGGTGTGGCCATATTAGAGGAAGTGTTGTCACTGTGGGTGGGCTTTGAGGTTTCAAAAGCCCATGCCAGGCCAGTCTCTCTCTGTCTCCAGTTTACAGAAAAGATGCAAGCTCTCAGCTACTGCTCCAGCACCATGACCGACTGCCTATTGCTCCTCACCATGATGGGCTAGCCCTCTGAAGCGGTGAGCAAGCCCCCAGTGGTTTTTTATACGTTGGCGTGGTCCTGGTGTTTTGTCATGGTAATAGAAAGGTAGTTAAGACACAGCTGGGAGCTGCGGAAGTGCAGAGCACATCGCTGGCCTCGCGTGGTGCTGTTGCACAAGTCCGGATGTCCCAAGAGCCCCTGGGCTGCACGGTTTAAATGTGCATGGTCCTCTACATGCCAACAATTCCTCAACAAAGTGGGTTTAAATACGGAATTTAAAAGATACACAAATAAAACGTTAACTTCATTTGTATGGTGTGTTCTGCTAAGCATGGAAACTGTGTCAGACAGGTAAGTGGGCTTTAAACTATAGGGTGAGAAGACGAATATCACTGCCCTTAGTGTCATCAGACCTCAGTAGGAACACTGTGAGCTCTGTTTGAGCCCAGCAGTAGGACAGAGTTGCAGGAGAGGCCCCAAGGCTGTGGACCTGATGGGTGGACCAACTGCTGTGCTCCGTGGAAATGCACAGATAAGATTCACCTTTGATGTGGGGGTCCCCTCTGTGTGCTGTGATTACCATTAATGAATAAAGAAACTGCCTTGGCCTGTTGATGCGGCAGAACTTAGGTAGGCGGGGAAAACTAAATGGAACACTGGGAGGAAGAAGGCGGAATCAGAGAGATGCCATAGAGACGCCAGAGTCATACACGCCGAATTTTTGCTGGTAAGCCACTGCCACATGGCAATATACAGATTACTAGAAATGGGTTAAATTAATATAAGAGTTAGCCAATAAGAAGCTAGAGCTAATGGTAAAGCAGTGTTTTAATTAATACAATTTCTGTGTGATTATTTTGGTTCTGGGCAGCCTGGAAGAACAAGCAGCTCCTCCTTCTACACACCTCTCTTCCTGGAAGGGCCTGGGGTGGACTTTTCAGGAAACAGTTTCGGCTCCCATGAGCATCTGCACTAGTGCCTGAGGGATGTCCCAGCTCACTGTTGAATAGTTCACAGAATGCTGGGGAATATTAGTGGAGAGGGAGATGAGCCCACAGGTCCAATGCCACAGTTCTACAGCAAAGCCATCATGCTATAAATCTCCAAATAGCAAGAACTGAGGACTGGAATGTTCACTTCACCAAAAACTGATCACTGTTGAAGGTGATGAATATGCTAATTACCCCAGCTTGACCGTGACACAAAGAATACATGCATCCAAACAGCTCATTGTGCTCCGTCAATATGTATAATTATTATATGCCAATCAAAATATAAATCAAACAAGAAGTTGAAAAGCCAGTCAGGCAGCTCCTCTGCACTGGTCCCTACCCTGCTGGTCGCTGTTGTGACTATGAGCCCGGCATTCAGAAAGGAACCTGAAGGCTGGACTCCTTGCTGTGTTTAGCCATGGACCTTGCTGTGTTTAGCCACGGACAGTGGCTCAGCAGGGCAACAGCGGGGCTGTGGGAGAGCTAGGGCCTCTGCTAGTCCCTGCCTGGCTCCTGAGGGGTGAAATGGGACAGCTAGAGTTTCATTTCTCTGCCGTCCTTGCACAGCCCTTGCATGCCCATCTAGCTGCAGACACCAGGGCAGAGACGAGCATCCCCTCTGGCTGCTGAGTATGCCTCCCTGGTGTCTTAGGGAAAGGGCCTAACCAAGTGCTCAGAGTCACTGGGCCATGCACATGCTGGACATACATGGGAGCATGGTGACTGTGACGCAAGACTCCATTCTCTCTGTACTGCGATGTCAGGGCGGCTGCCATGAGCCTGGGCTGATCCCACTCACCTTTTCTCAGAAAGGTGGGCTGAACCCTTCCTAGGGATACATGGTCCCCTGCCTGGCATGGGATAGGGAATGGGATGGAGTGGACGGTGGGCTGAGCCCACACCTCCCTAGGGAAACATGATCCCTGTGTAGCATAGGGATAGGGAATAGGGTGGAGAGGATGGTGGGCTGAGCCCCCACCTCCCTAGGGATACATGATCCCTGTATGGCATGGGCCATGGAGAGTGTGGTGGAGTGGACGGTGGGCTGAGCCAACACCTCCCTAGGGATACACAGTTCCCTGACTGCCACGGGCATGGGGGAGTGGGGTGGGATGGACAGCTTTTTCTCTCCGATTCTCCTATAAACATCTCTCATTTGATCTTTCTCTTCTGCCTGTTTGAGGGATTGAAGGGCATAGACGCAAACAGAGATGTTTCTGGAATACAGTTCCAGGGTACCCCAGCCCCTCACGACCTCTGCACAAGGATTAGAGCCAAGTAGCCCTCTCCCTGGCTCACCTCTGTTTAACAGATCCCAAGTAAATCCTGCCCCTCCAGCTATTCATGAGCCTAGGAGTCATCACACCCCATGGCTTGGCATTGTGATTCCTCTGGCTTCTCCTCCAACTTTACTTGAAATACCTTTACAAGAAGAAATAATTCTATGACACAGAGATTAATGCTTGATGTAGCTGAGAAGAAATCTAAAATATGTGACTCACATCCTTCCCCAAATTCTCACACGAATGGAACTGAACTGCTTCCGGTGCTGAAGACGAGACCAGGGACCCACAGACAGTTCCTGGATAGATGGTGTTGTCATCGTAATTTCACTCCATCTTTCCACTCTGGTGAGACGGCTGTGGTTGCCTATCAGTGTTAGACAGGATGCACTTGTTTCAAAAACAATAAAACTCACTTCCAGGAGAGTGAACCAGCCGCCTGAATCTGTAGCTAGCGACTGGTCAGCTGGAGGATCCATTCCAAACCTCGCATCTGAGGACTCGGGTCTTTGTCATTCACATTCGGCATGCAGCATGACTCCTTAATACCCATTTGTAAGCCAAGAGCAAAGACTCCTCTAGAAGCTCTGAGTCACGTTTGCTTCAGTCGGAATGAAACCCTCCAGTTCACTGGGGCCCATCACCTCAGTAGATGGGTCCTTTATATACCACTAGCCAACCATATAATTGGTCAGGGCTCTCACCGCCCAGAGGAGGGGAGCCGTGTTTGGAACGCAGAGGACTAATGATTTGAACTGTTTAACTAAGGAACTAGTGATGACAAACACAAAGAGCATCTTCTGGATTGAATCTGAAACTGTATTTGGCTCTCACATTTCACATCCCCTTTCCTGCCCACAGCTACTTAAGAAAAAAATTAGTTTGGTTTTAAGCAAAAGGAAACAACGTTACGCATTAAGTTTCCACAACCCCCGGGTTCTGCACTGTCAGGGGCTCTGCCTTGCTCCTCTTGGCAGATCGGCAGGCCACGGCGCATCACAGATGAGAATAAACTCAGATATGCCTGCTTCATCTCATACCCCAGGAGGCTTGAAGAATTAATGCATAATTACAGAGCAAAACGAGAACTTCAGACTTGAACGATCCCACGCAGGTATGGAAAAGAAAACACGTTATCCGTGTGCAAGCTTCCTGCTCCCTGCCTGTGAGGTGCCTCCTGGCTGGGCACACGGGCTCATTCCTGTCATTTTCATGGCATTCTGAGCAAGCTGCCGCTGTGGTTCATAGTCCAAAGTTCACACTTAACACGATGTGCCAGGTTGGCGTGTGATTATGGGAGGCCTCAAGGGACCCAACTTTGTATCCCCTTTCCTTCCTGATCACACAGGTGAGACCCCATGGTCCCCAGGCTTCCTAATCACAGTGCCTGGTGTAGCTCAGCAGACCCACAAACAACAAGTCTCAGTTCCCACCAGCTGTAAGGTTATGCAAACCAGCCTGTGGCACCCTCCTGTGGAGACCAGGAACACCTCACTTTCTTGTTACTGCAAAGCCTGTCCCCCCCCCCCCCCCGCAACAGCTCTTCCATCCAGTTTATTCCCAACACAACTAAATGTAGCCCTGTATGACATGGCGGGCAGCACTCCCCTCCTGGGCTGCAGATCTCGTCTGCCAATGTTGACTGCTGTGTTTTGCCTTCCCAGGACCCTAACCTAGGAACTTTAGTCTTTCCAACAATGTGCCAAAGAGGTAATAAAGACAACAGTGTCCATTAGGCCACGGCAAAAATTAGCCCAGGACATACAGTTGTGGGCTAATTACTGGTTATTGTAAAGAAGTAACTTAAGGGGGAAGCATTGTTCTGGCTCATAGGATACAGTCCTTCATGGTGGAGCAGGCTTGCTGACAACGGTGTCACCAACCAAGAAGCAAGGAGATTGCGATGGAAAGGATGGGCCGTGCTACAACCCTCACATCCCACACCCAGAGTCCCAGTTCCTCCAGGTAGGTCCCACCTCCTAAAGGCTCCACAACCCCTCCCAGCAGCGTGAACATCTGGGCATCACACGCTCAAGCATATGAGCTTGTAGGAGAGATTTTACACACAAATTTTAAATGGGTACTAAATAATGGAACATTGCTTTGAGACAATGATGATCTTGTACACTGTAAAATATTTGTCACTCCTTAGTTTAATAAAACACTGATTGGCAAGTAGCCAGGCAGGAAGTATAAGAGGGGCAACCAGACTAAGAAAATTCTGGGAAGAGGAAAGGCAGAGAGTCAGTCACCAGTCAGACACAGAGGAAGGAAGAATAGAATGCCTTACTGAAAAAAAGGTACCAAGCTATGTGGCTAAACATAAATAAGAATTATGGGTTAATTTAGGTTGTAAGAGCTAGTTAATAAGCCTGAGCTAATAGGTCAAAGAGTTTATAATTAATGTAAGCCTCTGTGTGTATCTTTGGGACTGAATGGCTACAGATCTTGGCGGGACAGAAATTTCCATCTACAGAACATCTTAGACCCTCATGCTTTAATCCCAAAGCTCTCTCTGGGAGGCTGCAGAATGGCTCAGTGATTAAGAGCACTAGTGCTCTTACAGAGGACCTAGGTTTGATTCCCAACACCCACCTGAAGGTTCACAACCATTTGTAACTCCAGTGCCAGGGGATCACATATTTCCTTCTAACTCTGGGGGTACCAGGCATGTACTAGGTACATTTATAGGTAAAGACTAAAACTTATATGTATAGAATAAAGCAATAAATAAATGAAAAGCTACACTAAAACAAACTGCTCTTTTCTGCAGTCCAGGTTCTCCCAAAAGCCCGCCTCAGCTAAGGTCACAGGCACAGGGAATTCATTAAGAAAGGGTCCTTGGGAGAGTCCAATAAGGAAAGGGAGCAGAAAGGGTTCAGAACAAAGGCAGGAAGAGGCAGGCAGGATCCAGGGTAGAGTTCTAGCAATAACCTGGCCCCTGGGAAGCCCTGAAAGACAGACATATCGCACAGTGCACTACCATATTGAAGCAGGGATGCTGGGCTCCCATGCTTGCCTTACGTGTGAATCATGGATGGGATATGAATCCTCAGACACCACCAGCTTTCTCTGAGGCCAGGAAGCCGCCAGTCTAATGACCATCTCTGAAAGTGGTCCTAGCTAGCAGTCCTAGGTAATAAGATTCCCAGATTTGCTCGCTGTCTGTCTTGGAGGCTTCTTGGGCTGACAACACCCACCTCCTCCACCTTCCCACTGGCTTTAGCATCTTCCTTATTCTCTCCTTCATCTCCTGTAATCCCACCTACTGGAAAAAAAAATCAACTTCCTTCCACTAGGTATCCATACATAAACTTCTCTTAGGTTTGAGACAGAACGATATTTGATTTGCCACTAATATTTCTACAGTCCAGCTAGGCCTATGGCAGGCAGATATCCTTGCAGTGTGGCTATTGGTCCCAGGGCTCCAAATGATGGTGTAAACACATCAGGAGCCAGCAATCCAGAGACCAGACCCACTGTCCCCTGCGAGCCTTGCTTTCTCTTTCTAATATCCATCACCCCCGGCACCTTCCAGCCATTTATCTGTTGTCTTTACCTAGTCTAGAAAAAGGAAAGCCTGTTTGAGTGGGGAAACTCCTTCCCACTGCACAGGAAAATGCATCTGATACAGAGTGGCTTTGAGTAAGTTTGTTAAAGTAGAAACAAGAATCAAGTACTGAGAAAAATGCACCCCAGAGTCTTCTCTTAAGGAGCTATAATGTAGCAGGAAATTTTAATATGTTACCAAATAATCATTTGTGCAGTTGTAAGTGGAATAATTACCTTGATCTCTCCAATGGAAACAATGTGCTCAAATGAAAAAGAAAACTATTTGAGTCTTCTGTACGAGCGGCCCCTTATTAAAGAGGCAATGGGTTAGGCTCTTTATCTTTTCCCAGCTATATTTCACCTATGAGTAGTCTCATCTCCCATTGGTAGTGATCCATCACTTCCTCCCACTTCTCTTTCCTTAGCTCTTTTTTTCTCCCTCCCCACTTTATTACCTAATGCTTCGTTTCTTCGCACAATAAGAATTAGATTCAGTTTGCAAAACCAGCATGCTTAGACATTCATGGGTGCTTGCAGGCATACATTATATCACATGATTTCCAGGGGCTAAGCCCTGCAGAGCTCCTGGTTAGTCTTTCTCTAACAAATATCTGGAGAAGAGGTCCTTGCCCAAAGGCCTGGGCCACCTGCTGACTCTGGCTTGCCCTTGGCATGATCTTGCTCCATCAACAAGCCCCTCTGAGTCTCTGTTTGTCGAATCGGGAACAAGGATGGCAATGGGTGCTGTAGACTACAGTGTTGCAGTGTGGTGCAGTCAGAGAGTAGCCTGGGACTTGACACGGTGTCTATTCCAGTGTTTACTGCTAGGGATCGAACCAAGATGAGCATTCTCATCACCCACAGAGGTTCAGAAACATATGGACGCTGAAATATTACCCCAGTTGGGCAGAGTCACCATCCATGAGAATGAAGACAGGCGACCAGAAGAAGGAAACACCAGCCTCGTCGGAGTTCATTTGCTCTCCCATCTCTCTTCATCTGTGGCACCCAATTCACTCCGCTTCCTTCTGGTCATCTGACATCCCATAATTTCATACTCAATGATGTGAAATCCAAAGGCCATAGACATTAAAATGATTAAATTCCACCTGGTGAACTTCTATGTGATTCTCAAGAACATTTCCTGCACAGGAAATGAAACACTCTGACTGAAGAACAACTTCTTTTTAAACTCATCTAAAGAGGGAGCTCTGAATAAAAACTGCATGGATAATGTCAGACTCCTACACTCTCCTCTCAGGACCCCAGGGAGAATGCCTAAAGACACAAATGCATATTTATTAAAAAGCTTTCTTTACTAATTGTGTAACATCTGTTCCACACAAAAAGACACTCCAAAGACAGCAAAGTTATTCGTGGTCTCTTCTGTGTAGGATGAATATAGATACCTATAAATCTTCTAGACATGACCAGACAGCATCAATAAATGTGAATGATGGCCCCGCACTAACATAATTAAGAGGAATTAATTCTACAGACTCTGCAGTGATAGGTGGCTCGTGCATAAGAGCCCTGTCAGCACTTCAAATATTTCTCAGCTGACAAAGATTGGACATTTGGGAAGAAAGAATATATGTCATCAGATGCAGCCTGACAGGATCCACCGAGATAAATCAACTCCCTCCCCACCAACCAGGGGGAAGAAAAAGAAATGATCCGCTATCAAGAGGAGTATAAGCAAAGCTTTATCTCCAGGCTCCAGGAGTCCGAGCACGGCCAGCTCGCAACAGCAGAACACGACACGGGTGGTTTCCTGGTGATGAGGCAGGGCTACCCACATCACGGCTCCACAACAGGGGTGCCAAGACACAAGTCAACGTGGCCTCTAGACACACAACTGGCTCAGCCCCTTATTGTTTCTAGCGATTCTTTCCATGAAGAAAACTCTTCCTTGGGTAGACCTTTATCTAAGGGCTGGTGACAACTGATAGGTACTTGGAGCAGAATCAGCAGGAGACCTCGGGGCTCTGGAGACCTACAGTGTGTGTGGTCCTGGTCCCCTTTGGGAATAAAATACTCATTTCTCTGACAAGATGAATAACAGCTTAATCTGTCTTCAAGCATCATGCTGGACCTGATGGAGCCAAGTCACCTGGCCATACCTGGCCTTGAGGACAGCTTGCATCTATATCCAGTGACAGTCTGAAGCAGGTTCATACCTCCTGATGGACAACTGAGTATCAACTGAAACCTTAATTGAAATTTTTAATTCATTTTTATTGTGTGTTTATGTGGGAAGTACACACCAGTGCACAGGTGGAGGTCAGAGGTCAGTTCTGTGTCTGTAAGCAATGGTTCTCTCCTAATATAATGTCAATTCTGGAGATCAAACTCAGGTCATTAGGCTGGTGTGGCAGCACGCGAGCCACTGTGCCATCTCCTGGCCCTGCAATTTCTGCTGTCAAATTCAATTTCCTTCACAACTTCCTGGTATTGTTCCCCAGGGGCTACTGCCTCCTCCCCATAACCTCCGTCAGTGCAAATGTCAGCATCTGTGTCCCAAGGAACCCTGTCTCTGGCACTTAACTTACTCTCAAAATATATGACTCACAACAGCAACGAAGATGCTGATGATGCTGATGATGAGGTTCCCATGACCTGAAGATAAAGTAGCTACAACGTGGGCATCCTTCAAGGTCCTCCAGAATGTGAATGAACCATCTGCACTATCTCCCAGCATGAAGCCAGCACCTTTCTTCTCTTCCCTGCGCGTGGTCCTTAACTTTATCTTTCATCATAGACACTTTTCTCCACCATGTACCTGTGGGCACATGTCAAAATGCCTCCATGATAACTGCCAAAATGGAAAGAATTCCCCCTCTCCCTCCCCCCTTCCCTCTCTCTTTCTCCTTCCCCCATCCTTCCCTCTCTTTCTCCATTCCTCTTTTTCTCTCCCTCCCTCCCTCTCTCTCCTTTTCCCTCTTCCTCTCTTTCTCCTTCCATCTCTCCCTTATCTCTTTCTCTCTTTCCCTGTCCTTCTCTCTCTCCCTCCTGGAGATTGAGCCTAGGGTCTTGGCACATTCTAGGCAAGTGTTTAGTCGATTTGAAACAGGATTTCTCTGGGTTTCCCAGAACAATCTCAGAATCACTCTATAGCTCAGACAATCCTTGGGTTTTGACCCTCCTGCCTCAGCCTCCAGAGTAGCTATGAGGACAGCCATAGATTTTCAGGCCTGGCTCCTGAACTCACTCTTCTTGATGATTTTTTAAAAAGATTTATTTTATTTTCAATTATGTGTGTATGTATGTATATGGGTGTGTATGCAAGTGTGAGGGCAGTGCCCTCAGAGCCAGAAGAGGGCATCAGATATGGGAACTGGAGTTGCAGGCCACTTGACATAGGTGCTGGGAACAGAACTTTGGTCCTCTGCAAGAGCAGCAAGCAATCCTAACCTATGTTTATGTAGCCCCTTCTTGACTATTAGTATTGCCAGGACTCTGTGAGGATGGCCCCCATGTTAAACGCACAGAGACTCTGATTAAAGTTCCCTATCCTGTTTATCCCCAGAGTTCACCACTATTGTCAGAACATCACACATTCATTCTTTCAGAAGTTGTATTTCTCTTAACACTGGCCCTGGGTGTGGACATAGATAGAAGACTTAGGGTCATAGTAAAATTGTTAAAGATGTCACACATTCTACAGTCTATAAGTGGCCCTTTTTCTGTTTCTTCTGCAAGATATTTCCATTTCTGCATTTCCATGTGGAAAGCTGTACATTTTCAACTGCAGAAGGATGTCCATTGTGAAGCATCCTGTAGTTTAGACCTCCCATTCAAGTTTCAAGAATTCTGGTGTTGCATCTTGCTTTTTATGCATGCATGCTACAGTGTACACTCATACACAGCACTCCTTGAGCTTACGTTCTTCTGAGCCCAGAGAACTGGAACTTCTTAGTTTTCCCCTGTTAACTGGTGCCACCAACCTGTTCTAAAGTAGCTGTATGCACCGCCACCTGACACTCCCTGCAGCACTGTACACTGTGGAGAGGCCACACCAACCCCAGGGTCTGGTTAAGAGTTTGTGCTTCAAGAGCAAGAATCTGAGTTCAGTTCCTATAACTTACATGGAGTTAGGGAGGTACAGCTGCCTATAACTCTAGCTCCAGGGATTCTGAGGCCATCTTCTGGCTTCTGAGGGTATCTACACACACGCACATACACGCACGCACACACACACACACAGTAGCATGCACACAATTAAAAATAAAATAAACCCTAGGTACAGTATTCTCAGCATCACCACCCCTCGGACCTTGTGTTCAACTTGCATCTCTTTGGCAGAAGCCCCTAGAACTGACATAACACAGGAGGTTCCTAATAAGTGCAAATTTCCAAGTTATCAAGCTCAAAAATGTTCCATTTTTTATATATGTACATATATATATACACACACACATATACTAAATAAATAATATATATTATATATAAATAAATAAAGTAACTGAAATGATGAAGAAGAGGGCCTAAACATGATCTCAGAGTCAATCTAAGGGTGCCAGAGGTACGTTGCCTATGGGTACTGCATTTGCAACCCTAGGGCACTAGCATAACCCAAGCAAGTTTTGTTATTCCAGCATCCAGACCCTGAGTCCTGAAGCACCACAGAATGACTAAGTCTTGAGATAAGAGAGAAAAATCACATGATTATCATGACTCAAACCACAACAACTCCATCTTGAGCAATTGTTCAATATACCCTAATTATACACTTATCTGGCCCTCACTCAAGTTAGAGATGAGAAACCATTGTCCCTGCAGAGTTGGGTAAACTAGAGCAGAAAGGCAAAACCATAACAAGAGTCACAGTGTTCAGAAAATCAGAACAACACAAAGCTCAGAGCAGGCGCTCCACGGGCTTCACTGCCTGCCCAGCTCTGGGCACAGCAGCCAAGGGCCTCTGTGGGTCATGTTTCCTGCACCGTAGTACCCTTCTCCAGAGCAAGGGCACAGCCTTGTCCATCTTTGTACCCCACAACTGCTCACGCAAAGACATCAGCAGCTTCTGAAATGAACCAGACGAGTCCATCAAACACTGGAACTCGGCAACCTTTTCCCAGGCACCAGAACTCGCAAATGCTGGATGGCCACTTTCACTGGCTGGAAGAATTGACTGTATTTTCACATCATCTTAGCTTCCTCTCAGGATCCTGCCATGCCTCTGATCAGCACATTTTTACATTTTATGTAAAGAGGCAAATAAAGATGAAAAATGTTTTTTAAAAATGTCAAGTGAGGGCTGAAGAGATGCCTCAGTAGTTGAAAGGGTAAAACACTCTTGCAGAGGATGCAAAGTGCAGCTTACACCTACTATCGCTCCAGTTCCAGGACATCCAACTCCCTCTCCTGGCCTCCAAGAGCACCAATACACATGTGCACTTAATATTACATAAATACACAATTTTAAAAATTAATACCAAATGAATGGATTTTTTTTAAAAACAGGCATATTTGGTGCTGGTCTCAATAGCACAGTAGGGTAATAATAGGTTAAAAATAATTTATTGTGTGTTTAAAAATAGCCAAAAGAGAGGATTTTGAATATTCTCAACAGTATAAAATGATATCATTTGAGGTAAGCCACATGCTAATTAGTCTGACTTGATCTTTGTACAATGTTTATATACATTAAAGCATCCCTTTTACTCCAAAAAGATCTATAATTATCATGTGTCCACAAATAGCTATAAAACTATTCAAAATAAACAGAAATAATATTTTTAAGACGACAGTAGAGTCTGCTAGTAACTTAGAACGCTCAAAGATAACCAGATAAAACTCACTCACCAACTCTGGATATAAGGGGTAGGTGAGGTGGTCCAATAGGCATCAAAGAGCAGGGGGCTTTAAGAAAGTTCCTAAGGGACTGTACTACACTTCCAGGGGTCAGACACCCTCTGGAGACAGCATCCCCCAGGTCATGCCATCTTAGCATTGTCTTCCCTGATCACTCCTAGAAAGAAGCAGTACCCCTGCCATTCTGAGCTCTCTCCCTTCTCCTTCATCCTCCTCCTTTCTTTTCTGTCTCTTCTCTCACTGAACATAAGTAACATGAGGTTAAAGACTGATTTTGCTCATCCCTAGGTTCCCAGCATGTGAATATGTACCTCTTGCATGGCAGAGGGTTAGTAGGAACTGTAGAAGAATGAGAGTTGTGTAAATAGGCAAATAAACCTATGCCTTAAACAAAAGTTCTGCATCAACAACACTTCAGCTCATCAAGATATCAATTTAAATTAATAGTATTGCTGAAATAAGTGTTCTTTAACATTGAAGTATTACATAAAACAACTTGAGAAAGTAAGTCATTTATTTTCAGAGAAGATAAGATAGTATTTGTATCAGAAGCAAGCCTTGTGTTCAGCATAATTTCCCCCTCTTTCCTCCTTTAAGAGAGAGAGAGAGAGAGAGAGAGAGAGAGAGAGAGAGAGAGAATGTAGGATAGTTAGATGACTGACCAAATGAGCCAGAAATCAAGACATAGGCTGCTACTAGAGCTGCAGAATAGAATTGTCTAATAGTTCCCCCAAAAGCCCTGGCCAAGCTTCCAAGGTCATTGTTCCCTCTCCCTGAAGGACACTCATCAGACACTGGCAAGCATCCACTTGAGATACATCTGCCCTTTCTCTACATAGACACACACACACACACACACACACACACACACACCATGTGGTAACTCCACCCTAGTTGCTCACCCACAGGGGCTGTTGCTGTACTAGAGGTGCCCAGCTACCCAGTTGGACTGAAGCAGACTGTGGTTGGAGAGCAGTCCCTGGGACATGATCACTAACTAACTTCTGCAAATTCAACCTCCTGGGTTCAAGCAAGGGGGCAGGCTCAGATGTCACCACCAACCCTTTGCCTGGTAACCAAAGTCTAATGAGCAAGGTGGAGAATCTTAGCAGTGTGGCTCACCCTGCACCCTAGAGACTGTACTTCCTCCGACCTAAGTGAAAAGTTTCCCACTATTCCAGCTAACCTGAGTTGGAGATTCCTGGAAACTTACAGTGACAGAGGTCAAAATGGTAAGAGTTTTCTCTGTCTTCTCAGACATTTTTGTTGAAGGACCGCCCCTGAGGAGAGTGGCTTAAAATGACGCTTCTCTAGACAGAAGCAGCTTATCATAATCATAGACTTTCATGGAAGCCTCGTGTTTCAATGAAAAAAAATTAACAATTTATAGTCTGTGACAATTAATATTAAAGACTGGATTTTGCGAAACCTTGAAGGAAACTTGATCCCCTAATAATGTGTGGCTCTGGTAGCTGGCGCAGCGGCCGGGACCGGCGGGTACTGACACAGTGGCAGACAACGCAGGCGACAGGGACCAGGGCAACACCAAGAGCAGATCGCCCCAGGACAATTAAATCAAAGAGGTAGGCCTTTGGTTGGCGAGGTCCCGGGCAAACAGGGAACCTGGTTCTTTTCCTGAAGACCCGTCTGAGGGGTGAGAGGGATCTTGGCCCCTGGCAGGAGCCAGGAAACAGAACGAGGGAATTTTGCAAGAGGAGCCTCTGGCCAGCAGGGAAACCTGATCTGGTTTTAAAAGACCAATTAGAGATCGTCAATAGGAGGAGATGGGCAGGCGCCAAGGCAAAAATTCTCCCAATAAGCTGAAAAACAACATGAAAGCACCAGAACCCAATGATCTTACAACAGAAGGACTTGAACACCCTAACACAGAAGAAGTGGAAAAAATCGACTTTATGAAAGCAATAGAGTCCCTTAAACAATATGTAAAAAACACCTTTATAGAAATGGATGAGAAGTATAACAAAAAGTTTGAAGAATTGAGTAAATACGTACATGAGACCCTGGGAAACCAAGAAAAAACGAACAAACAGGTAATGGAAACAGTTCAAGAATTGAAAACTGAAATGGAAGCAAGGAAGAAAGCACAAACTGGGGACCAGCTGGATACGGAAAATCTAGGTCAACGAGCAGAGCCTACAGAAACAAGCATAATCAATAGAATACAAGAAATAGAAGAAAGAATCTCAGATTCTGAAGACACCATAGAGAAAATAAACGCACTGATCAAAGAAAACAGCAAAGCCAACAAATTCTCATCACAAAACATTCAGGAAATATGGGACACAATAAAAAGACCAAACCTGAGAATAATAGGAATAGAAGAAGGGGAAGAATTACAGCTCAAAGGCCCAGAAAATATATTTAACAAAATTATGGAAGAAAACTTTCCCAACATAAAGAAAGATATTCCTTTGAATATCCAAGAAGCATACAGAACACCAAACAGACTGGATCAAAGAAAAGCATCCCCTCGCCATATAATAATCAAAACACAAAATATACAGGTTAAAGAAAGAATATTAAGAGCTGCAAAGGAAAAAGGCCAAGTAACTTATAAAGGTAAACCGATCAGACTTACACCTGACTTCTCTATGGAAACCATGAAAGCCAGAAGGTCCTGGATAGAGGTTCTTCAAAAACTAAGAGACCATGGATGCAAACCCAAACTTCTATACCCAGCCAAGCTAGTATTCACTATCAATGGAGAAAACAAGACATTCCAGGATAAGAACAAATTTAAACAATACGTAGCCACAAATCCAGCGCTACAGAAAGTAATAGAAGGAAAATCGCAACCCAAGGAATCCAACATTGCCAACACTGACTACAATAACTCAGGAATCTAGCGAACCTTCACCAGTACAACTCAAAGAAGGGACACACACAAACTCTACTACCGAAAACAGTAAGAATAACCGGAGTAAACAACCACTGGTCACTAATATCACTTAATATTAATGGTCTCAATTCACCTATAAAAAGGCACAGGCTAAGGGATTGGATACGAAAACAGGATCCAACATTCTGCTGTTTGCAAGAAACACATCTCAACCACAAAGACAGGCATCTACTCAGAGTAAAAGGTTGGGAAAAGGTCTTTCAAGCAAATGGTCCTAACAAAAAAGCAGGTGTGGCCATACTAATTTCCAACAAAACTGACTTCAAACTAAAATCAATCAGAAGAGATCGAGATGGACACTTTATACTCATAACAGGAACAATTCATCAGGATGACATCTCAATCCTGAATATCTATGCCCCTAATATAAAAGCACCCACTTATGTAAAAGAAATATTTCTAAAACTCAAGGCAGACATAAAACCACACACACTAATAGTAGGAGACTTCAACACACCTCTCTCTCCAATGGACAGGTCAATCAGACAGAAACCTAATAGAGAATTAAGAGAATTATTGGAGGTAATGAAGCAAATGGACTTAACAGACATCTACAGAACACTCCACCCAAATAGGAAAGAATATACCTTCTTCTCTGCAGCTCATGGAACCTTCTCAAAAATTGACCATATACTCGGAAACAAAGGAAACCTCCACAGATACAAAAGAATATCAGTGTCCACCTGTGTCTTATCAGATCACCACGGATTAAAGTTAGATGGCAACAACTATGCTACCCCCAGAAAGCCGACAAACTCATGGAAACTGAACAGTCAACTACTGAACCACACCTGGGTCAAGGAAGAAATTAAGAAAGAAATTAAAGTCTTCCTTGAATTTAATGAAAATAAAGAGACAACATACTCAAACCTATGGGACACGATGAAAGCAGTGCTAAGAGGAAAGTTCATAGCACTAAGTGCCCACTTAAAGAAAACAGAGAAAGCATACATTGGGGACTTAATGGCACACCTGAAAGCTTTAGAAAAAAAAGAAGCAGAGGTGCCCAGAAGGAGTAGAAGACTGGAAATAATCAAACTGAGGGCAGAAATCAACAAAATAGAAACACAGAAAACAGTCCAAAGAATCAATGAAACAAAAAGTTGGTTCTTGGAGAAAATCAACAAGATCGACAAACCCCTATCCAAACTAACTAAACAACAGAGAGAGAACACGCAAATAAATAAAATCAGAAATGAAAGGGGGGACATAACCACAGACACAGAGGAAATCCAGAGAATCATTAGATCTTACTATAAAAGCCTGTATGCCACAAAACTGGAAAATGCAAAAGAAATGGACATTTTTTTAGATAAGTACCATATACCAAAGCTAAACCAAGACCAGGTGAATGATCTAAATAGACCTGTTAGTCGCGAAGAACTAGAAACTGTTATCAAAAATCTCCCTTCCAAAAAAAGCCCAGGACCAGATGGGTTCAACGCAGAATTCTACCAGAACTTCCAAGAAGAGCTAATACCTATACTCCTTAACGTATTTCACAATATAGAAACAGAAAAGTCATTGCCAAATTCCTTTTATGAAGCTACAGTTACCCTGATACCAAAACCACACAAAGACCCAACCAAGAAAGAGAATTACAGGCCTATCTCACTCATGAATATCGACGCAAAAATTCTCAATAAAATACTGGCAAACCGAATTCAAGAACACATCAGAAAAATTATCCATTATGATCAAGTAGGCTTCATCCCAGAGATGCAGGGCTGGTTCAACATACGCAAATCTATCAATGTAATCCACCATATAAATAGACTGAAAGAAAAAAACCATATGATCATTTCATTAGATGCGGAAAAAGCATTCGACAAAATTCAACACCCCTTTATGATAAAGGTCTTGGAGAGAATAGGGATACAAGGGTCATACCTAAATATAATAAAAGCTATCTACAGCAAACCGACAGCTAACATTAAATTAAATGGAGAAAAACTCAAAGCCATCCCACTAAAATCAGGAACAAGACAAGGATGTCCACTCTCTCCATACCTCTTCAATATAGTGCTTGAAGTTCTAGCAATAGCAATAAGACAACATAAGGGGATCAAGGGGATTCGTATTGGAAAGGAAGAAGTTAAGCTTTCGTTATTTGCAGATGACATGATAGTATACATAAGCGACCCCAAAAATTCTACCAAAGAACTCCTACAGCTGATAAACACCTTTAGTAGCGTGGCTGGATACAAGATCAACTCCAAAAAATCAGTTGCCTTCCTATACACTAAGGATAAGGAAACAGAGAGGGAAATCACAGAAGCATCACCTTTCACGATAGCCACAAAGAGCATAAAATATCTTGGGGTAACCCTGACCAAGGAAGTGAAAGATCTATTTGACAAGAACTTCAAGTCTTTGAAGAAAGAAATAGAAGAGGACACCAGAAAATGGAAGGATCTCCCTTGCTCTTGGATTGGGAGGATCAACATAGTAAAAATGGCAATTCTACCAAAAGCAATCTATAGATTCAATGCAATCCCCATCAAAATCCCATCAAAATTCTTCACAGATCTGGAGAAGACAATAATCAACTTTATATGGAAAAACAAAAAACCCAGGATAGCCAAAACAATCTTATACAATAAAGGAACGTCTGGAGGCATTACCATCCCTGACTTCAAACTCTATTACAGAGCTACAGTATTGAAAACAGCTTGGTATTGGCATAAAAACAGAGAAGTCGACCAATGGAATCGAATAGAAGACCCTGACTTTAACCCACAAACATATGAACACCTGATTTTCGATAAAGGAGCTAAAAGTATACAATGGAAAAAAGAGAGCATCTTCAACAAATTGTGCTGGCAAAACTGGATGTCAATCTGTAGAAGAATGAAAATAGACCCATATCTATCACCATGCACAAAACTCAAGTCCAAGTGGGTGAAAGACCTCAATATCAGTCCAAACACACTGAACCTGATTGAAGAGAAAGTGGGAAGTACTCTACAACACGTGGGCACAGGAGACCACTTCCTACGTATAACCCCAGCAGCACAGACAGTAAGGGCCTCATTGAATAAATGGGACCTCCTGAGACTGAGAAGCTTCTGTAAAGCAAAGGACACTGTTGCTAAGACAGAAAGGCAACCCACTGACTGGGAGAAGATCTTCACCAACCCCGCAACTGACAAAGGTCTGATCTCCAAAATATATAAAGAACTCAAGAAACTAGACCGTAAAAGGCTAATCAACCCAATTATAAAATGGGGCACTGAGTTGAACAGAGATCTCTCAACAGAAGAAGTTCAAATGGCCAAAAGACACCTAAGGTCATGCTCAACTTCCTTAGCGATCAGGGAAATGCAAATCAAGACAACTTTAAGATACCATCTTACACCTGTCAGAATGGCGAAAATCAAAAACACCAATGATAGCCTTTGCTGGAGAGGTTGTGGAGAAAGGGGTACACTCATCCATTGCTGGTGGGAATGCAAACTTGTGCAACCACTCTGGAAAGCAGTGTGGAGGTTTCTCAGGAAATTTGGGATCAACCTACCCATGGACCCAGCAATACCACTCTTGGGAATATACCCAAGAGAGGCCTTATCACACAACAAACGTATATGCTCTACTATGTTTATAGCAGCATTGTTTGTAATAGCCAGAACCTGGAAACAACCTAGATGCCCTTCAATTGAAGAATGGATGAAGAAAGTATGGAATATATACATATTAGAGTACTACTCAGCAGTAAAAAACAAGGACTTCTTGAAGTTTGCAGGCAAATGGATGGAAATAGAAAACACCATCCTGAGTGAGGTAAGCCAGACCCAAAAAGAGGAACATGGAATGTTCTCACTCATATTTGGTTTCTAGCCATAAATAAAGGACATTGAACCTATAAGTTGGGTTCTTAGAGAAGCTAAATAAGAAGGAGAACCCAAAGAAAATCCTGAATATTTCTCCTGAATATTAAACTTCATCAGGCGATGAAAGGAGACAGAGACAGAGAACCACATTGGAGCACCGGACTGAAATCTCAAGGTCCAAATCAGGAGCAGAAGGAGAGAGAGCACAAGCAAGGAACTTAGGACTGGGAGGGGTGCACCCATACACTGAGACAATGGGGATCGGGAACTCACCAAGGCCAGCTGGCCTGGGTCTGAAAAAGCCTGGGTCAAAACTGGTCTCGCTGAACATAGCGGACAAGGAGGACTACTGAGACCTCAAGAACAATGGCAACGGGTTTTTGATTCTACTGGACCTAGTGGTTTTGTGGGAGCCTAGGCAGTTTCGTGGATGCTCACCTTACTAGACCTGGATGGAGGTGGGTGGTCCTTGGACTTCCCACAGGGCAGAGAACCCTGATTGCTTTTTGGGCTGACGAGGGAGGGGGGCTGGGTTGGGGGAGGGGGAGGGAAAGGGGAGACGGCAGTGGGGAAGAGACAGAAATGTTTAATAAATAAATAAATTAATTAAAAAAAAAATAATGTGTGGCTCTGAGAAGGCCCTTCCCCCCAGCATGCTATCATGTAGCACCCAGCCAGAGAGCAGGTGCCTCGGATAGGGAAGCACAAAGTCAAGGTGGATACAGCAGGTGGTATTCTAAAAACTATATAGGTCATGAATATCAAAGGAGTGGAGGGGACATGGGATAAGTTGGAGGAGAAAGGAAGAATGATGTAAATATAATATTCACATATGCAATTCTCAAGACCAAATTAAAAACAAAACAAATTAAGTGAACCTCCATATTTGTGAGCATGGGGGTGGTAGATGTGGCTCCCGTCCCTGCTGGGAAAATAACCATCTACCTTGAGGATTCCCTCTCTCTTGTCCCACTAAATTTTGGAAAAAAAAAAAACTTTGCATTTTTAAACTCTTATCCCCAGAGTTACTAATGAGATAAAATCCCCTGACTCAGCCACGTGCAGCCGCGTCTTCCGTCACAGCGCTGTCGTGGGGAAGCCACTAGATCCCACCTGCCCTCCCCGCACAACGCAAGCCGCTCCAGCAGATTTAAAGTTATCCCAATGGGAGACTACCTGCTTCCTTGAGAGCATTCCAAACATTATCCTTCCCTGTGTTTCTTACCAAGGTATCCTCTTCCATCAGGGAGGGGAGTCCCATACACCAGAGCTTCAGTTTGTGGCTTCAGGGGAGTCATAGAATTGTGAAAGTCTTTGACTCCAACACACACACACACACACACACACACACATGCACACACGCACACGCACAATATTTCTCTAAGTCAGGGCAGTTTAGTGAGGACTCTGAACAGACCCTTAGCAATGACTTCACCTATCATGGGTCATCAGGAGACAGGCACAGAGAAGGATGGCCCAAAGCCTAGGGTTTGACCCTTCCCACTCTCTTCCCAACAGAGAGCTGCCTCAGTGTCCCCCACAGCCACCAAAAACCTCTAAAGGTCCTGGCCTAGTGTTGCAGTGAAGTCCTGCTTCACCCCATGCCACAGAACTGAGAAGGGCAGCAGCTCAGCTGGTCCACTGAACTCCCCGAGCTCCTGCTCCTCCGATAACTAGAGAAATGAGAACCCAGCTATGAGGCACAAGTCACGGGTGGGTCACAGGTGGTATTTTGTTGTGTTAGTTACATTTGCCTTGCTGTGTTCATACCTGACAGACACACTTCAGGGACCACACAAATGACTCAAGACACTACATGGCCTATTTGCTGGTGTGTCTAAACCATATCTTTACTCTGCAATGGTCTCTCCATTAAATTCTACTCAGTTACCCACTGTGCACATTATGATGGGTCCCGGGAAGAAAGATTCTCAAATTAGGATTCTAGGATCACACTAACCACACATTTAGAGAATATGTAAGTCACCTAGGGGGATGTGAGATGCTGGTGTACTATAGATGCTGAAGCCTCAAGACAGGTAGAAAGCAAGGCTCAGTAGGTTGGGTAGACATAGCAACCAGTCAGTAGATACTGTGAGCTTAGAGCTGTGATGCAGGGTGGGATGCATGGCTACTGCCATTTCTCCTCTGCCTTCCTACACGTTCACTGCAGCTGGAGACCCACAATGCCACCATCCACATCTGACCCTCAAGTTCTGCACAAGTCCCATCCCCAGGTTCTGGGAAACACATCCTTGTTCCTAGAGGAGTAAGTCAGGAAAATACTACCTTAGTTAGAAGTATCCTAGCAAAACTACAGCCTCCTTCTTCAAAGAAATTCAGCTTCCCATTCAGTCTGTTTGGTCTGGCTATGAGATGTGGCACAGACAAGGACACCACTTAGGTGTGGAGAGTAGTAACAGACTCCTCATCTGCTAACTCTGGGATCTTCCGATCTTTACCCAGTCCCGAAGCCCCGCCCACATTCCCCACAGACAGTCCTTTGTCCCATCCCTCTTCACATCCCAGTTTCACTGTGTCACCTCTTTCCCACCAGGATCTGCCCACATGGGACTCACTTTCAGTCTTTACTCCCATTACAAAGTATTTGCTGTCTTTCTCACGAGATATCGATGAGGGGGAGGGAAGGAGGAGAGGATGGAGGGAGAGGGAAGGAGAGAGAGTGAATAAATTTGTTTAGAAACCATCCTGATATCCAATGAAGTTAGGAACCAAACCAGAACCTGGACTCAGTCCTAGAAATCTAGAGTGAACTAAGAAGTCACATGTTCAGAAGAGGAACACGTGGTTGGGCGGAGATAGTCGCACTGAAGCTGGCTTGGGCAGAGTACAGAACATGAAAATGGCTACCGGGCTCTGGCAGCAGGGGAAAGGAGCCTGGAGGGTTGACAGAGCAGGTAAAACGTGAATAGCTATAATGAAGGGGGACACTCAGGGGATGTACAAGGAATCTGAGAAAGGGAAACCAGCTGGGCAGAACAGAGACTGAGGAGAAAGTGGAAGCTTGTGGGAACAGAAGTCCCTCCACAAATACCACTCTTATCTGGAGCTGCTGAGCCCTGCCAAGTTAAATGTTCCTCCATTGCTGGTGGGAGTGCAAACTTGTACAGCTTCTTTGGAACTCAGTATGATGATTTCTCAGAGAATTAGGAAACAATCTTCCTCAATACCCAGCAATACTGCTGTTGGGTATATACCCAAAACATGCTCAATCATACAACAAAGACATGTGCTCAACGATGTTCATGGCAGCATTGTTTGTCACAGCCAGAACCTGGAAACAACCTAGATGGCCCTCAGCCGAAGAATGGATAAGGATAATGTGGTACATTACACAATGGAATTCTACACAGCAGTAAAAAAAAAATAATGACACCTTAAAATTTGCAGGCAAATGGATGGATCTAGAAAATATCATATTGAGTGATGTAACCCAAACCCATAAAGACAAATATAATATATACTCACTCATAGGTGACTTTTAGACATAAAACAAAGAAAACCAACCTACAATTCACAATCCTAGAGAACCTAGATAATGAAGAGGACCCTAAGAGAGACATAAATGAATCCACATAGAAAGGAGAAAAGGACAAGATCTGAGTAAATTGGGAGGGTGGGAGTCACGGGAGAGGGTAGAAGGGGAGAGGTAAGATGGGAGGGGAGCAGAGAAAAATGTATAGCACAATAAAAATAAGAGTGCACACATCAAGTATGAGCACAGAGTGTCCTCAAATGCACCTTTTAAAGTGAGCTGGGGGCCAGTGTGTATATGTGTATGTGTGAGACTGTAGTGTGTGTGCATGTGTGTGTGTGCTTGTGTGTGTGTGCATGCACACATGCGTACGCGCGTGTATGTGTGCATGCATGCAGAGGCCACAGCAAGATGTCAGGCATATTTCCCCATTACTCTCCACATTATTGCTTTGAGATGGGATCTCTCGCTGGACCAGAAGTCCTTCATCTAGAATAGTCTGACTGGCCAGCGAGCTCTCAGAATCTACCCATTTCCATCTTTTAGTGCTGGGATTTCAGAGACATTGGGGATTTGAACTAAGGTCTTCATTCTTGCATAGCAAATATTCTTATCCAAATATCATCTCCTCAGGCCCCCTTCTACTTTTGATATCCAACCTCTTATATCTTTCAAAGCTTTTCTGAAAACATTCATTCATGTGGCTTCTCAAGTGAGCCAAGGATATGAAGAATTGGTCAAGGCTGCCCTAAGTGTTCTGAGTTGTTTTTCTATGAGGATGCAATCCATCACAAGGCCTGGAGAGTGGCCTGGGAACACCTATGTGAGTACCACAGTCATCCTCGGTGCAGCCTCACAAAGTCACCTCAGTGGCCACAAAGAGGGAGCATGGAGACTAGTGGTAATTTCTCTAGCTGTCACAGCTCATGGAAGGATAGTGGTTGACAAAACCAGGTGTGTGAAACGTGCCAATGGGACAGGAAAACTGACCTTGAGGATGTGAGGTGGGGTCGGGAGAGTCTCAGAGTCTTGATGGACATCCCTCTGCTAAAAGGCCTGCCCAACCTTCCATCAGCCCACTATCTCTTAAGTTTTGATCTGCCTTCAATGCTATGGCTAAATCTACTGACAGTCATGGAAGGCATTAATTCACGTGACAGCTCATGGCCAGCATTGGGCATGTCCATGGTTTATTGCAGGGTACAGATGTGGTTCAAAGGACATATTCTCTCTGCCATGATGTTCTGACTAAGTGCACAGAGTCAGGTGACCATGTACTGTACCTTCTGGAACCATGAGACTCTTACAGTCCCTGCAATGATCCACTCTCCCGCAAGATGCCTTCCTGTCTCTCATTCATTCATTGTGTCGTTTTGTCCAGAGGAATTCTGCCCAGGTCTTAGAAGTGTTCACTTTTCTTCTTCAGGAACTCGAGTCAGTGGGTACATCACCCTCCAAGAGGTGGTTCCACTTCCAGGCCTTCAGAGCAGTGGGGTTGGTGACTGCTCCTTCCAGTTCTAATGAAGACACCATTGGTGCTTGGGCTTCAGATTTCCCAGCCTAAAGTTAGAACCGTGCTCAAACTATGAAAAAAATCTAACACTGCCAACAACTGAGGAAGCCCCTTGCCCTCCCTTCATCAGGAAAGTTAAGTTTCCCAACACCTAGAGAGGCTTGCTGAGTTTCAAAGTCACCCTGGGAAAAGAATCCGGACCATGACTTGGGACAATGCAGCGAGTGACAGACAGGCAGATGGGACACAACAGATGCCTTTTTCCTCTGCCTCCAAGCTTGCTTCCTGTTCCAAGACCTCTAAGGCACTGCAAAGATGCAAGAGGCCTACGATACAGGACCTCCTTGTGGAAATTCTTTTCGGATAGCTGAGAGACACCTCCGTTAAGATTTCAGAGAAAGTCCTAAAGAATGGTGGAATAAATCTTGAAACAAAAAAAAAATCATCACCAGACCCTATTCTGGAAAATCCATGAAACATCAAAAACAATACAGAAGCAGGCAGAGCACCTAGGAGAGGGGAGCGTTCATTGTTGCATTGCTGAAGCTGGTCATGGTCACTGCTGTTTCATTTGTTCAATTGTCCATGCCCCCAGTGGCATCATTAGCTTTACCAGCCCCGCTCCTGGCCCCATCTTGCAGATGCTCCTTCCCTGGCACCAGCTATTCCCTCCCCCAACTCTCCTGCAGTCTCTGTCACGGCTGCTTCACCAGGAGACTACACCGCGGATCTTTCGACATGCCGCTCATGGCTGTGGGATGGCGGCAATGCACATTTATGGGATGCCTTTTATGAGATCACCCCACAGGGCCCTGCTAATGGCTGTAAAATTGTGCAGCAGGCCGTGGAGCAGATTTAACTTTTAAAGCAGCTGAAAATATCTATTAATGATTGACCATCATTATTCTTCATCTGAGGTCTCTGGGAATGCCAATAAAGCCACTCTACCTATGCCCGTTTCCACCCACGTGTTTCCTCGTGGAATTCAGTCTGATCTTATAGCGTGTAATTAGGCAATCAAAATAATGTTCCGGGGGGAAAGAGAACCTACGAAATTATTTCACTAGGAGTCACCCAGCTCAGCCACTTGTCTCCTCACCATCCCTCCTCTACCTCCCTCCTTCAGCTTTGACCTGGAGCAGCCTTTCTCTGCCTACACCACTACAAGGTGACACACAGTCTGGGATGTGTGCTCTTGGTAGACAAGGCAGTCAGACAGAGGGCCACTGTGTTCATATCTGTCTGTTCATTACGGTCTTTCTGAGTCAAGTCCCCATTCCTGTCTGGTTGAAGTGATGGCTGTCTCCCAGCATGCACTGCCACTGTCCCCACCATGTCATTGTCACTCAGTTTGGGACTTTATGCTCAGTATGGGAGGCACCTTGAATAGCCTCCAAACAAGCGTCTCCCTTAACAGAGAGCCAGTGCCTATACTACAAGCCTGGCCTCTCCCTGCCACCGTCATGAGTTCCATGGTGACCCAGAAACATGACTTGGCAGCTTTGGCAGCTACACCCTCTCCTTCCAAATATGCACAAGAAAGCAGCTGCCTAAGTGCCACCAGCGGCCATCTGCATCCATGAAGCTGACAGATTGAAACACGGACTAGAACTTAGGGCAAAGCTAAGACAGCCCCAGAGAAAGAGACACCAGACTCTCACTAAACCATTCCTAGGTCCCAGCCCACTTCTATATCTTTTCCTCAGTTACATGGCTCAATAAATCAATTAAATCACTTCAATGAATTTGACTTGGGTGTTCTATTATTTATAACTGAAGATTTATTTGCACCTTCGGCCCCCATGCACATTGTAACTCCAAGCCTGTGGACGAATATGAGGAATGAGTCATGGAAGGGTGGGGATGACCGTATCGCTGTAGGGAAGAGTTCTCCCCAGAAGCCACTCAGAGTGGTACCAAAGGACTCTGGACAATTCAGGCCCAGCATTGAACCCACGGCTTCAAGCTCAAACACAAAAACAGGCTCAGGCTAATTTAACTGCAGGAACATTTTGGAGACTTCATATATGAACTGTCAAACTGTCTGCATGGAGTGCAGGTGCCAAAGCCATCACACCTTGGAGGAGAGGGGCTAAGAAAAGTGCTAGTACCTCAGCCCTGGGGAGGACACAGTCCCTTGCAAAGCTGTGGCCTGCCTTAGTCAGCATTTGCTCAGAATAGAGGAGGCATTGCACCCCCTGCTGGCCAGTACTGGAGATGGCACTAAGCGTAATTAGGAAGTGTTCTCTGTAGGGGCACTCAGAGGGCCCCACAGTGTGTGAAGACATACAAAGAAGCTGAAAGCCATGTCTATCCTTGTTGGCAGAGGCCACTCGTTCATTTCCCGGCTTCCCAGACCCGAAATGATCACACAGAAACTGTTTTAATTGCAATACTATTTGGCCAATAGCTTAAGTGTATTACTAGCTAACCCTTTTGTATTGATTTTTATAGAGCTCTACATTTTTCTCTGCTCCCCTCCCTGCCTCTCCCCTCCACATTCAACCCTCCCGCAAGGTCCCCATGCTCCCAATTTACTCAGGAGATCTTGTCTTTTTCTACTTTCTACTTCCCATGTAGATTAGATCTATGTAAGTCTCTCTTAGTGTCCTCATTGTTGTCTAAGTTCTGTGGGATTGTGGTTTGTAGGCTGGTTTTCTTTGCTTTATGTTTAAAAACCACCTATGAGTAAATACATGTAATAATTGCCTTTCTGTGTCTGGGTTACCTCACTCAAAATAATGTTTTCTAGCTCCATCCATTTTCCTGCAAAATTCAAGATGTCGTTATTTTTTCTGCTGTGTAGTACTCCATTGTGTAAGTGTACCACATTTTCCTTATCCATTCTTCAGTCGAGGGGCATTTAGGTTGTTTTCAGGTTCTGGCTGTGACAAACAATGCTTCTGTGAACATAGTTGAGCACAAGTCCTTGTGGCATGGTTGAGCATCCTTTGGATATATTCCCAAAAGTGGTATTGCTGGGTCTTGAGAAGGACTGTTTTTCCTAATTTTCTGAGAAATCGCCACACTGACATCCAAAGGGGTTATACCAGCTTGCATTCTCACCAGTAATGCAGGAGTGTTCCCTTTACCCCACAACCTCTCTAGCATAAGTTGTCACCAGTGTTTTTGATCTTGGCCATTCTTACAGGTGTAAGATGGAATCTCAGAGTTGTTTTGACTTGCATTTCTCTGATGACTAAGGATGTTGAACATTTCCTTTAGTGTCTTTCAGCCATTTTAGATTAGTCTGTTGAGAGTTCTCTGTTTAGGTCTGTACTCAATTTTTTTACTGGATTATGTGTTCTTTGGGTGTCCAATTTCTTGAGCTCTTTGTATATTTTGGAGATTAGATTTCTGTCTGATATAGGGTTGGTGAAGATCTTTTCCCATCTGTAGGCTGTCATTTTGTCTTGTTGACCATGTCCTTCACTTTACAGAAACTTTTCAGTTTCAGGAGGTCCCATTTATTGATTGTTTGTCTCAGTGTCTGTGCTGCTGGGGTTATATTTAGGAAGTGGTCTCCTGCCGGGCAGTGGTGGTGCACGCCTTTAATCCCAGCACTCAGGAGGCAGAGGCAGGAGGATCTCTGTGAGTTCGAGGCCAGCCTGGTCTAGAAGAGCTAGTTCCAGGACAGGAACCAAAAAGCTACAGAGAAACCCTGCTTCGAAAAAAAAAAGAAAGGAAGTGGTCTCCTATGCCAATGTATTTAAGTGTACTTCCCACTTTCTCTTCTATAAGGTTCAGTGTGGCTGGCTTTATGTTGAGGTCTTTGATCCATTTGGACTTGAGTTGTATGGTGATAGATATGGGTCTATTTTGATTCTTCTACATGTTGATATCCAGTTATGCCAACACCACTTGTTAAATATGCTTTCTTTTTTCCAATTGATATTTTTTGCTTCTTTGTCAAAAATCAGGTGTTCAAAAATGTTTGGATTGATATCCGGGTCTTCTATTTGGTTCCATTGGTCCTCCTGTCTGTTCTTATGCCAATACCAAGCTGTTTTCAGTACTGTACTAGCTAACTCTTATATCTTAAATTAACCTGTCTCTATTATTCTGTGCATCACCACAAGGTCGTGGCCTACTGGCAAGGTTCCTGTTCCCATCTTTCTCCTCCCATGGCTACATGGCGTCTCTCTGACTCTGCCTGTTTTCTCCCAGCATTCAGTTTAGTTTTCCCTGTCTAGCTGTACTCTGCCTTATCACAGGCCAAAGCAGCTTCTTTTTTCATTAACCAATAAAAGCAAAACATATACAAAAGGACTTCCCACATCATGTCTTTGAGAAACTTATTTATATTTTAGTCAAAAGAAAAAATAAAGAGATCCAGACTGCATAATGCCTTCCTGTAGTACATAAAAAAAATCATAGGTGTGTAATAAAAACCAATTGGAGTGGAGTAGAGTCCTGACCTCTCCACAATGTCCTTCCAGTTATGATTACATCACCTCACCCCTATACCTACCTGTCCTAGACCTACTTGTCCTTGTGGGTGAGACCCTTTGGGGTCACTGACTAGAGACAATAGGCCACAAGGAATAATCTCTACCCTGGCATGTGATGTGGTCAGTGGAGGGACTATTAGGAAAACAGTATGGGGGTCAGCAGGAAGAGAGTAGGCAGAAATGGAGTTTACAGATTTTGGGGTAGGAACACTGCCCCCTGTTGCCCTCTGTCACATGAACACTGCCTCTTTGGAGCCCAGCCCAGAGTGAGAATCAGAGATGTAACCAGGGTTCTCCCATCTCCTGGTGAAGCACAAGTTGACCTCCATCTTTTTGGAAAATGTCCAGGTCCCTATTCCTTGCACTCATGCCCCTCCCCCCATCCCTCCTGAGCCCCTGCTGTGCCCAATGGCCTGTTGTCTACCCACAGAATTCTACAAACCTACTAGATGTATGTCTGTGTCTCCTGGCAACTCCCAGTCCTGGTGAGGATGGGGGACCCTTGTCCCATTCATGCCATGGAGGGTGTGGCTCTTTCTCTGCATATTGTTCCTTGCCTGCCTACTGAAATATCTATCACCTATACAGGTGGACCAAGCTGCCAACAGTTGTGCCCAGATGAGAACCAGATGCTTTCCAGGAAGCTATTAATGTCTGGCCATTCCCTGACCACCCTCTGCAGGCATCAAAATCAGAAGACTAGCGACTTCAAGGAATTGAGCCCAAGACATGACCTTACCTCCCCAGCAATGAACCTGGGTTACCCAAGTGTGGGAAAAGAGGAGGCAGGACCCAGTTTTGGGTCCTAGCTTTACCCCTGACCTGCCATGAACTTTAGCAAACAGGGTTTTCTGGGCCTGTAGAAAATTGATTAAGCAATTCTCTGATCTCAAGGGAAGGACTCTGCAGCTCCCCCCCCCCACACACACAGCTGCCCCCACCTCAGCCAGGGTCTCACTGGCCCAGCTCTAAGTTTTATAGTGGTCATAAATACAAAAAGAAGAGATTAACACAGCTTGGAGTATTGATCACCGAGGAGCCCTTCTTTGTCACATTTCCACAGTGCCCTTTTGCTTTCTGGCCATTCTGTAATCCTATAACTCTCTCCTGCACAGATCCCTTGGTGCCCCCTGGTAAATGTCAGAAGGCAGCATAAGCACTTTGAAAGCCAGAGCCGAGAACACAGCATCATGAAGCGCTTGGCTCCTGGGTCCACCTGCCCTCAACACAGTGTCAGGATGTCTCAGCCCCAGCTCCACAGAGAGCAGGAGTGTGCTGCTTCAGGGGACAAGGGCACTGGAGTCCACTGTGTCACCTCAGGTCGGCTAGCCTCCCTCTGATTCTCGAGTCTAGAAAAAAAAAAAAGATTTTGCTCTCGGATTACGTCTAAACTCCCTCCCATCTTCCATATTCCACAAATTATGCTTGTAAAGCCTCTGGAGACATAATCATTTTTGAATGATCTTATTAATAAAAATGAAGGACAAGAAGGTGGTGGATTCAAGAGAGGCAGCCAAGGAGCTGCAGCACCTATATCCCTGGGTGATGAGTTAGATCTTAGGCGGGAAGCTCCTTACTTCCCACTAAAGCCAGCGAGCTAAGCAGAAAGAGCTCTCACCAAAGGTAATGAACTCAGTGAGTTTGAAGGAGAACGGGGAATCGCTCAAGGGGCTCCTGCCTCCCTTCCTGCTGCCTCCCGCAGACATGTGCTCCCACCACTGGGATCACAAGCACACAGCCCCACACCTGTGTTTTCTATCTGGGTTCTGAGGATCAAACTCCGGTCCTCGCGCTTGTGCAGCAAGCACTGCCAAGCGGCATCTCCCCGCTCCCTGTGGCCTCTTCAGCAAGGCTCTTTTCATGTCTCCTCTCCGTTTCTTCCAACAAACTGACCTCCTCACCCACACCTGCAGTGCAACACAGGCCGTGCTGGAGGCGGCTCCCAGCGGGGAGCAGAACGCTCTACAAAAAAACCAAACTGCTGGTTTCAGTGACAGGAGAAGTGCAGAAGCATCACGGAAGAATCTCCAGGAGACCAAGAGTGCATGAGTTTATGTGAAAGTCCTAGGAGAGAGGAGAGAGCAATCCCCTTCGCCCTTTGGGAGTGTGACCAAACTTCCACCCTCCTCCACCCATGTACCTGGGTGGGATTGCCAGGCCTGATTACCCTTTTACAAGTCAGGAATTTGCGCAAATCACACATCTGATATGCAGTGACCTGAAATTTATGCTTCCCAAAACAATAAGTGAACAAAGCCACAAAACAATTTCTGTTAACGATGCATCAGGGTTTTCCCAGGGTTGGGTGCATCCCCAGGCCTTCCCTCCATCTAGGAGACGCCTCCCTCCTGTTACTCAAAGGTCAGGATTCCTAACTGCAGGACAGTCTGGACCCACCGTGGCATGAAAGTTGGAACTGAACAGACCACAGTCAGACCTAAAACCAAACGATATGTTCAGAGTTGGACATGACCCAGTCTGGACTCCAGCTGTCCTCCTTCTGCAGAGCCTGTGGTCAGGAAGCCCAATTGCCAGGCAGGTCACGGGAAGGACATGTGACAAGCCACTCCTACTCCAACCTCTTAGATTCTGGACCCATGCTTTTCTGCCCCTGGTTAGGGAGCAATCCAACCCGTAATGGTCATATAATGGCCACTCTAATTAGTTAGTGCAAACTGTGTCTGTGAAACTGTGTCCAGTTTCACAAGGTAACCTATACAAGCAAACCTTTCTGTATTCTATATACAGGCAGCCTTCAGGTGACATGAACGATAGGCTCGTTGGTACCTGTAGCCATGGGTGGCCACTGGGTCTGCTTTCCCAGTAGGTAAGATCTTCAGTCTAAAACAATGCTATGCATTATTTGATGCTGTGAGGAAGTACCTAGGAAAAGCAACTTAAGGACAGAAGAGTTTGAGATCGAGTCCACCTTAGCAAGAAGGTATGGAGGCAGAAGTGGATCCAGCTGTGAACGGCAAGAACACAAGGCAGCTGGACAGCTGCTGTCTGGCCTGAAGTCATGTCACAGAGAGAAATGAATGCTGGCTTAGACTCCTTTCAAATTAACTTGAGCTTTTGTGAGACAGAGCTTTTGATTGGAGGAAATTCACTCCTAGGGCACCCCTCCTCTTGTCAGCACAGCGCAGAAGGCTCCTCTTTCCCAATATTAATCTTCTTAACAATTGCCAATACTTTCTCTGCCATCTTGTTCACCTCTGAAATTTCATGGGTTAGGGCTCTATCTCTGTTGGCATATTAGTCTTCCAAACTCCCACTGGGATGGACCATTAATCTCTGCTTATAGAACTCTAGTGTTTCTCCAGCCCTGAAGTCTTCCATATTCCTTAAGCAAACCAGTTCCAAAAGCATAAAAATCACAAGGAAAAGTACATCAACCCCGCTTCTGGGACCAATTTTCTGTATTAATTACTTTTTCTATTATTGTAACAAAGTATGTGACAAATGCAACTTAAGGAAGAAAAGGTTTGTTTTGTCCCAGTTTGAGGGTGTAGTCCGCCTTGGAGGGGAGGGTGTGGCAGCAGAAGCATGAGACAGCTTGCCTCTCTGTTTCTAAAGTCAGAAACAACAGAAAGATATATAGTATCCCCAGTTCATTTTCTCCTCTTTATTCAATTTGGGACCCTAGCCTGGAAAATGGTGTCACCAATATTCAGGGTGAGTCTTCCAACCTTCGTGATCTCCCTCACAGACATGCCCAGAAGGTGTTTTTCTCCAACATATTTCTAGATCCATCAAGTTGACACTTAGTATTGACCATTACAATGAGTAAGATAATCTTGTAAACTCCAACACTCAGTAAACCCATTACCAGGCAATATGAATGGGACTTCGCACATCAGCAGTTCCCCATGTCCCCTTACCCTAAACAAAGCTGGGCTGGGGTGACACAGGATGATCTGATGATAATTTGGCTCCACTGGCATTGATATCAACCACATGGATGCCCAAGTATCCTTAAAACACTCAAGTCTTTCCATTCCCAAAGGCATGTTACCTGCATAAATGCCACCAAGTCTCCCCTTGAAAACCAAGGGGCAATTATTATATCCAAATGTTGTATTGCATAAGTCACCTTACTGCTCCAACCTGTCCTTTAGACACTGGGTCTAAATCACAAGCTGATCCATCTTTCAAATATCCCTCCTTGGCTTATTTTGGTTGTAGATAGATAGGATAACTCCAAGAGGTGCCCTTAACCCTAAAGATCCTACACTTCTGCTGAATAGCTCTGTAGCTCCTTGTGGATCATCGCGGGCTGCCACTAATTCCGCTGCCAGCTACAATCATTGTTCTCACATTGCTCCTGCTTAGCATTGCTACCTGCTCTCTAGCTTCAGTCCTGCCAGGGCTATTAAAGAGCTCTTCTGTCATGAGCTCTGGCCTTCAAAGAGCATCCACCAATGAGGAAAAACAAGCCAGCATCATCAAGCTGAAATACACGCATGTATGTTTACCTATGCTCACAAAGGAGCTGTGTATGGGAGAGTGCGAATGCCTATGTTGGTGGTAGAACAGAAATGAGGCTGGTGATGAAGAAAGCAAGCGTTCATTGCTCCAATGTGTTCAACTGTGATTCTCCTGGAACTTGAAGATAAACCAGTGTGATAAGACTGAAGAGGTGGTGCCTATCCTTCACCACCACGTTCATTATCAGTTTGGCAAAGGAGAATAAGACCTCATCATCTCTGAAACTTCGCTTAGCGGTCACGTTTTCTGGAGAAACCATTCCTGACCCACTAGCCTGGGTTAGAAGCCTCTCTTGTAAGACACCATGATTTTATGACGCTTGTCACACTGTGCTGTGGTTGCTGTGCTCGTGGTCTGACTTGAGGATCAGAACTGTACTATGCAGTAATTACATCTCTGAAATCTAAGCCTGCTGGTCTGAGCTACACTGAGGCCATGGCCCTTCTTGGTGCTCTGAGGGTATACCACCCACCCTTCCTAGACTGTTTCTCTCTTCGTTGGATTCCATTCTCCTCTCCAGCTGAATGGCTTGCTGACCTGGTAAACGCTTTTTGAACTACAGAAGTGTTTCCAAACAATGTGCTTGCCACTTAGGATTCCTTAAGACAGAGCTAAGGAACACTCCTCCCTGATGCTGTATTTCTGTAAAGAGTAAACTAACAGCACAAACTCTAATGCCACGAGCCCAGGCTCACGCCCACTACTATTGTACTAGTTACATGAGGGGTCACTCTCCTGGAAAAAGAAAGCAGACACACGTTGCTGTGCACTTTAACAGAGCAGGAATCATCCACTTCTTAGACTGGCATTTGTCACTGTGAAATGGACATGACAATAGCATCTACTGCACCAACATATGAGGAAAGTTAAAGTAAGTCATGCATTCAACAAAGCTTAACCCAGTGCATGGAAGAGCTCAAACTGTCCGCCGTGTTTTACCACAAGGTTAAGCATAGTCAAGCAGCACAACGGAGAGCCTCAATTCTGAGCAACCCCAGTCAGAACCCAGGACAGCTTCCCCAGAGGGCAGGGAAGAAGGAGCCTCCATCTTGCATATATATGTGTACATATTCATATGCATCCACTCATACACACATGTATATGTGCACATACATGCATACACATGCATCCCACCAGTTCTGTTTGTGAGGAGAAGCCTGACAAATACAAGGCCCTGTGTTTCTGTTGCTGGTCATATGTTCTCCACTTGCAGATTTGGTTCTATGGTGACATGTCCTGGCTGAGATAGCAGTTCCCCTGAGATTCCCCGGGGTTGATGCAAATACAGAATCCTGTTGCTATTTGCATATCAAATACATAAAATGAAGGCTTGCAAACTTCTAGGAAACCTGATGCCCTTAGCCATCCCCTAGAGACCACGTGACTGGTGTGCTAGGTAGCAGACCCCTCCGCTGTCAATCAGCCCCTCACCCCAGGACCCATATCCAGGCAGTATCAGGTGTAAATACTGCAATCCCGATTTCTTGATGGGCTCAGATCTTCAGACTCCAAAGCATTCAAAGCCACTAGGGCCCCAAGGCCATGAGAGTGGCAGCATTAATGCATGGCCGGCTTCTTGTCCCCTGCGACTCTGCCGAGAGCAGAGAGGTGAAGCGGTCTGCGTGTTCTTCTCCCCAGCGGCCTCAGTCAGCAATGAGATTCATGGCAGCCATTTTGGGCTCTTGTTGCATCGTTTGTCATGAAAATGAGGTATTAGAATTTCAGGGCCTAATATGCCAAGTGAGTTAGCGTGAGTTATGGTAGAGAGTCGAGCTGCTCCTTTGGTATTTCCGATAATATGTAGCTTTGTCAAAGGCCGATGGCAAACGATCAGTCCAAAGTGCCTTGGAAAAGCACAGTCTTCACGTCAAAATGGCTTACATTGTGAGAAAAATTACTATCAGTCAAAATGGCACAATGGGAGAGCGCACAAGCCAGAGGAAGTGGTTTCAATCCCTAGGAAGCACTTGTAAGTTAGTAGTGGATGGAGAGTCTCCACAGCCACTGATGGGACAAAAGCTTTTCTGTGGCTCCCTGCCTGCAAATTCCCTCAGCCTCCTGTGCCTGAGAACACCAGGCCTGGCCTCCTGAGAGGGAAAGTTCATTGTCTGATAAGCCCTGGGACCATTTCCCACCCGTAGCCCTGCGCAGAATGGACGCCACTCTTTAAGGGTGGTCTTGAGATAGATGCACTTAAGAAAAATACATTTCCATTCTCCCAGGAAGAAGCAAATACACTTATGAGTGCGCAGGGCTCATGCAGAGGGAAAACAAAATCTAATTGCTGAGAGCTCAGGGAGGAAGATTCTAACCCAACCCAAGAACCCCCAAATGGACTGAGTTCTTGGCAAAGACCTCCCTGACTCTGAATGTAGTCCAACAAGGGCCAAGTGGATGGAGAGTTGGGCCAAGTGGACATTAGGGTCCCCACTAATTTAGAAGTTCTAAAATGTTGCCACTAAAAAGAGGGAAAGCAAGACAATCCTCTGTTCCTTGGTCCGAAACATATTAATAATGGTAATAGGTTACTGGGAAGGGAAACCTGGGTGTAAGCTTTTGAACAATCGATCCCCCACTCCCTTCTGTAATCCATGTCACTCCTATGGAAAGGATACACTCGATCTTTAAGGAATCTTACCAAGCTAATGTACCATGATTTCTGAGCCTGGGTAAGAAAGTGTTCCAATCACCTCCGAGGGCAACCATGATGGTGTGCAGCGCAATGATGGACAGGAGGACCAAGTTTACTACCAACTCTGGTCATTTAGCAAGAGGGTTAGAACACTGGGTCGGAGGGGATCTCAAAGCCAGGTTCAAGGATAACTAGAAGGTATTTGTACAAATAACTAGGAATACCAGACAAAGGAGTCAGAGTGAGGGAAATGTTGAGAACAGTTGGGATGATTTACCATCCCATGTAGATGGCTGAAAATCAGCCTCCAAGACATGGCCAGAAAGAGACATCAGCCACAGGATGTTGTGTGATATTTTTATCATAAGGTCCAGAACTTTGAGTCCACAGGAGAATTGGCTTCTCCCACCAACTTCAAAACTGAGCAGATGGGAGGTGACAGCAGAGGAGAAACTTGGGGAAGAACAGGAGAGAGAGAGAGAGAGAGAGAGAGAGAGAGAGAGAGAGAGAGAGGGAGAGGGAGAGGGAGAGGGAGAGGGAGAGGGAGAGGGAGAGGGAGAGGGAGAGGGAGAAGGAGAAGGAGAAGAAGAAGAAGAAGAAGAAGAAGAAGAAGAAGAAGAAGAAGAAGAAGAAGAAGAAGAAGAAGAAGAAGAAGAAGAAGAAGAAGAAGAAAGAGTGCAAGGACAATGTGAAAAAGGAAATGTGTGACCCATGACTTTTGGATGCATTCTCATTCCACTCTGCATCATCTGCAAGGTAAGCAGTCTTCCCTCCCTTGCAGGACAAGACAATTCATTTCAAGGTCTAGGTCAAAGACACAGAGCCAGGACTCTAACAGGATGCTGGCTCCATCCCACAGGAAGCGCTGGTGTCCCCAGGCTCTCCTCTCCATTATAACTTCTCAACCAAGGACACAGTTTAATGCATGCCATTGGCACACATCCTTCTGCGCACTTTGATCAAAAGCTTTCCCTCAAAAAGAGAAGCATCAATAAAGGCAGAACAGGGCTTGGATCCCTTGGGAGGTCCAACATGTACTTAATGACAGAAATATCAGTCACCCTCACATAGTCTCATCACTACTAAGCCAAATAAACATTCCTCAAGGCCAATTAGTTCCCACTAGGGTCCAAAAGGCTCTGCCCACTGCCTTACTCTAGTGTTTCCTTCCTCTTCCAACAAGAACACATTGTTTCCTACAATCACAGAGCAGAACTCAATAAGATACACTTTTTTTTCTGGGGGATATGCTAAAGGTAAAGCAGTGCCTGTGGCTGGGAGGTGGTGGCCCACGCCTTCAATCCCAGGACTCAGGAGGCAGTGGCAGGAGGATATCTGTGAGTTTGAGGCCAGCCTGATCTACAAGAGCTTGTTCTAGGACAGGCTCCAAAGCTAAAGAGAAATTCTGTCTAGAAATAAAAAAGCAACAAAAAACACACACAACGCCTTTGTTCTAACAGCAACTCCATCAATTCACAGCCTTGGCCCTAGAAATGGTTTTCTTACACTTGTTCATTAATAATAGCTCGTATGCCCTAGAAAGCTTTCTTTGTTGTTTATCACTTTGTTACTCTACACTAACATGATTTTGGCAAGAAAGATTGAAGTCCGGGACATTTCTTAAGGATTGATGGCCAGTTGGCAAGGAGAGCAAGTTCGATATGAAACTGAAAGCAACTAACCACCTAGTGCCATGTTCTTTTTCCTTTCTTCTTCTTTTCTTATCCTTCAGCTTTATTAAGGTATAGTTGAAAATTAAAACTGCATATATTTACAGTGTTCCTGTGGTTTGTTTATTCAAATATATGCATAAATTCCAATGATTAAATCAAGCTAATGAACATGTTCCCCATCTCATCATACTTATTGTATGTGAAAGAGGTGAGACTGTTTAAGGTCGACTCTCCAGAATTTTTTAAATTTTTGTTTACTGTAAACAGAGGCTGCTCATTTGTTTCCCAGCCGCCCAGACCCAAAATTATTACACAGAAACTGTATTATTACAACACTGCTTGATCTATTAGCTCACGCTACTTATTGACTAGCTCTTATATCTTAAATTAGCCCATTTCTATTAATCTGGGTATTGCCACATGGTTGTGCCCTACCAGTAAGGTTTCATCCGTCATCTTTCTCCTACAGTGACTACATGACTTCTCTTCAACTCCACCTACTCTCTCCTCCTCTATCCACTTGGAATTCCTTCCTTGCCCTATTCTGCACTGCAATAAGCCCAAAGCAGATTCTTTATTAACCAATGGTATTCACAGCATATAGAGGGAAATCCCTTATAACCTCCCCTTTTCTGTCAATATAAAAAAGAAGGTTTTTAATTTAATATAGCAAGATTACATACAATAAAACACTTATCAAATAAGAATTATAGTCAGAATATTTATATCTACTTTATCTTTTATCATAACTAAAGAAAACTGTAATTATAACTAACTACTCTTCAACTTCATCAAAGACCCCAGGAGGATATAATATTACCTAAGTAAATAGGAAGAATATTGTAAGCAACTTCCAAAACTCTAGAATTGGCAGAGACATCTCGCTGCCTGGACAGTCACCCAAACTTCTTTTGTAACATTGGGGTATCCATCTTCAGCTACAGGCCCATAGTGTCTGGCAAACTTTTCCATGAAGCAGGAAATTTCAAAGACAGTTCTACCTATATTGGCAGTTTGTCAGTCACTTTCTTCTGTGTCCTGCAGAATGTCTGGCAGACTCTTTCAAATGAAGCAGGAACCCTAAAGGACCATCTCATCTTTAGGCAAGTTCAGCAGTAATTTTTCTGTGGGTCCTGCACATCCAGTTCATATCAGCATACCATCAAGCAGTCCAGGCAAGAGCAGTTCTTTGCCAGCCCCATAAGGAGCCTCTTTGAAGCATATCATCCTCTTGAAGTAGATTGGTGCTGCCGGAAGCAGATGTGTCTCATTATCATGAAAAGTCCCATGTTCCTAAAACATTTTAAATTTCATATTCTGTTAGTCTTGGAAAGGTTTGAAGAATACCTATGTAACTGAAATATATCTCTATATATCTAACTCACCTAACTAACGTGGCTACAAGCTTGACTATTATAGATGACTATTAATTTATATTTCTTAATTATACATTACATTTTTAAATGAGCTGTACAAACACAATACCTTAATCAAGAACAGAAATATACATATAACAAAATTGACCTTAAATTTGTGCCCATAGAGCCATACCAATGCAAAGTATTCATCTCTATAGCGTATCCCCCTTTCAATATAAACAAATATTTATAAACAATCATTTAGGGAATTTGGGCATAGTTCTTTCCAAAGTACTTCCTGCTTTTTGTTGGGCAAAGTAATTTTGGGTGGTTTATGGAGACCTTTTGGGGGATTTTGGTCCATCAAAGCACATTAGTCTAGAAGGAATCCACAGGTTCTCTTCCTCTGTGGAAACAAAAGAAGAACCGCTTTTTGAAAGCAACATATTCTTAGACCCAAATTTTGAAGTCAAGACACCTTTAAAGTATATATGTTGCTTTAGCTTAGCATTGTGTACAATGAAATGGCTCTCTGTACTTAGCTCATTCACAGTTAAAAAGTTCAAAGAAAACGCAATAATATACATAGTCCAGACTCTCTGTGTATTTTCCATGTTTACGTGGCTTATTTTTTCTTTACTCCTTTAATCTATGACTGTCTGTATCCTGTCTCTTTAAAGACTATGTTTTATTTTTTTAAACAGTTTTTTTCTTTTTATATCTCTATACTCCTTTCTTCTCTCTCCCAGTCCTATGTACATTTTTAACACACTGTGTCTTGTATAGAGGCCTTTGTGTCTGAATCTGTCCTACTGTGTATCCGTAATCCTTTTCTGACCAATACTGTTTTTTAAAATGCTAAGCGGTGTGGCAAACACTAAAGCTGCTTTGCCTTTTGGTTTTGCCCAGTTCAACATGGTGGAGATCCATTCAGTGCCAGCTCTATGAGCCATGCTCACAACCCCATTTCCAGGCATACAGTGGGTCTATGTTGCCATTAAGCAAGTTGCAGCACTCTGCTCACAAACCCCATTCAAGTGCTCAGCCTCCTGAAAAAGCCAGAGTTTGTGCTGGCAGCACAAACCAGGAAGCTGCTATTTCTTAACCATGTAGTTTTTTGCTGCTAATGCCCAATCAAGAAGACCTTCCTTAAAGGAGCTACTCACTGCCAGCAAACAGAGCCTATTAAATAAATAGATGTGGCTCCCAAGAAGTTGTACTAAACTCTCTTCTGTCTGGAATTTCTTTTCAAGCTCTCTCAGGTCTTATGTGGATACGGTCAGCCCCATTTGGGTTGATGGAGGCTGCTTATTTGTTTTCAGCCACCCAGACCCAAGATAATTACACAGAAACTGTATTATTATGATGCTACTTGACCTATTAGCTCATGTTTCTTATTGACTAGCTCTTATATCTTAAATTAACCAATTTCTATTCATCTGTGTGTCACCACGTGTTTGTGGCCTACAGGTAAGATTGTGTCTGACCAGCATCCAGTGTCTATCTCCTGTAGCAGCAGCTACATGGCTTCTCTTTAACTCTGTCTATTCTCCCCTCCTCTATCTGCTTAGAATTCCCACCTTGCCCTATTCTGCACTGCAATAGTCCCAAAGCAGATTCTTTATTGACCAGTGGTATTCACAGCATATAGAAAGGAATCCCACATCAGTTTACTTTTTAAAAAATTTATACAGGTTTTCACTAGGCAGTTTGGATGCTCACCTTACTAGACCTGGATGGAGGTGGGTGGTCCTTGGACTTCCCACAGGGCAGGGAACCCTGATTGCTCTTCGGACTGACGAGGGAGGGGGAGTTGATTGAGGGAGGAGGAGGGAAATGGGAGGTGGTGGTGGGGAGGAGGCAGAAATCTCTAATAAATAAACAAAAAATAAAAAAATAAAAATTTTATACAGGTTTTCAATGTATCTTGATCATATCACCTCTCACCCCACTTCTCCAACTTTCCCAGGGTCCTCTCTATAATTTCTCCCTCATAACTTCATGTCCTCCTTTGCAGTTATTTATTATCTTTAAGCCACTGAGTCCAGTTAGTGTTACCTGTATGCACACAGGCATAGGGTGATCCACTGCAGCATGAGGAACAGAACCAGTAACTACACTTCTGAAGAAAAGCAACTCTTATCCTACCAGCAGCCATCCAATGACCAGGAGCTTCTCAACTAGGGGTGGGGCCTTCCCAATTTGTGCTGGAATTTGTAACTGGTTTGATACTGTGCAGGCCTTCTATAGGTAATCACAGCCACTGTGAGTTCATGTGTGCATCAGCCAGACCACAGCATTTCACAGGATCTTCCACATCTTCCAACACTTGCATTCTTTCCTCCCCCTCTTCCATGATACTCTTTGAGCCTTGGTGTTGTGGTGAGGATGTATACAGAAATCCCCTTCATGCATGAGCATATAGTCTCTTATTCTCATTACCTCTAACAGTACTAAAGTCTCAGTACAATATTAGAAATGGCCACTGTAACCACATTAGATCCTTAGAACTCACTCCTCACTGCCTGGGATGTTCTGCCTTTAGCCAATATCTTGGCATCGACATCCCATGGGTTCTTTGTCCCTCATCCCTGCTCTGCTACTTGTCACGTGTGCACAGAAAGCTCACATTTAGAGTCTTGATGTGTGCAATAGTGGTGAGAACAGTTACCATGTCACAGGTTTTCTGAATGAGCCAGTGGGGGCCCTGGGGTGCCCAGGCACAGTGAGAGTGTGATATGCTCCCCTCTGTGAGCAAGAGTGGCAGGTGGAGAGACTCAAAATAAGAAATTGCAGCTAATCATTTTCTATTAAACCCTCTTGATACAACCTACTTGTCATAGCGCACTCCTTATGTCCACCTACTCTCTAATGAGGCTGGACAGAAACATCCAAGAGTCGTAGCAAGGAGTAGGTCCGAAGCTTACTATCTGCCATCCAGACTCAGATCACTTTAAAGATGGAGAGTAAGACATGGCAAGGTGGGATGGTGGGTCCAAGGTCACCCAGCTGCTGGTGTAGGGAGGACACTGGACTGGAATCTGTAGATGATGAGTACTGGCTTCTCCTCAGTGCCTCCAGTGTGGTGCCGAGCCATAGGGTTTATGCAACCATGAAGAAAAATGCAGCACTGTGTTGAGTTCAGGTCCTGAAGACCACTAGGGCAAGCTGGCAGCTTCCTACAGCCTCTGAAGACTCGCTACAGCATCAAGAGGACTTCTGCCAAACCTGAAGAGAAGAGGCTGATTTCTCTTGGGCAACTGCCCATGCTGAGCGCCCACCTTATTCTCATGACTGCCACCTAGTTTCACCAGTGATGTTCCAGCACTAGTTCTGAGCAGCATCACAGAACCAGAGGTGTTTATCTGGGGTCCTCCATGAGAGTGACTTTCTCTCAGCTCATCCTTCTCTGTGTATCAAGGCTTTTCCCCAGAATGGGCCAAGGGGACTGCCCAGAAGCCAGGTAGTAAAAGAGAGACACCAGAGATAATGACCCTTCCAACTGAGGCTTAGGAAATAGCACCACACATCCACACCATTGCCCACCCCACATGACCCCTTAGCCATGCAATGGAGATGCTCTCCCTCGACATGACCCACCCACTTTCTCGCCATAACCCTGAGAGGAGGCCTGTCCCAAAAGACCCTTGTGTGTGCTGACATGAAGTCTGCGTTCCCATCACTGAAGTTAACCTAACTAGTTGGCCTATAGAGATACATAATTTAGCTGAATGAAAACCTGTTATACCCTGGGAGGAGGAGGAACACACAGACAAGTAACAGGAACTAATTAAGCTAATTAACTTCTTCATTGTTTGCTTCAGAATATTTTGCATAAAAACGAACTCTGTGTACACAGTTAAAATTACATTCTCTTTTACATCTCGTTATTCTTCCTTCCTCCCAGACCTAATTACCATGATGAATTTGCATGCATCTTTTTGGTCCATTTTTCATATTTTTGCATAAATTTTGTGTGATTTTAAAAGATATAAAAAATTTAGCAGCTATGAATATGGAGACAGTCTGTTCTTAATCCAGGTTCTTGTTTTCCCATCCTTCCAAAAAGGAAGTGAGCAGACAGAAAAGGGAAAACAAACAGAAATTTCTATTTGCCATGCAATAGTAACAAGTCAAATGAGCAAAAAGAAATTAGAATGGGAAAGTAGAAACTCTGAGAGCTTTTGTGACATCAGGATGCCAAACAAGAGGGGATGTGAGTGCTACTGGTCTACTCTCTGCAGAGAGTAGGTGGGTGCAGGCAAGTAATACAGTTGTAAGCTCTCTGAGCATCCAGGATACCAACCAAATGCAGCCCCTGGAAGAGCACATAGGTCTCATCTCCAACAGCTCTGGAAGGCTGGAGAAGTCCTCGTGCTTGCAGCTGAAGCAGTGGGGCTCAAAGGCTGAGACTGGAATGCGGGGTCTCAAAGCAAACAGAAGTTTCTGGGTAAGTTCTGGGACACTTGTATTTGGGGGGAGCTAAATACACAGATTAACCAAAGACTGTGTCAGATACAAGCAAAAAAAATGTAATGGAACAACTTGCAGAGTCATAACAGAAGGAATTCTTTTCAAGCCAGTATTTTAATATTTTTCCTTTTATTCTTTTATTATTATTCTTTTCACAAAACAAAGATATTTTTCTATGTTTGATCTTTATCTCACAGATTGTTTCAGTATGCCCCACTCCTTCCTTCATTGCATGGTGTTGATGCATTTCCTCTAGTCATTTTAAAACAATTTTTAAAAATCAGACAATTGTTTATGGACCTAAAACATCTGCATTTTCTCCACTCTCAAATAATAGCCTAGCTGAGTATAAAACCAGCTGAAAAACAGCATTTGATTGCATTATTGCACCTCGCATTGATGGTATGGCTTCTGCTAATAATCTAATTATTCCTCCTTCATATAAAGCTCTTTAATTTTTCTCTTTTCTTGATGATCTATGATTTCACTGTGGTGTGCACAGTTGTGAGTCATCCTTTAGGCTCTACATGTTTCATCCATCCATCCATAGCTCAAATATTTCTTTGAGTATGAAAACTGCTTAGAATTTTTCTTTAATTGGTATAAAGCTTGTTGTTAAATACTGCCTCTCCCCTATTCCTCCCATCATGCCTTCTTAGTGCTGTTTACATACATGCACTCTGCTCTCAGCTAGTCATGTGTGCAACATTTTTAAACTATACTTCAGTTTACATATAGAAGCACAATTTGTTTATTAAATAACACTTCATGGGGGGGATGAAAAAAGCCTAGAGTCCTTTGGGAAGTAACCACAGTGCCTTGTCTGTAACCACAGCTGCCTGTGAAAGACCTCGTGGCCTGACCTGCTTTGCGCTCCTGTAAATGCGCTTGCTGCTGGCACTTCCTGCTCCCAGTCCTTAGCCATGTAGGCTCAGCTCGCACTCATGGTCCTCAGTCACACAGTCTGTGATTTGAACCCACCAACGACAGAGGAGGTCAGATACGACCTTGAATGACCTACAATTATGCAAGAAGCTGTGAACCACGGGCTAAGATTTCCAACAGTTCTTCCCAAATTCACCAGTGTGAATAAATACTTCCCATTCCTCACTGGGCCTCTCCTTCCCTATCCTGAGTGTGTGTCTCTGTCCCATTTCTGGTAACAGTAGAATGACTTTATATAGTTTTAAATAGAAGGGGGAAAAAAGGAAAACCTCAGTTACAAAATCTCTTTCCAAAAACAATTCTCCTGAGTGAGTCGATGTGACAGATGTGTTCAGTATCTAATTCCTATTGTGATTTGGTCAATGGAATTAAAAAGAAAACCGAGTTTCATGATCACTGCCCCAAAGGAATAACACACAGTGGATTCTTTCGGAACCCAAAAATTGGTTCTTGCTACTTCAATACACGTAAAGTTGGATCACCTATCTACCAAGAACAGAAAGAAAACTGTAGTGGAGCCGAAACCAGAGGGAAAGCCATTTGCTTTCTGTCTTCTTTCCCATGTGCAGCAGTTTTAAATTCGTTCTACGCTGCGGCCAATTTCCCTGGCTCCGTCTTCTAATTTGCAAAGTTCCTCTTGCTATTATTCCTCTTCACTCCCTTGCTCTGCTAAACATTTGTAACATAATGATTAATTTCTTAAATTACATTTTGATTGTTCTTAAGATACGCCTGTTATGGTTTATGGCTTCATGTAGCTCTGTGGTTTGTTTCACTTCCCTTAACATTTTAAGTATGTTTATAAAAATTCTGCTCCCTCCAGTCCCTGGGAGGCAAATCCATCATTTGTTCCTACTGTTTTTCTATGCTTTCTGCAAAACTGTGTTCTCCCCCTCCTTCTCTCTCTGTCTCTCTCTTTCTCTGTCTCTCTCTCGGTCTCTCTCTGTCTCTCTCTCTCTCCCTCTCCCTCTCTCTCACATTTTGTTTTGTTGGTTCTTCATATAAGTTCATATTCAATACTGACTTCCCTATAGAGAGAGTGAGCACCCTGGTATGGAGGACCCTATACATAGAAACATCAGTTTGCTCCTGTGAAAGCTGTGGATTCTGCCCACCCAGGACCAATTTTTCATGCGTGAGTGTTCATTAAGATGTCCATGACTGTGAAGTACTGTGACATACAGTTTGTTTTATACTATTAATCTCACAATGCCAAGCTTTCCCCACATCTTCCCAAGTGAGTACCCAAAGGTTTCTAGGGATTCTCCTGCATCGGGGACATTTCTGGTAGACACTGCTTTATGCATCTGGCTATCTTCCCATCTCCCCAACCCTCTCTGCAGAGGTGAAGCCTATCCCCTCATAAAAATGTCTAACGTATGTTTCCTCTTATTGTCTAGCACCTAAAGCATCTCTTAATGGATGTCAAGCCTGGCTCTCTGTATACGTTTGTTGTTATTTGTTCCTGTGACTTGCCAGGGAGAGACAATGCCTCTCACTCCAGATTGGGAACTAACAAGCAAAATAAACAGTTCCGCCTAAGTCTAGATTAGTTCATCAGGGTTACTCACAGGAGCCTGAGTGACTCAAAGGCAGCTACGTCACCCATCCTGCACCCCAGGGGCTCTCTGCACAACTTAAAGGCAGCTTCACCTGCGTCCCCTCTCCCCAGCATTTGTTACTGTCATTATAGGCTTGTAGGGAAGACACTATGGATCCTGTAACTTTCTAAACTCCTTGAGCCTTGTCCATCCTACTTCCCTCTCAGGCTCCTAAGTGCTCACCTTCCTCTCCCCAAGCAGGAAAACGTTTCAGTTCTAAATAAATAAATGCATAACTACATTGCCTGCTGTTAAGGTGCTGCTGCTACTGTTTGATCTGTTTCGGGGGGGGTGGGAAGGAAAGAGACATTCCTAAACCCAGCTTCTCTTCCTGGTGACCTACCGCCACTCCAACAAACTCTCACTACCCACTAATCACCAAATCTGAACTCACCAAATAGCCAGCCCTTTATTAAGCAAGGGTGGTAGGAGGGAAAAACACAAATAGAAGTCAGACGAGGATGGGGCCACAAGCAGTACCTCAGCCCAGAGACGGGACACACTGTTTCAGGACCTTCACAGTCCTCCCCATGGCTCCACTATCCCTGCCTGCCCCTCAGAGGGGCTACTGAGTACAATAAAATGCCTCTCTGTACGTAGTTCATCCACAGTCAAAAAATTCAAAGAAAACACAATAAGATATATAATCCAAACTCTCTGTATATATTCCATCTTTATGTGGCTTATTTTTCTTTTTACTCCTTTAATATATGACTATTTGTATTGTCTCTTTAAGGATTTTGTTTTATTTTGTAAAACCATTTACTTTTTCTTTTAACTATTTCTTATCTCACCCAAGCCTAAAGACATTTATCCAACACTGTGGCCCATTTAGAGGTCTTTTACATCTGAGTTTGTCTTAATTGTGTATCTATAATAATTTTCTTTTAATTTATTTATTTATTAAAGAGTTCTGTCTCTTCCCCGCCACCGCCTCCCATTTCCCTCCCCCTCCCCCAATTAAGCCCCCCTCCCTCGTCAGCCCAAAGAGCAATCAGGGTTCCCTGCCCTGTGGGAAGTCCAAGGACCACCCACCTCCATTCAGGTCTAGTAAGGTGAGCATCCAAACTGCCTAGGCTCCCACAAAGCCTATAATAATTTTCTGAACAGGAATAATTTTATTTTGATGTGGGAGTGATTTCTTATTAATAAAGAAACTGCCTCGGCCCTCATAGGACAGAAAATTAGGTAGGCAGAGTAGACAGAAGAGAATTCTGGGAAAAAGAAGCTGAGTAAGAGTCGCCATGATGCTCCCACTCCAGACAGACGCAGGTTAAGATCCTCTCTGGTAAGCCAGCTCATGGGCTACACAGAATATTAGAAATAGGTTAGAACAATATGTAAGAGCTAGCCAATAAGAAACTGGACCTAGCCGGGCCAGGCAGTGTTTGAAAGAATACAGTTTCCGTGTAATTATTTCGGGCATAAGCTAGCCATGCGGGCGGCCGGGTGCCGGGGACGCAGCCCTGCCGCTCCTATTTCAACATTATTTATTTATTTTTTAAAAAGAAAACAAACTATATTTTTTCATTATACATACCAAACCAATTTCCCACTCTCTCCCCTCCTCCCATCCTCTCCACATACCTTCCCACACCACCCCCATCCAATGCTCAGAGAGGGTAAGGCACATTGCTTTGGGGAAGGTCCAAGGCCCTCCCTACTACGTCTAGGCTGAGCAAGGTATCAATCCAAAGAGAATAGGTTCCCAAAAAGTCAGTACATGCAGTAGTGATAAATTCTGGTGCCACTGCCAATGGCCCCTCAGTCTGCCCCAGCCATACAACTGTCAATCACAATCAGAGGGACTAGTTTGGTCCTATGCTTGTTCCTTCCTAGTCTGGCAGGAGTTGGTGAGCTCCCATTAGCTCAGGTAGACTGTTTAAATGGGTGAACCCATCATGGTCTTGACTTCTTTGCTCATATTCTTACTCCTCCCACTCTTCAACTGGACTTTGGGAGCTCAGTCCAGTCCTCTGATGCGGGTCTTTGCCTCTGTTTCCATTAGTTGCTGGATGAAGGTTCTATGGTGATATTTAAGATAATCATCAGTCTGACTACAGGGCAAGTCAAGTTCTGGCCCCCTCTCTTCTATTGCTTAGGGTCTTAGCTGGGGTCATCCTTGTGGATTCCTGGGAAATTCTCTAGAGCCAGGTTTTTTTGCTAACCCTATAATGGCTCCATATATTGAGATATCTCTTTCCTTGCTCTCATCTCTGTTCTTCCTCTCTCAACTATCCCATTCCCTCAAGTTCTCATCACCCCTTCTCTTCCCCCCTCTTCTTCTCCTTCTACCATTCCTTCTTCCCCTTACCCTATGCTCCCAATTTTGTCAGGCCATTTGTCTATTTTAACTTTCCAGGTGGATCTATGTATGTTTTTCTTAGGGTTCACCTTATTACTTAACATCTCTAGGATCATGAACTATAGGCTCAATGTCCTTTGTTTATAGCTAGTATCCACTTATGGGTTAGTACATGCCAAATTCATCTTTTTGGGTCTGGGTTATCTCATTCAGGATAGTCTTTTCTAATTGCATTCATTTGCATGCAAAATTCAAGATGTCGTTGTTTCTTACCACTGAGTAGTACTCTAATGTGTAAATGTGCCACATTTCTTTATCCATTCTTCGGCTGAGGGGCATCTAGGTTGTTTCCAAGTTCTGGCTATTACAAATAACGCTGTTATGAACATAGTTGAACAAATGATACTATCATATCATCTGCAAATAACGAAAATTTGACTTCTTCCTTTCCAATTTGAATCCCCTTGATCTCCTTTTGTTGTCTTATTACAAAATAGCCCGAATGTCAAGAACTATGTTGAAGAGATTTGGAGAGAGAATAAGCCTTGTCTTATTCCTGATTTTAGTGAAATCACTTTTGTCTCTCCATTTAATTTGATATTGGCTGTCAACTTGCTGTATAGTGCTTATTATATTTAGATATGTCCCTGTATCCCTGATCTCTCCAAGACCTTTATCATTAAGGGGTGTTAGATTTTGTCGAATGCTTTTTCAGCATCTAATGAAATAATCATATGTTTTTTTCTTTCAGTTTATTTTATGATGGATTATATTGATAGATTTTCCTATGTTGAACCAGCTTTTGAGATTAAACTGACTTGATCATGGTGGATGATTTTTTTTTATGTGTTCTTGGATTTGGTTTGCCAGTATTTTGTTGAGTATTTTTGCATCCATGTTCATGAGTGAGATTGGTCTATAATTTTCTTTCTTGGTTGAGTCTTTGTGTGGTTTTAGTATCAGGGTAATTGTAGCCTCATAAAAAGAGTTTGGCAATGTTCCTTCTGTTTCTATTATGCAAAACACTTTGAGGAGTATAGGTATTAGCTCTTCTTGGAAGTTCTGGTAGAATTCTGCACTAACACTGTTGTGCCCAGATTGTGACCCCCAGAGAGACCACCAAAAAACAGAGAGACTGGACTGCAACTAGCAAAGTTTTATTGCCAGCATAATACTGCTAGTAGCGTAATAATACGAACTAGTTCAGAACGTATCTCCAACACCCCGTTACAGTGAGGTAGAGAGGAGTTAAAAAGTTCCTATGTGGGGTTAGTTTTAAAGGCAAAACTACAAGCAAGCCTTTTAGAGCGGCTTTGGCACAGGTGCAAGGTCTTTTGCTCTTTCCCATTCTGCCTCTTCTTTGTTTTCAGAGCAAGGTCACTCTGCCATCTTTATCACCAGGTGGCTGGCTGAGTGTCTTTGTGCTGTGGAATTTCTCGGGTGGGATGGGGGAAAAAAAAGCACTATCTTTCTGGGAACATGAAGCTAGTCTGTGCTTCTAATTTTAAAACATTCTGCTAGGAAGTTCCTTCTTGTCCCTTTGAGAATAGGGGTGAGGATCCCACCAAAACCCTCTGGCCCTGGGCTTTTTTTGGTTAGGAGGTTTTTGATGACAGCTTCTATTTCTGGGAAGTTTATAGGTTTATTTAAATTGTTCACCTTGTCTTGATTTAATTTTGTTATATGGTATCTATCCAGAGAATTGTCCATTTCTTTTACATTTTCCAATTTTGTGGACTACAGGTCTTTGTAATATGACCAAATGATTCTCTGAATTTCCTCAGTGTCTGTTGTCCTTTTCATTTCTGATTTTGTTAATTTGGATGTTCTCTCCCTGCCTTTTGATTGGTTTGGATGAGGGTTTATCTATCTTGTTGATTTTCTCAAAGAACCAGCTCTTTGTTTCATTGATTCTTTGTATTGTTTTCTTTGCTTCTATTTTGTTGATTTCAGCCCTCAATTTGATTATTTCCTGTCTTCTACTCCAGGAGCACTTTTAAAATGGTAAGCAGCTTGGTCTCAGCGGCCCTGGATGCTGGCTCTGCCTCTCTCAGGCTTTCAATATGGGCAGAGGTAGTTCACCTCCTCCTTTGGATGGGAGCCATCCTCACCATCTTAACTCTGGGCATGCAGAGTTTATCTGAGTAAAAGCCAATCTGCCATGCACCACATTGCACAGCCTGTAAATATCACTGTGTATGGCGGCAGGCATCTGCCATGCTTCCTGCCTGTGCACACCTAGCAGAGCTGATCTGGCTGCCTGCTTAGGTGGGGAGTGCTGAGCCAGGGGCATGGTCTCAGTCACTTTTCTTCCGACCCCAAGTGGGCACATAAGCATCCAGACCTGAAGTGGGTGGCGGGCATCAGCCCCCAAAAAGAACCAGAGCTGTTCCTGTAACTAGCACAAACCAGAAAGCCTTCTCTTAAAGAAACCTTGTAGTTCTTGCCACCAAGGCTGAGTCAGGAAACCTCTTAAAGGAGCCACGTTTCTGCTTGCCACCAGCAAATAGAGCAAGAAGCTACGTTAAACTCTGTTTTTGTTTGTTTGTTGTCTAGAATTCCTTTTCAAGCTCTCTCAGGTTTTTAAGTGGATTTAGTTGGCCACATTGGCAGGGCAGTGGATAAAGTGTGCAGGCATAACTGAGTGTCACCAAAGACACCATTTCCCTGCGCACTGCAAGAAGTCCAAGTTCTTCACTCCAGCCCTCTCTCCTCCCAGCCAGCACGCCCCCAGCCCCACCCCTGGGCCATCCATACACACGCACATGCACACACACACACACACACACAGAGCGCAGTTGCTGACTCCGAATGGACAGAAGCTGCTTAGGCTGCAACACGAAAGCCTAATTGCAGCCACGCAGCAGCTGCTAATCACTCATGCCTCGTTACCAAGCAGCATAATGGCCATGGTGCGTGTAATTTGTTACATGTTTGATTAGCTTGGCTGTAAGTTTCATTTTGTGTCAATATTGAACTGTCCTGTGAGTTCATGGTGACTGTCTGGAGGTCTGGGGTTATGAGGCAGAGGAAGGCCTGAGTGGCAGCCGCCCTTTGTCCTGGGGAACTGCCTCCAGAGTAGGGGGGCACACTGAGTGGAACAGACCTACTCCAGGGGCCTCATGAGGTTCTGAAGATGCACAAGGCCAGGAAGACAGAGCCTTAGCGAGTACAGAGCAGGTGTGGGAGCCAATGCAAGGTGGGCATGAGGCTGAATGCAGCCAGGCACCTGGAGATCGCTGTGTGTTGCTGTGTATTTAAGGAGCTGAGCGTGACATCAGATTCACAGGCTAAACATTTCGTTTGGAAAGGTTTGGGTACAGAAGTTATGCCCCTCGGTGACCAAAATTGGAGGAAACTCACTAATAGCCAGTCAGGAAGTAGAAGCAACCAGCTTCCATCAGTGCCGTGGGATCCAACCAAACACTAGAGTACAACTCATCTTTTAAAGTTGTTGGCAGATGCTACCATACAGATGGACCCCGAGGACATCATGCTGAGATAAACAAGCCAGACCCAGCACAAATATACAGTCTGTTGTCTTCCTAGAGTGATGGTCCCGGTCCAGTACTTGAAGCAATGGGCACCAAAAGTCTGCCCATTGTCTCACTTGCGCTGTAACTGAATGAAGGTGTCTGGAGAAGTTGGGTGGAAAGACACAGAGGAGGCTGGGTGGAGACGAGGCAGGTCTCATCCTCCTGCTAGCAGGAATGGCAAGACCCCGCCATCTAGCCTCTGACTACATTCCACATCTCAGCCTCAGGTTTAACTCAAAAGCTGCAGACCCTGCCCTGGGCAGAACAATGGCAACCATAACCCCTCATTCTACCATACAGACTTCAACAAACACTGACACCGTTTCTTAGGACTGAAGGCCATATGCCACCACCACCACTACCCCAATGCCATCTCAACAGCGTAAAACTTCCAGGAGAATCGCTTTGATTCCAGCCAACACTGGTCACAGGCAGAGGCCACAAACACTCCTTCCCCAAAGCGCAACTACTTCAGGAAGCTCTCAGTTAGAAATCCCATCTCCCTTGGAAACATATCCCCCACCCACCCACCCCCAAAGAACGCCCTCTCCTGGCTTGAGAGCTGTCTGTCTCTTTGCATTGTGGGCACACATGAGTGTGTTTAATTGCCCCTCTCAACCCTGTGGCCCCTCACCCACACAACAGACTCTACACCAACACAACAGACACTTTCATCTGCTCAGATAAGCCCCAGGCAACAGCCTGCTCAGCCCACTATGCCCGCCTCACTTAGACACACCTCTTCCCTCTGCTCAGCCCACACAGATGGGATTCCTACCGACACCCAGCCCCGGTGTCCAGCTTCATCCACACAGACAGGTCTGAAGGCCGTAATCCTTAAGATTCTGGGTTGGGGTTCAGTTTGTTTCTTTTAACACTGCTCTTTCATTGGTCTGGGACTGGCACCCAGTAGGCTTTTAAAGTTCTCTTGACGACTGAATGCCCTCGGCATTTATTCTACACCCACAGATCAGCGAAGGAAGAGGGAGACAGAAGCGACATGATCTCCAACCACTCCACAGTGTTCCTCCACCCTGGCCCAGACGCGCCAGGCTGTGTCCCCACAGCAGGAAGCTGGCTTTGCAGGCCACAGGACTCCTAGCGGCCCACACAGGATCTGATTCCATAATGAAGCTCCCTCTGTGTTCCCATTCATCTCTGCCTTGGAGTGGGGCTGCACTTCTACCACTGGGAGGATATTAAGTTAACAGAACACATTAAGTGCTGGTGTAAATTAAAAGCCAAATCATTCTATAATCAAATAGTCATTATTCCAAAAGGAATTGCTCACTGGGAACACTTTCATCGGTATTTATTGCCCTATTATATTAGAGTGGGCTATCAAATAATAAAAAAATACATTATATTGATTAGAACCTAGCGCTGGATTCAGACAAAACTGCAGAGGTCCAGTGTATATTTTCATTCATCTGTAATTTATTCCTCTCCCCTCTACTTTGGCTTTGCCCTGATCTGCAGCAACAGCTAAGGACACGTAGATATATTGCCTTTGGCGGGAAGTAACACACAGAGGCTCGGTGAGTCAAATTTGCAATGGGCATTCTTCTTTGCCACACACGGAAATGAACTATTACTGTTTAAGGACGCCCCCGCTGGACTGGAGTTGGGAACACGTGGCCTCCAGCTATGGCCCAATAGGGAGGAAAGCATGAGCAGGTCACTGGGAGAGAGTGGCTATGAGAAGTGAGCATACCAAGGACGAAAACAGAAAATGTGAAAGGAAGGGAGGGGAGGGGAGGGAAAGGGAGGGGAGGGAAGGGAGGAAAGAGGAGGGAAAGGGGAGGGGTGAGGAGGGAAGGGGAGGAAAGAGGCGGGAAAGGAGAGAGGAGGGGAGGGGAAGGAAGGGAAGGGAAAGGAGAGAGGAGGGGAGGGGAAGGAAGGGAAGGGAAAGGAAAGAGGAGGGGAGGGGAAGGAAGGGAAAGGAAAGGAAAGGAAAGGAAAGGAAAGGAAAGGAAAGGAAAGGAAAGGAAAGGAAAGGAAAGGAAAGGAAAGGAAAGGAAAGGAAAGGAAAGGAAAGGAAAGGAGGAGAGAGAATGAAAGAGGAAATAAGATTTCTGGATCTTATTTTTTAAAAAAAAATCCTAAGGTCTACAGAGATGGCTCAGTCAGTAAAGCACTTGCCATGTGGGCCTGAGTTTGATCTTCAAAACCCAGGTAAAAAACTGGGCATGGTGGCAAGTCCATGTAATCCCAGCAGCGAATATGCAGAGACAGGAGGGTCTCTGGTGCTTGTTAGCCAGCTACCATAACCTACGCGGCAATCCCCAGGTCTCAATGAGAGACCCTGTTTCAAACTAAAAAGGTGGACAGCTCCTGAGGAACAACACCTCAGGCTGACCTCTGGCCTCCACATACATCAGCACAGGTACATATGCGCATGCTCTTATGCACACAAGCATATCTGCAAGTGTGAGCGCACACACACACACACAGACATACAAAATAATTGCTCTTAATCTCCCTCATTGCTATTAGTCAACAGAATCCCAGGTTTACCTTTGCAAGTCAGAGAGAAACCTGAGCATTTACCACTTTTCCACTGTAATTGGAGTCCTGGACCAGAGGTCTGACTCCAGCCACCCACCCCAAAGTGAGGAAGCAAAAGTCAGCGATGAAAGACAGGGAGGCTTTGCATCAGCACAACTACAATAGAAAGACAAATTAGATAGAAAGAGTGTCAGCCCATGTTTGAGGTGCAGTTTGTCCATCATTTCCTCTGTTTTGATCTACAGAGCCCCTATTGAATGAGGGCACAAGCTGGTTCCCATGAGAGCACTGCTCTGACTTGTGGGGTGGTCACATGATGGAGCGATGCTTGGAAAGCTGCTTTGCCTAAAGTCCAGGGTGACTGTTGGTTTGAGACAGTGACTCTAGACTCTGCTCCGTTAGGGACATCTAGGACAGCCCTAAATGCTGGCAGTCAGATGTCTCGGTATTTATCTTGGTACCTTTCTCCTCGAAGGGGAATGAGACGAGTTAGGTGCTGCCTTTTCTTTATAAAAAACATTCCTGGTGGTGTGTGTGGGGGGGGGGGGTCAAGAGCATGATGGGGAAAACCACAGAGACAGCTGACCCGAGCTCACAGTCTCTAGACTGATGCCTGGGGATCCTGCATGGGTCCCAACTAGACCCTCTGAATGTGGGTGACAGTTATGTGGCTTGATCTGTTGCAGGGAAGGGGGAGAGCCTGGCAATGGGAACAGGACTTATCCCAGGTGCATGAACTGGCTTTTTGGTGCCCATTTCCTATGGTGGGATACCTTGTTCAGCCTTGATACTGGGGGAAGGGGCTTGGTCCTGCCTCAACTTGGTATGCCAGACTTTGTTGACTCCCCAAGGGAGGCCTTACCACCTCTGAGGAATGGATGGGGGTGGGATGGGGGAAGTGGGGAAGTAGGAGAAGGGAAGGGGAACTGTGGTTGGTATGTAAAATGAAAAAAAAAATATAACAGAAAAAACAGTCCTTGGGGGTGGGTAGAATGATGGCTCATCAGTTACGAGCACTTGGTGCTCTGGAATAGGACCTGTGTTCAGTTTTCAATATCCACACAGTGGCTTACAACTGTCCTTAACTCCAGTTCAGGGGATCCAACATCCTCTTCTGCAGGCATCAGGTATGCAAGGCATGCATATGCATACATGCAGGTACATGCAGGCAAAATACTCATGCATATAAAATAAAAGTGAGTGAATCTTTAAAATCACCTCTTAGATGATTAGCATACCCACGAGCAGAGTTAAGAGGGAGTCTCATCCAAAGTTTCAAGACAACGGAGACATGCAAAAGCAAGGCTGTGGTACCAGTTTTGCATCCTGATCTTCTGCCTTGAGGGCCCATGTTAGAATCTTCTTCCAGCCAAGGCAGCTTCAAAGTGAGGGCGACAGTATGAGCCGACCTCTAATTTCACAGGGTTGTAAACATCTGAATCGTAATCAATTGTCACTAAACACAATTACTTCTCCTAAGGGAGTCCAATGACCCCCAGGTGGACTCACCAGAAAAGTCCCTAGTTATAATTATACTTTAGCCAAAGGGAGTGCAGCCAAGATTTTTTTCTGCCTACTCTCAAGTTTTACAATATCTTTTCTAAATATTGTTCCTAGTTGAAAATTAGTATTCTGCCGAGTATCCAAACCTGGTTCTCAGGGCACAATCCTAGAACACAATTTCCAAAAGAATCCACATCCAACCTCACACAATCCTTCCCATAGACTTCATTTTACCCAAAGAGAGATCAGGCTCTTCTCTCCACTCCTGGGAGGAGCCTCCAAGGCCTTTGAATATCATAGCAACAGAAGTGTTGGTCATAGTGAACCCCGGGAGCACAAGGGACAGTGGATGCTAACTGGGAGGGTCCAGGCTGGGTCAGCCACATCACTGGTCTTAGACAGGGAATGCCAATCTGCAGCACCGATTCACTTAGCTCTTGTTTCAAGGCCCAAAGAACTGTGAAAATGACAGGCCTGGGTATAACTGTCCCGGGAGGACTGAGGACATCCTAGAGAGAACTTGTGCCCTCCATGTGACTAACTATTGGAAAAGCAGCCCAAGAAATTGAAATGTCCCTAAGAGTTTTCACGGGAGAAGGAAATGCTTGAAGCCTGGTGACATCCAGGAAAAGAGATTCCACACATTTCCAGGCAATTTGTCAGGACAGACAAAGCCCAGACTATGATGATGGGCAGGACCACATAACAACCAGACCAGAAACTGCTTAGTTCTGCATAGCTCTTGCCCTGTATTTAAACCTAAAGCTCAGGTAGGTCAGCACCTGGAAGACAAATTTGGGGACTCACTGGGCCTTATTATTTCTCTTCTTAATGTGGCCACATTGAAAGAATCTCCTCTCTCTCTCTCTCTCTCTCTCTCTCTCTCTCTCTCTCTCTCTCTCTCTCTCTCTCTCTCTCTCTATTTTGGTTGTATAATTGGCCTACTAAAGATAGGTGGCCGAACCTAACTTCTTAGGGCTGTCAGGGCAGGCTCTGGGCATCTCCAGTAACACGGACTGGCCTTCACCGTCAGGCCTCTGCTCTTATAATCACGTGGTATAAGTTCTGAGAAAACAAAGATTACCTGTGCACAGCTCCCCTTAAATATCTCAAAATACAGACTTCACACCCAGAGATAGTGTGCAGACAGATAGGGGTAAGTAGCAAGATTGGGGTTAGGAAGAGAATATTCACAGCAGTGTGTAAGATGGTGATGGCAATTTTGTCTTTTGGAATTGCTGGGGCCTCGGGTTCCTGTAATCAAGTCAAATCCGTAAAGTTCCAGAAGCCAGAGGTCTGCCCTAGGAAGCTAGCTGGTGGCAAGAGCCAGTGTTCCTGTTTCGTATTCCCTTGGGTGCAGGAATTGCTGAAGAAGCCTGAGGAGCAGAGACTTTCTCCTTCCTGTCACCATCCATGGTACCACTGCCCCCTGATGCAGAGTCTATGCAGAGATGATGTCTCCTAGAACAGACATTTTGAGAGAACAGCAGTGATTCAGGACCAGATTGATGGTCGGGAGACAGTCTGTCCACCCCTTTCTCCAAGGCTGACTCTGATAATAAAATTATTGGAAATGTCACAGAGCCCCAACCCCTTTCATACAGATGAAGGAGTGGCTTAGGCAGGAATCCTTTGCCCGTGAGTCACCAGATCTAACACAGAAACCCATGCCACGCTCCAGTCTCCCAGCCAAGTCGCAGGCCCTGTGGACACGATGTGGACACATCACCCACCTTCACCTTGACCTGGGTTCCTCCACCATCTGCATTCACATCACATTTTCTGGGAGCCTCAGATGCACCCCTCCACCACTTCTGGGGAGAAACTACCACAGCTGCTGCACAGAAAACCACCACCTTTCGCAACACTCCATTGCTGTGCCCTGTGCAGTGCCCCCATCACCCTCAGAATGTGGACAGCCATAGTCACCTCTGGCCTTCCGTTCTGTGAAGCCCACCAAACCCCACCCATGCTTGCTCAACTCAACTGCAGGGGGAGGAGAGGATTTTTTTTTCCTTTGTAACTCTCCCACTGAGCTACCACTTCCGTTACCACTCTAGAGGTGGGGGACCTGGGAGAACAGAGCCATTAGATAAGGCAATCCAAAGTCTCATGCAGTAGCCGACTTTCTTCAGAGCCTCAGACAATTTATACTCTGAGGGTTCCCAAAGGTCACATGAGAAAAGGCCTCATGAATGAATTAAAGCTGTATACAATCAAAACAGCAAACCGCATTTGGCAATCAATCAATCAATAAAATTCCATAGAAGCACCTGAAGGATGGTTTAAACATTTATTTGAGTAACAGCCGTAAGCAATAATGAGTAACGTGAAACAAACTCACTGCTCTCAGCTGCACCTGGGAGGAGCGTGAGCGCACAGTCCGAGAACAAGTATATGTTTTGAAGAAACTGAGGTCACAAATGAGGACTACTGAGAACTCAAGAACAATGGCACTGGGGTTTTTGATCCTACTGCACGTACTGGCTTTGTGGGAGCCTAGGCAGTTTGGATGCTCACCTTACTAGACCTAGATGGAGGTGGGTGGTCCTTGGACTTCCCCACAGGGCAGGGAACCCTGTTTGCTCTTTGGGCTGACGAGGGAGGGGGACTTGATTGGGGGAGGGGGAGGGAAATGGGAGGCGGTGGCGGGGAGGAGGCAGAAATCTTTAATAAATAAATAACAAAA
>NW_026068098.1:1740224-1741858 GCF_014885135.2 Alexandromys fortis | reverse complement strand
TATATATATATTTGGATGTTTAAAGTGAGATAAAAATATTTGAGTCACATCCTACTAGAACACAGCTTTTTGCGAGCAAAATGAACAGATACCACAAATAACTTTCCTAGTGGTCTTTTTGTGGTCTGTGTATGTGCGTATGTGTTTCGTGTACCGTGTACCTGCACATGTGTGTGCTTACATATGGAGGCCAGGTATTGCGCCTTGGGTGCCTACATCTTGCTTATTTTTAAAAGATTTTATTTGTGTTTAAGTGTGTGTGGTTTTGTGTGTCTGTGTGAACATGCCTGGTGTGTGTGGTTTTGCCAACAGTGGCCAGAAGAGGACACTGCCTCCCCTAGAGCTGGAGCTACAGGCAATTGTAACCCGCAATTTGGGTGCTGAGAACCAAACTGGTCCTCTGCACTAGAAGTAAGTACTCTTAATCCCTGAACCATCTCTCCAACCCTCCCTTGGATTTTGTTGTTGTTGTTGTTTATTTTAAAGATTTTTATGTTTATGTGTCTAAGTGTTTTACCTACATACACATCTGTGCATCAGATGTGTATGAGTCCACAAGGCCAGCAGAAGGTGTCAGATCCCCTAGAACTGGAGGAGTTACAGATTGCTGTGAGCCTCCATGTGGGTGCTGCGAATTGAACCCAGGTCCTCTGGAAGAGCAGCCATGTTTTTCTTTGCTGAGCCGTCTCTCTACTCAACTCCACTTTTTTTTTTTAACAGTTTTTATCAGTGTCCCAGAGATCACCAATTAAGCTAGGCTGGCTGTGGGTTTTTATGTGGGTTTGGTCCCCTAAACCCTCTTGCTTGCAGGGCAAGTACCTTACTGATTAAGCCATCTCTCAGTCCCTGTTCTCAGTGTTCTTAATCAACCACCCTCAGACAAAAAGGAAGTTCCAAACAACCACTGAATGTCAGCCCTCAGCAGCATACGGTGGAGCGTGACTGTATGCTGTATACACCTTCCAGAACTGTTCCAGCCACAGGACTATGTCCATCCAACTGTTCAGACCAAAGCTTGTCAGGAAACCTTTGCTCCTGTGGCAGCAGAAAAGAATTAAGAAAACTCAAGTCACCAAGAAAGTCTGGTTCCCGTAATGGCAACTATTGCAACATAATTGTCCAAGTTAACCTAAACTGTCAAGTTCACACAGTCTAGAGTATGTAAGAAAAGAATCTCCCATTTCCCAGAATAGACGGCGTGGTGGACACACCGGAGAAGGATTGCCTTGGTGGTGCAGAAAGGCTCAGTCCACTGTAGGTGTCGCCACTCCTAGGCAGATGGTCTAAACAGTAAGAAAACTGGCTAAGCAAAACCTGTGAGCGAGCCAGAAGCAGCCTTCCTCCATGGTTTCTGTTTCAGCTTAGTTCTTGATTTTCTTCCCTGACTTCCTCTAGTGATGTTCAGCAGCCTGTGGCCTGCGGTAAACCCTGTCCTCCCTTAAGTTGCTTTTGTCACAGCAGAAAGGAAACTCTGCTGGAAGAGTGAGGCTTAACAGAAAAGTAACCTTCCCTTACATGGGCACACAGCCCTGGGAGGTGGACCAGCATCTCACAGACACTGCTTAAAAAAAAAAAAAAAAAAAAAAAAAAAAAAAAAAAAAAAAAAAAAAAAAAAAAAAAAAAACAACAACAAA